>NC_026147.1:16182708-16229469 GCF_000512975.1 Sesamum indicum
AACTCTCCGGTTCTGAGCTTGTTTTGTGGCTTTGCTTCTAGAACAATATTATTTTATGAATTTATCACTGATAAATTGCTGCCCCCTTGTCTTCTTGTTTAATTTGACTATGTCAATTGTCTTGGCAAATGAGGCTCTTAGTTGCTCAATTTGCAATTAGACTGCTAGGGATGAAGGACTATGTCCAAAATGTAGAGCTGAATCAATCAAATGCTAGCGATGTGTTTGAACTTGGAATGTTAATGTTTTCACCCATTCTGTTGAACAAATACAATGAAGTTGCTACATGATTTCATATCCTACCTTGAGAGGAATTCATAGGCTTATGATATCCCTTGTTTTTCTTGTAAAACTTTCAGTGGGAAAACATACACTATGGTTGGAACTGAAGATGACCCCGGACTTATGGTTCTCAGTCTAAATACAATCTTTCATCTTATTGAGAAAGACAACAGCTCTGATGATTTTGAAGTTACTTGTTCATACCTTGAAGTCTACAATGAGGTTGGTCATTCACATATTTTCTTCGAGAATATTATGGTGGATACTTGATTGACCAAAAACTCTATGTATTGACTTTATTTTCTTGCAGGTCATTTATGACTTGCTTGTAAAGTCATCAGGTCACTTGGAATTAAGGGAGGATCCAGACCAAGGAATAGTTGTTGCTGGCCTCAGAAGTATCAAGGTAATTCTATCTGTCCTTCAGTATAAATTGTTTCGTATTATGAGACTAGTAAATTAGTTTAAATTTTTTCAAATGCTTCATCTATGCAATAACGCTAATACAAAGTTTGAGATGTGATGGATATTTTTATTCCTTCATAGTATGACCATCATGTTCGAGAAGACGCTCTAGACTAAAACATAGAACACGTATCATCTGACCCTAATGCCATTGCTCGGTGTACTCAGGTGAATTCAGCTGACAAGATTCTTGAACTTTTGAATCTGGGAAACAGCAGACGAAAAACTGAAAGCACCGAGGTTAACGAAACTTCCTCACGGTGGGTGATATTTCCTCTATTTTACTAGTTTTCATAACTTTCGCTTCAAACTATTTTCTTTAAACTCGATTCATAACCTGATCAATCTACTTGAGTACATTAACCTTCCTTTCTAAGTTGATACATTCGTAATCTCTTTTTGACAGATCACATGCAGTCCTAGAGATAAGTGTGACAAGAAAAGAGCAAAAGGAATATCCCAACCAGGTTATCAGAGGAAAACTTTCACTAGTGGATCTTGCGGGCAGGTTTGCTTCTCTATCCAGCATTTATTTCAAATGCTTTAAAATTTTCTTCTTTTAAAGGTAAGAAACACCTCTTGGAGAATTGACGATGCAGTGAACGAGCATCTGAAACAAATAGTGGGGGCCAAAAATTGAGAGATGGTGCCAATATAAATCGATCACTTCTTGCTTTGGCAAATTGCATAAATGCTTTGGGAAAGCGCCAGAAGAAGGGACTAGCTTATGTGCCATACCGCAATAGGTCTCTGTCTCTCTGCGTGTCCCTCTGTGTGTGTGTGTGGTTGTGTGGTATAACTGCAATTCCTCCGATGATTATTATGTGCTGTGCGCCCTTCCTGATAATGTAGCTAATCTGAAATTCCCTTCAGCAAGTTGACACGGATTCTTAAAGATGGCCTGAGTGGTAATTCTCAGACAGTAATGATTGCCACTATTTCGCCTGCTGACAATCAGTATCACCATACAGTCAATACTTTGAAGTATGCTGACCGAGCAAAGGAAATTAAGACACATATCCAGGTGCGTAACGTTTATATGAGGAAAGACATGCTTATGAGGCATAACTTTTTATCTACTTATGTTTTTTGGTTACATGCTTTGGAACATATGAGAAAATGAAAGCAGAATGGCTTAATAGGACAGATTTGTAATGTTTTTGTCTTAATTTAACAAAACCTCATCATATACTTAACTGCGGGTGGCTACACGGATTCTTTCTGCCATTCTACTTAACTAGCAGAAACTGAAGTGGTTCATACTCTTATCTATCACCTCTTTCTAAGTTAGATCGATGCTCATTCTGGATTTAGTTTTACGTAATCAGGATATAGTTTTTATATCATTGAATACGAACTCTGCACTAAACTTTTTGTTTCCTTTTGACTTAGTTTGTTGACTTATGATTTTCTTCTTGTTTCCCGTGTGTTGCCTTATAAGTTTGTTTAGATTGATTGTCTGTTGGAACATATGTACTAATAAAGCAAATACTATGGTTCTCAGAAAAATATAGGTACGATAAATGCTCATGTATCAGATTACCAGAAGATGATTGACAATCTTCAGGTAATTGTTATTTTCTTATAATCTATGTTTCCAAGTATAAGAGTCATTTTGTAGTACTATGAGAAATCAATTTACTCTGCAGAGTGAGGTTACCCGTTTGAGAATGGAATTAGCTGACAAAGAGTCGCTGCTCAATGCTAAGCTTCCTGAAAAACAAGTGGATGTTGAAATATCTTGGTTAGATGCACTGAGCCAAGAAACCAGTGAAAATGTCCAGGAGAGGATAAATTTACAGAAGGCTCTGATTGAACTTGAAGAAACTAACCTTCGTAATAGAAAGGAACTCCAGCATCTTGATGAAGCTATTGCAAAACAGCAGGTTAAAGTGGCTTCTTCGCCCAGATTATTGGTTACTGGGATAAATTTGAGTTTATAACTTCTGTTATATAGCTGGCCTTTTGTATTTCTCTTCTCCTTTGGCCTTCTACTAGAGACATCATTTATCCAAGTTTTACATAATTCATTTGTGTTGGATGGAGATTAGTGTTTGGCCTAAATATAAGCAGCCTGTATTTCATGATTGCAGGTTATTGAAAATGATGGAGTTGTTGTGCAGGCTTTGCAAACAAGGCGTCAACTGATTCTTGATAATATTCGTGATAATGATGAGCTTGGTGTTAGTTATCAGAAGGTTGTACCCCTGATTGTTCCCTGGTTTTACAATTTTGTCCTCTGCTAACATAAAGCTTATCATTTTTCTACATCATTCAGGAAATTGAAGCAAATGAGAAGCGCCGGGGTCAGCTACAAGATATGATTGATGAAGCAATTAAAAATAATGGCAACAAAACATATTTGGGCATTCTCAGCCAATACAGACTGCTGGTAAACAGAATACAATATGCTACAGCATGCTTGATTTTGCTAGAAAATTGCAGTTTGATCTAAACATGAATTCTGGCATCCTCATGCATGTTGTGCTTTCACTTTAAGGACTACACTTTTTAGTAATTTCTCTCTTCAACTGAAGCATCTACATCCATAAGTTTTTCTGTTTTTGCTCGCATACGATGTTCTTCGCTTTTCAATTTGGAATGGTTGCTTGTCTTTCAACTTAAGGAAATATTATCCCTTCGAAAGAGCTCATAAGCCATGGTTATATTTCCTGTTTTTCCTCCATGCGCGCATATTTGTTTGAGCCTTGAAGTCATATGCTGCAACTCTGCAGGGAATTACTAACACTGAACTTCAATTCGAAATCGCGATAAGAGATCAAATTATTTACAGCCAAAGAGAAGCACAGAGGAATCTCTGGAATCTTCTCATGAGCTTAGGGCTTGATGAGAAGCAAATAGTAGAGCTTGGTGCAAAGCAAGGAATAACTGTCGAAGACATCCATATGACAACACCACTTGGGCAGTCCAATTTGGCTCATTACCCAAATCTGAAGTATGAACGATATGCTCCATCGTACTGTTCTGCATTTAATGGTCTGTCTGGTGCGGTATCACCTTGCTTATGTCCTCAAGACCGGGAACTCATTTCAAGATCTGTTGCTGTGGACAGCCGGAAACTTCCTCCTACATTTTTCCAGGAGCACCATACTTCATATTATTACATTTCCCATGGTTTATACCCATCAGCCAATCAGCAGTGGTGCAGCAAACAACCAAGTTCTCACCTTCGTACCCTTGATCAACGATCACATGGCTTGCGCAAATCATTTCCACCAATGAGCAGCAACATCACTCCATATGATGATGGTGTTTCAAGTTCATCTTTTAAGACTGACTTTTGGCAGCAGCAGCAACAGGTATTATTGTAAATGTTGCCATGACTAAGCAGAATGGTGGTTTCTTGATTTATATAATCTTGCATCGGGAAATCCCTTATGACAATTCTTAACTTCTAACTTTCTGTAGGATGCATGGGCTGTTGCTAATAGGCAGGACATAAATATGAATCCATATGTTGGACGGGGTAGCACCGGTATGGCCACACATCACGGAGGGATAACCCCAGGTATGTTTAGACATCTCGAGCTAGAACAAGGTGTTGGTAACATTAACCCACAGCATGGTTTTCCAAAAACTCCAACTTCCGCCCGGCAGCAGAGTGTTGGAAAGATGCTTCCTTCCCATGTTACTTCAAAGTTCAAGCACAAGCAGTTTTAATGCTGGTGAACTTGATACTTAACTGATTGATTCTTGCAGAACTTTCTTTCCATTGGTTCATTTTTTCTTTTAAATCGTGTACCCTCCATAATGTATATACTATAGTGGTGTTAGAAGCAGTTCAAATAGTTTAGGGCATATACATTTAGCTCATTCTTTCGTATCTTAATTCATTTTCTTAATCCTGTTTGTGAATAGCATATACCCGAACTACACAAGATTTTTTGCAGAATTAGTTTGTGAATATCTAGAGTTTAATTGTCAGGTTTGTAAATAAGCGTCATGATCTTCAACAGTGATACACGAGTGTATGTAATGTACTTGGCTATGTGCTTTACATTTTCTATGCATTGTTGTGAAGTTGCTCTGTAGATTGAAATTGAGTTGCTTTGAGTAAGTAATAGCAGTATTATTCTGGATAACTGTTTTAAAATTTTGCATAATAGTTTCTACTGTGAATCAAAGAAAACACAGCAGAAGAAGGCAGAATATAAGAAATGCCTCTGAGTTCTTGCATGCTGGAAAAATTGGATCTCTCTCTCCTTCTTGATGGTATCCTATTGTAGATCACAGCACAGTTTGGTAATTCAAGGAGGTGCGTTAACACCTTCAGCTTGGTGTTCTTTCAGATTAAAAGCAATATTCTACATGTTAATTTCTACATGACTACATATTTTGTGGGGTAAATTAGACTTACATCATGGAGGTTTTGATATCGTTATGACTACTCTTTTTTATTGCTTGAAAAATTACAAATACTCACATCACATAAAAAATAATATGTACACCCTATATGATGAAGTAGAAAGTATTATTTTATCCATGCTATTTTCTCTTAAAAAAAAACGTTTGATGAAATGTAAAAAAGAGTAAGAGTAGGTAAAGTAAATAATCATAGAGCATATTAATTCATAAAAATGTTCTAAAAAATTCTACCAAAATATATAAAATTATAATTTATAATTTAAAAGAGCAATTTGGGTAGTTCACCACATAAATTGGATGAAAACCTAACAAAGGCTAATAGAATGGGCTCTGATGCGTATGAAGGTCCAGCAACACCACAAAGGTTGAAGGACTTTCTTGAAAATTCTAAGATAATTGGAGGATTATCTTGCAAAACAATGATTAGCACTCCAATACTTAAGTCAGTACAAATTTTAATTAAATAAAACAAGAAAAGCGCGAGAAAATGGTAGTTGAAATATAAGTTAAGAGTGCAAAAAAATAGTAGGGATCCATGCAGCTTTGTTGTTCGAGAAGTGGAACGAGTTTAACATACCCTGTAATTTACCTTAGATCTTTATTTATAGAGGAGTTTGGGATAGATTTTCGAATTTGTTAGGTTCAATTGAGATATCCTAAGAATTCAACTTTGTAGGGATGGTGTCTATCCATTACTTGGAGATGTCTCATAATAGATAGGCTAGTTCAAAGTAGTCCTACTAGGTCAATCATGAGTATAGGAGAAGTAGCTTGTTCTTCCAACATTCGGATCCACGTAGGTATAAGGTCTCCCTAGCGTCCTTTTAAAGTAATATGGCTCATGATGTGTAGAATACAACTAATGTGGCGGTCTTGTTGTTTGGTATTTGGGCTTGTTGATTGAGCCCTATTTAAGAATGCTGCTTCTTCAGCAGGGCAATAGAACTGGGCTGCAGCCCCCGCTACTGGTAGCAATTATGTCGGGCCAATATCTTGGCCTACTAGACTGTGTGAATGGGTGCTTCCTCATTCATCAACTTTGGATTTTGAGCTTGCTTCGCCAGTGGGCTTGGAAAAATATTTGTATTAGACATCATCATATTATCAATGACAAATGTAAAAGTTAAATAACTGTTTATAATTTTGTAAAAAAAGAAAGATGTATTTATAAATATGCTAAACTTGGAGGAAGTAATTGTAATTTACCATATTTTGCAAGCACCAAAAGATTTTGGGTGATCCAAATGGTCCTCCGATCATGATCTTGGGTTCTCGTATTCCCTTATTGAGTATTAGGATCTTTTTTTAAAAATCACTTCCTGTAATAATGGGTAAGGTTTCCCTTGCTTCTTTTAGGGAAAACTCTAGGTTTTGCCGTGCAAATCCCCGATCTTGAATCAATATAAGCTGCAAAATACTTTATTTTTATATTGATCATACACCATACCAACAAATATGCATATAAAAAAGGAACTTATCATTCAATCCTTATGGTAACACCATCAAGACTAAATTCTATTCCGTTACCTTTTTTTTCCTCATGATTTATGATCTTTGAGGAAACTTGACCCTAAAGTCATACTTCCATTTTCTCGTCCTGCAACACCTGCAATTAGAGTTTCATGGTTGCTATTTCTAATATGCTTTCATATCTACCAACAACATGTTGCTGCAAATGATATAAGTCATCACAAGGCAAAAGGTTTTCGTTCTTAGTGATATTAAATATAACTTATATTTCTTTCCATCCTTCAAGGCATCTAAGTTTTACGTCATCCACCCTAATCTCTTGAGGAGTTAAAGCTTTTAATAACTCTTTTCCTTCCCTTTGTGACCTATGATCCTATCTACCGAAAAGGACGTTCTGCTACCAAACTTAGTTCTAAAGCTAACTGTTCGATCTAAAATTAGGTGATCTTATAATAATATCAACACCATCTATTCTAGGTATCCTAATCAGGTCTGGTGTCATAACCTTGGCAGATTCCTTGAAAATTCTAGAAATATCAATAAACTCTTTCATAAGAAACAAATCTGAATTATGTGTATCGGAAAAGGCATAAACTATTCTATAAGTTATAAAATATGGTCCATTACCTTCTTTCATTAGATCTTTTCTTTTAAAGTCCTAATGAAGGGTCAAGACTCTGCTGAAATCTTGCTCTGGTAGGTTGTATGCAATACTAGGATGAATATCAAATATTAACTTTCTTGTATACAAATTACCTATCATTGTCCCAAGACAACCATCTCTTAGGTTATTGATTCTTCTACCCGTTATAGATAAATGCATTTCTGAATCAATTCCTTCTTTAAAAGTTGCTTTTATTACTACTTCAAAAGCTTCTATGTGAATCCATTTAATAGTAACAACTACTTTTTTAGGCTTCCGCGGACTTCAAACTCGGACTCAAACTTATTTTTTTATGGCGTCACTGCATTTGTCATCATCTTATCTCTTTCGGGTGACGTCACTACGTTCGTCATCACCGCGTCCTTTTCCAACTGTTAGTCATAATGGCTTGTTGGCCATGTGATTGCTAGCTAGCTTTCCTACTTTGCTAACTGTTGGTCTTTGTTATTTTTTTCCGACATCCTTATTCTTGATTTTTTACATTCTCCAATTTTTATTTTATTTTTTAAAAATCCTTTCTTTTACTGTTATCTTGGTTTGATTCGGGTTTCTTTTGTGTGACCTAGATTTTTGTTCCAAGGCAACCATCTCTCAAGTTATTGATTTTTAGAAATCCATTATTTTAATCAATTCCTTCCTTAAAAGTTGTTTTTATTACTACTTCAATACTTCCTATGTGGATCCATTTCATTGTAACAACTTCTTCTTATTTAAGCTTATTTAATTTTTCAAGAATCTCTTATTTAGGAATAAGTTGAATTTTCATCACATTACCTGTTAGCTCCATCGGAATAGCAAACTGACCTAAACTTACTTTGTAAATAGGTGATGTCTCCTTTGATTTTAGCCCTTTTGGTTGATGATTTTTTTGATTCCTCAAATCCTAAATCCATTGTATGGGCTGAGGTTGGAATCTTGACACATGATTTTATTCATGATTTTGTTTGACACCACCATTTTGGAAAAGAATCCAGACAGGCTTTCAAAGGTCTGAAGCCTATCTTCTAGCTGTAGTTATTTTGACTTGGTTGAAGATCCATCAGAATCAGTCTCTACCTTATTCTTATAGATGCTTTCATCTGAGGAAAGATCTTGAATTGATAAATGAGTACCAAATCGCCATAGTAGACTGCATCCAAGATGTCCTCCATGACTTCAAATTTTCGTAATTCACCATGTTTCTGAGGGCAGTCTAGAGAGATATGACCTCTTGCTTCGGAAGTCCAGCAATTGCAGACTTTAAAACTTTCATTGGCTCGGGTATGGACCCATCTAAAAGTTTTCTTGTAGGTGTTCTTCCTGTGGATATTGCCTATATTCATGTAGATCCTTGAGATCAAATCTTTGTTGGTCCCATTTTTTGTCCAGATTTCTTTGATCTGGCTTTTGACTTGGAATATCCTGATTTTTGTCGGAAAAAAAAAAAAAAAGTTCTTCTACAACTCCTAGTGTATGAAACACTATTTTGCTTCCTCCTCTTCCTTGGTTCGCTCGATTCTCCTATAATAGTTGGAATATCATTGTTATCACAACAGAGAGGGTTTCTTTTGATCTTACCTCTCAACCTCTTCATATTTTTCTGGATAGATGCTTGATAACACCAATTCTTCAATTTGTCTTAAGAAAAGACATCCTTCTTGTAATTGAATCTAATTGTCCTTCAGGTACTTTTTATGACTGATCAACATTTTCCTACATGGACTGCATGTCTTTGCAAAGACATTGGAGGTGCTACTTCTGTTGCTACTCCACTCTGAAAAAAGTACTTGCAAAATCAATGGATATATTCATCTATTGCGCAAATACTCCTTAATTCAAGCCTAAAGAGAGCTTGTGCATACTCTCTAGCCTTTTCTACTCTACTTCCTTCGAAGTAACCATCTTCAATGAAGTGTATCTTGATAAGCCTTCTTAGCCAATCCGCTATCACGTCTTTTGAATCTCCAGCAAGGATACTGGTTTTGATATCTTCTGGGGTATTATTTCATCCGATCTTCAAAGAACCTTTCAAACTTAACCCCACTAGTTTTATAAAGTTTTTCTTGTCGAGTTCTAAAGTAGTTGCTGCTATCTTTATGGCTACAACCAATTCATCTATCAATTTCTCGATATTTCAAAAATTGATAACATTCAGGTTAAGTAAAGTGTCGTATGGATGCAAGGGTTGGATCATGGTTCACGCCCAAGGTGTATTTTTAGGCACTCTTCTTGAATTTCTTTCAAACTTTTCTTTTAGCCTGGTCCCTATGAACACGAGAGTGGCGTTATTGTGGAAATCCGCACTCTCTCTCATTGGATAATCCTGTGGAGAATCATTGAAACATGTACTTCCCTCAGGCAATGATAATGTTGGAGTGATTTCATTGGTTTGGATATTGACTAAGTCTACAATCTTGAGTTGGGCAAAGGATTTCGCCAATTCTTGTAAATATGATAGATCTGCTCTAGTTACCTCCATTACTTTATAGATTTGATGGATGCAATGATCAAATCTTCATGGTCTTTGGCTTTGGAATCTTCAAAGCTTTCCCCTTCTGATGCAGAAGAGGTACTGTTCAAAAATGTCTCTTATTCGCTCTTGTCTGGATTTAGATGTCTCAAGGCTCTCCCTTTAGTTTCTCTTTAGATATTCTATTTCTAACTTCAGATATGTAGATCTTTGTGTAGATCAGGAAAGATCTTAAGGATCTCGTCCACATTTTGGTTCAAGATTTCTATTTTCATAGGTATATGAATTAACCTATGTCTATAATCTTGAACTGTCTTTTGAATTTCTCCCAAATCTTGCTAGATCTTCGAGGTATCCAAGTCGAGTTCCTTCCAGTCAGCTCCTTTAATTATAATTTATAGAACTGTATTAATGAAAGAAATTACCCATTCCGTTTCTCCTTGTTGGTAATCTACCATGGGCTTCGATCGAGTTTATGGTTTTCACCGTATTTCCTGGTAGCACCTTCTGGATCTGGTGAATTCTCCACCATTCTTCTTGTTCATCCTCAATAAGAGGTCCAAGATCCTGCTTTATGCCCTTCTTTAGAATTCCTAGGATGATATTCTTACTCTATTTTTTAAAAATTTGAAATACTCCTAATTGTCACCCGATCCTTCATTTGGTGATTGGAGATAATCTTCTCCCTTTTATAGAATTTCCATAAAGAAATTCCATCTTTGATCTTTCAGAATCTGAAAGTATTCCTTGTTGTAACTCGAACTTTCGTTTGGTTCTATTATCTTAAAGAGTTTCCTCTGTAGGTGGAAAAATATCTAAATACAATATAAACAAATATTTTTTTCGATAAACCTAGGCTCTGATATTGTTTTAGTCGGGGCATGCAAGTAAATGCATCAGAATGCTAAATAATTGAAAATGGACTAAAATGCTTATTTTAAAGCTAGGAACGGGTAAAATTGTCCAAAAATCGACCAAATCTGTTCGGAGGACTAAAATCACGACCTTTTTGGAACTTAAAGGACTAAAATGCTAATCGTAGAGTTACAGAACTAATAAGCCACCCCCCTTTAGTTACATGACTAATTTTGCAATTTTCCCTTTATTTTAATATTATTTGAGTGCTACGAACGGTTAATACACAAAAAGAAATTTAAAAAATAAATACTTATAGTAAATAGTTATTGACAGTCAACCAAGGATTGTTGGCATTGGTTTTTTACGAGTATAGTATCACAGCTAAAAGTCATGACAAGAATATTATTGTGGTTTATAGTCATGGTAAAAATATTTTTTACCATAAATAATGTAAGATTTTTCCATTGTTTTTTGTTTAATCATATTTGATAGTAATTATTTACAACAATATTAATGTATAATTAATAAAATTGTAGTACATTGTAAATTTTCTTCTCGTTAATCTATTACTTCACAGATGGACAAAACTTCCGTATTGGGAGATGCCATCACATACTTGAAACACCTTCAAGAAAGAGTGAAGACGTTGGAAGAACAAGCGAGGATGCAGACCATGGAATCAGCGGTGCTCGTCAAGAGATCACAAGTCACGGCAGAGGATGAGAGCTGTACTGATGGAGAAAGCGGTAGCTACGACGAGCATCCGCTGCCGGAAATCGAAGCCAGAGTCTGCAACAACCACATCCTTCTCAGAGTCCAATGTGAGAAGCACAAGGGAGTTTTGGTGGATTTACTCAGCAAAGTGGAGAAACTCAACCTCGCTATTCTCCACACCAATGTCGCAACGTTTGGGAGTTTAGCCCTTGATATTACCATCATTGCAGATGTAATAACAATCTCGATCCTCATAATCGAGTATGTTAAGATTTTTCAATTGGAGTAACCTAACCCGGCCGTTTTTGTATTTTGTGTGTAGATGGAGAGAGAATTCAACTTGACGGCGAAAGAAGTCGTGAAAAGACTTCGTGCGGCTCTCCGACGATGATCATCACAATGTTACAATTGAATCTGAATATTCTATTTCATTATAATTAATTAAGTGTATAACATATGTAATTTCTTTAGTACAACATTTGATGTGGATTATTTATAAATATCTGAATTTGAAGTGTATGTACAAGTGGAATACAACGTAACAAGCATACTTTTGCTGAGACATGAGATTTGTGAACTCACCATAATGCCATCAAGATTCTTGTGAATCTGATACTGTGATGAGATCGGATTTTTGTTATCCTCACTTTTTTTTGAAAAAACAGTTACATGTCATGGAATTTGAGATGCATTGCCATGGAATATTCAATGAATTTGCGACGGCAGATGCGCTCAAGTGTCCAGAAGTCATATCGTAAAATCCATCCCAATGAATACTATGATGAAATTTGAGATATGATAGTCCTTACAAATTCCATCACAAAAATTGGCAGGAATTTGGCAAGAAAGATATCTATTAGAATCCATTGTAAGATTTGTCGTAAGGCCAATTTCATACAATATTTGCCCCATATGTTAGGGTATTTTTCAATTTAGTTTCATTTGTTACGATTTTTTCACATTACATTCCATAAGTTGAAAATTTTCTCAATTTTAGTCTTCAGATTCATTTTTTGTCTCATAATTAATATAGCCATCACCGATCACACGTTCATTTCCATACATTTTTCATTAATTACTGACCTAAAAATGCACGTTTCATAACGACATATTGGGCGCATTGGCAAAACCACAATAAGAAATGTATGGAAGGGCGTAGTGACGGATCCCCACTGTGTAGTTAGAGTCTTATTTCTTCCTGCAGCAGTCCACAGATGCACGGAGTAGGATGAAGTTAGATTTGTTATTATGAGAGTAGTATGATAGTCATTCAGGTATCTTTAGAGCAGTCTAGTGGTCATGTAGTGTTGTGTAGTGGGTTCTTAGTAGTTTTATCTTAATGCATGGTTTAATTAGAGTTTAGCCTTCTATGGGTGAACAATTATGTATCTGTATATGTCGATGAGGTCGAACTCAATTGGCTAAATTGAAGTCCCATAATTTTAAAGTCATATATGTTTGAATCCCACCGTGTGATATGTCATTCTACTTTATTCGTAAGTATTATTGTACTTTAATAATATGTGTTAATTAAATATAGTTATCTAATATTATAATTAGTACATAATTGTAATAGTTATAAAATTTTTGCTAAATATAAATATTTAATATTTATGATTGTAATTAATATATTCAATTAATAATAATTTATCACATTTAATTCAAAAATTATATATCTGAATATCTTATTAAACATGACGCACTGCAGATCATGTATTCAAAACCGACACGGGTGGTCTGGTGTAGAACCTGAGAATTAATCATTTGAAGCCCTTAATACAACTAACACAGCATACTACAAACATCAGATAATATATTTGATTCCTTCTATATATATATGTCTTTCTCTCGACAGATATATATCAGTTGGGGCTAGAATGTCCCTTCCACCGCTGTTGCTCCACAAGGAAAAAATTCCCGATTACGAGCACAAGCTGCCTGTGAATCACAAACAAAATTTTGTCTTTGGATCAGGACCATTAATTAATTGCTTAAAAGTTAAAACAAACTTCAACAGTCAAATCTGCTCATCATGGGACCCCAAGTAGTGTTCAAAAACCATTATGTTAGAGAAACTATATTCATTAACATCATCAAAACATCAATTCCAGTGGTTTTAAATGTTCCCTCAAACACACGGCAATCGGCCTGCCTCGATCCCCACATTTATAGCTTTATATTCAAGAAACCTTGTTTTCATCACTCCCCCCAACTTCACAGGGCAAAGGCAAGCTTTTCTTGCTTCTTTTCTCCTTAATTTTAGGTTTTCGTAATAATTAGGTTAGCTGTTTCACAGATGGATAGAGATACTGATGATTCTGGCGTGGGGGATTTCATCAGGGACATGAATGAACTGGAAGCAAGAGTGAAAACGCTGGAGGAACAAGCAGCACGGCAGACCACGGAACCCTTGGTGCCCGTCGAGAGATGGCAAATCGATGCCGAGGAAGAAGAATCATCGGCGGAGGAGCGGCGCCTGCCGGAAATTGAAGCCAAAGTCTGTAACCAAAATATTCTTCTCAAAATCCAGTGCGAGAAACGTAAGGGACTGTTGGTGAAAATACTTCTGGAGCTGGATAAACTAAATCTGGATGTTGTCAGCGCCAGCGTTGCGCAGTTCGGGAGTTTCATTCTTGACGCTACCATTCTCGCTGAGGTTAATTCATCTGTTTCTTTGTTTTAATCTTTCCAAATTCCAACTTCCAATTTTATGTTGCAATTCAAATTTACGCCAACTCACCCAAAGAAATATGCTTTTTGTTAAGCACAATTTACTACTGTTAAAACTATGAAATGACGAATATTCTGTCCGACATTGTTTCTGCAAACAAGCTCAAAATATTTGCAACAACTAATAATTACGACAAATATTTTGGTCATTAATAAATCGATAGTATTGATTTGTCATAACTTCCAAACCATAATAATTTATAAACATAGAAAATAATTTATTTTTTTTAGTGTACTGTGTTTGAGATATACCCATTGCCTCCATAAATTATAGCCACAAACTAATATAATCCTGATGTGAATTTTGTATACGTGGTGTGTTTATATGAAATGCAACTTGTGACGTAAGATGAATTTTTAGTGGAAGATTGGACGATGAAATTCTTGTTTTTATGTGGATTTTATTTTATTTTAGAATTTGACTAAGCCCTTCATTTTAATTTGTTCTCAGATGGAGAAAGAATTCAAACTTGTAGTGGAAGAGGTAGTGGGAGCCCTACGTTCTGCTCTCCAAGTTGCTCCATAGAGAGCTTGCATATAAAAAGGGCAAATTACGTAGATCTAATGATACTAATGTTCACTGTTCTTTACAAAATTACAAAATCATGTGAATAGCTGCTGATGTAATTTATTTTAGGCGATTTATGTAAGATTTTGTCTTTGAAAACCAAGTGTCAATATATATCAAAATTATAGTCTCGATTCATGTATTTGTAATTTTATAAAAAATTAAAATATTTAAATAATTAGAACTAATTTTAGGAGGTATTGATGTCATTTACCCAATTTTTATATATGGACTCATGTTCATGGATTTCAATTTTTTTGTCTATGCCATTGTAAGTATCCATGATTCATATTTATTATTTGTTACTTTTTGTCACTTGAGAAGTTTTAATTATATGAGGTAATTAAATATAAATATTTTGAGGTTTGAAAAATTACATTTAGTATTTCTTAAATGAGTTTTTGTCTGATAAGTATATTTATTTATTTATTAATCAAAATTTATCGAATTTGTTAATATTAACAACAAAAAAAGTGAAAATTTATATTTACCCATAATTAACTGAATTCTGACATATTATAGGTAAAATAATTTTTTTATGACTAAATTATCCTTATACATCTTCACAGGCTAGTGCATATCAGGAGGTAAATTTCACTCTTATAAAGATAATTTGGTTAGGAGAAAAATTGTTTGACCTGCAAGTAAGCCAATCTGGACTAAATATGAATTTATTCAAAAATAAAAATTCTAATATCAGCAAATTTAACTAATTTTGACTAATGGAGGGATCTACTTAATAGACGAAAACAAACGTCAAGGATACAAAATTTTATTTCCAAAACTATAAGGGATCTATTTGTTAGATAGAAGCAAACGTCAAGTTTAACTTATAAATTTGATCAATAAGACTATCAAATTAATGCAGTCAATGAGGCCTTAGCTTAGTCAGCGAACTTGATGTCCCATGATCGAGTCTCATCAATATGTAGGTATTAGTCTATTTTATTTGTAATTGCTGGTCTACTGCAATAATAATTATTAATTAATATATATAATTACATATATGATACTAATAATTGACATATATGGATTCGTGATGATTAAAGTCTATAATACAATCATAAATGATTAATTAAAAAAAATATCAAATTGCAACCCAAATTTGCATTTTTACCCTAGAAACATGGCTTTCCACTGTAGTTTATTACCACGGCTAAAGATAAGAAATTTTGGTAGATACTAATTACTATGGTTGGACAACAATTATTAGCCGTTATTTTTATAAACGAAGCTAATATATTTGCAAAAGCTAAAAGATTATAGATAAAATTGACAAATATAAAATAATCGTGATCAAAATTTAAGTTTTCACATCAATTTTCTTTGATCATAATAAATAGTATTAATTTATACAATTTTTAAATTAAAATAATTTATATCATAGAAAATAATCAATTTATTTTTTATAGTGTAAGCAACATGCCTAGAGCCATAACAGAATTATTATGAACCCCTCGTAATTTTTTCTCCACATCTCTCTTGTCAATTTTATTTTCTGGTTACATTTTCCTCTCTGATATTTCCCTTTCTAAAAAAAGATAGATTATTGTGAATTATTTGATGCTACCAAAGGATATTGTCACATCGAAAAAAGGGCATCCACTCAATTCCAACGGACAAATGGTGTCCCCATACCCTATTTCTTGTCAAACTTTATTTTATTTAATATAATAATTAAAATCCTATGCTCAATTTTTGTCACGTGCTAATTTTACCTATCAGAAAAATTTATGCTTTCTATGTATAAAAATCATTTTTAAATCAATTTAATATACGCAAGACTGTCTCCGACCCCCACCACTGCCCTCCACTACTTGGGTTTCACTTTCAGAGAATTTTTATTAGATAAAAAAAATGTGGATTCGAATTTTACGAATATAGACATATATATAAAATTTAGTTATTATAATAATTTTCTTATTTTATTTATTTCTTAACATATTTATTATTTCAAAAATATTAATATATATATTTAAGCATATTGAATCATCTAACGAACTAAATCTTATCAAAGAGAAAAAACAAGAAAAAGAAGAAGAAGAATGTTATTTACATATTCTCTACATTGATAGAAACTACTACTTTTTCTTTTTGTTTTTGGTTGAGACAGCAATGTTACATTAACATGGTCAAATAATGTTGTGTTTCATACAGCATTAGGTGGGGGAAACAATATTTTTCATCTCGGGATTTTTTTTTTTTTTTCTTTTATTGATTAAGTTTTTAAACTCAACATTTAATGGCACGTGGTCTTTTTTGTTGAATATGTAATCAAAAGGTACTACGGGATCAAAATTACTATTTTTGAAAAATTACGGGATCAAAAGTAATAATATTGTAATCGATGGAATCAAAAACTTAAAAATTCTAAATTATGAAATGAAAAATATTATTTTTCAATCATTACAGCATTTACAGTGCCGATGTATGGTATAGTTATTAATTTAAATTACTTTATATATATTTCTTAATTATTTCATTTGATATTATTAAATATTCATTAATATCTCAAGGAACGGAGTCCGTATTTTCACTTTATTTAAAAGAAATTATACATTGTTTTTCAAATATGATAAATTTTAACAACCCATAAATTATTAATTAATATTTCCTACAAAATAATACAACTGTCATTTTCCTCCAAAAAATAAAAAATAAAACCAAAGACAAAGTTCTTTAGCACTACTCATGAATCTCTTCGAACTTATCCTCGCGTAGGGACGGACTGGGATCCGACATTCTAATGTTCAAAAAAGAAAACATCATTTATAATACAAAGTTTCTTACTCATAGCATTCAGATAGGTTTGATTAATTTCTTAAAAAAAACAAAACAAGAAGAATCATCAGCAGTACCCGAAAATTGTCTGTTTTTCTTTTCAATGGAGGATGACATTTCTGCAGCGCTCGTTTTGATTATCAATCACATAACAAATATAATAATAAATTTTATATATATGTTTGATTAGTCTGTCTACAAGTAAATTAGAAAGATTTGATATTTGGTATAATTATAAGTTTCCTCTTATTCATTATTTAAAAAAATATCAATACCCCTCATATTTGATGAAATTATGTAATCCCTGAATTGATGTTTCGAACTATCAACTTTACCTTTGTTGTATTGTTTTTTAAAAAAAATTGTAAGAAAATCCGACGAGGTTGATGAAAAATTCTAAAAAATTGTAAAAATAAATATTGTCCACTTAATTCATAAAAAAAATTAAAAAAACAGTTAATAAATAAGTAAAATTACAATTAATATTTTACAAGAATATCTTGATCAATTCACAATAAAAAAATAAAAATTAACGAATTAGATAAATTATTAAACGATTGTTACAATTCAAAATATTAATAATTTCTCAACTAATAAAAAAGTATTTATAATAATGTTGAATCTAGAAGGATGGTGGTCTTAATTTACAGTAAAACAAATTGACATCATTTGTATTTAGTTGAGTTAATGGGTTGAAAAGTAAGTGTGTATTTGTGGTGAAAAGGACGGGTAGGGCTGGGCGCGGCTGGACATCTGGTGCAGTCCTGGTCTCTAGTTGGTGTGGCGCATGCATGCAGGTGGTCCAGCCCCTGCCCGTGCCCCTGCCCCGGGACTTGGTGAATGGTGAGGCTGGGCGAGCAAGTGGGGGGTCAGCTCTATCTCCACGTGGTTGGAGGAATAAACCGTCTCCTTTTGTCCGAACCAATTATGCAACAAGTCAGGTCGCTGTCTCTGTTCTGCAAAGAGAATGATTGTGAATTATAGGACAAGTAAAATTTTGGTTTCTAATGTTTGTTTCATTGGCCATTTCCTTCATTCTTCTTTCTACGCATTTTCTTTCTTTCTTTTTCTTTTTTTGTTTTCTATTTTCTTGATTCAAAATTATTACGGTCAAAAGATGATATACAATTATTTTCGATGAAAACAATAAGACAAAATTGTTAACATTATAAGAGTATTGCCCAAAAGAAATATGATTATTTAACATGATTTTATTATGATTAAAAGAGAAAAAATATAATAAATGTTAATTAATTGTGATTGCGCCAATAATTATTTACTATTATTTCGATGTTAAAACATGAGTAAAACAAGAAAATAATACTTTTCGTCCCGTTATTTAGGGACTTTTCACTTTTCGTCCCGTTATTTAGGGACTTTTCACTTTTCGTCCCGTGACTTTAAAAACTTAATATATTTCATCTCATAACATATTTCTGTTACTTATTATAAAGGAAATGGACACATGCTTAGCACATGTCTATTAGGGTCTTTAAATTTTTTGTCCCATTAGTTACGGAATTCTCACTTTTGGTTTCATAACTTTTAAAAAGTAATATTTTTCTTTTTTATCTCATGTACTAATTCACGACCACGTGATCATTTTCATTAAATATCTAACGGGAATGTGCCATGGAACCAAAAGACTACTTTAGTAATTTCACAATCAATGGGATCAAAAGTGAAAAAATCCTAAATTATTGAACGAAAATATTATTTCTCAATAAGAAATCATGATAAATATTTTAATTATAATTAAAATCATGATAATGTTAAATTAATTCTTGTTAAAAAAATTAAATTTTTGTATTGATTTCATTGACTATAATAAATAGTATTAATTTATTATAATTTTTTAAATCATGGTTATCCCCAATATAGGGAATAGTACATTACAACTTGTGAGAGTATAGTACAAACACAACTAGCATCACATATTCCAAGAATTATATAAGCCCTTCTTGCCTTCTTGTTTGAGTCAGCAAACACAACTTTTCAAGTCATTCTCCTCTATAATATTATCTTAGATTCTAGTGTTGGTCTGAAAACTGAGCTCAGCTTTTCTTAACTCTTTGTTTGTGTTGCAAGATAATCACAATATTTCAATATTTTTGGCTATATCAATTATGATTTTTATGGGTGTATATATAGGTGTATTTTGTGACAATAATCAGGGTCAAAATTATCGAGTTGTTGCTATCTTATATGGGGAATAAACTTGAAATCAAAAATACGTTAGAAGCGTCGCAATCATTCTAAAAGACTCACCCCAACGGCCAAATCCACGACGACTGTGAGGTCACAAGTATATGGGTCGAAACAGGGATAGTATCAAACTATACATTCTCTTGAATACTATTTATAGATTATGCTCAATGTATGGTCAATATTCTGCGGCTTGAGATTATGCCGCGCTCTCCACCTTTAACGGCTTGGATTTTAGACCTTTACTCGGTTTAACCTAATTAAGAAATACGACTATTTTAGAACTTGTATTGATATTATCAATACAAAAATAGAGCAATCACGATATTTTACTGATTCTAACTTCATCAAATAAATTACATATATTTTTAGGAAATGAAAGAATGTGCATTTCTGTGGTGGAATAATATACGTGGCTCAGAAATCAGCGTAAATAAATATTAATAAATAAATAAATAAACCCTGGAAAGGAACTATTATCATGAAAACTTATATTTTCCATAAATGGTCTAGGATTCCCACAGATATTGACATGTGACAGATTCATTATTATTTCATTTGGTACTACTAGAAAAAGGTGAACTGCCTTGGGAATAATTGAATAGAATAAAATGAGAATCTTGGGAACTATAAAAGGAAATTTATTTTCCAAATATGTTTTGAGATGTATTAGATTTTCATGTGATTAGTTTTTGAACTTTGACGATAATAAATTAATTATAAAAATTTTGACCCGCAATACAACGTACAGACATAATTTTTTTAAATGAATTTACAATGTATTATTTTTACTTTTCTAATTTATAGAAATTATATTTATATATATATGTCTGTGATATGGTATGATACACATGTGACAGATTCATTATGTCATTTTGTACTGGTAGCTAGAAGTAGAAGATGATAAAATAATGTAAAGCTGCTCAACAAGTCCACTGCACCATTGGGCGGTGGATTGAAGATTTTTCTCTACATATTTTCATTATTTTAGCAAGTTCATGAGGAAAAGAATAAAAAGATTATTATATTTCAAAATCTCAGTTATTGCATTTGTCAAAATATATTGGTGTCTCGATATAAATGAATAGTTTATATTAATTACAGATGAGAAATTTAAGTAGTTTAGAAGTACTTTCATCTGTGTAACGAAATTTTTTTAATATAAAATCGTAAAGTTCGTACGGAATCAAAATAAAATAATATCTAATGCAATGGTGCGTCGATCATCTTCGACGTCAGATGATGTAAGGAATGAACTTTGTTTACTGGATGATATTTGTGTTATTACGTTATTTGTTTTTGTGGAAGATTTTGGTTTCGAAGTAATACATTTTTTTTGTAATTTACTTTTTTATAAAAAATCAATTTATTATAAAGGGTGACGTAATATTTAATTTTTGTAAAATATTAAAATAGAAAATTACAGAAAAACGAGCTTTCTTGGTGGGGTGTGGGGGTCTTACAAGAAAGCGAAGGCAAATGACAAGTGGCTGCATTTGCGTACGTCAGATGATGGAAGATAAGGTTGTAATGGACGACGATGAAGGGCGGCCGTCCCTTCAGTCAAAACTCGAATATGTTTGAGAAGTGTCAAATCCTATGATTCTCTCACATCTACTTTAGTATATGTTAGATGTAATAAATGCAAACTTTAAAGCACTTCATAAATGCTCAAAGATCACTAATAGGAACAAAATGAGATATTTGAAACTCGAAACGTTATGAACCCACGTCATCAATGAATGTAACAGTTGAGAATCAAGAATTCATTTTTTTAAATGATTATAAAATCACAATCAAATTTCAGTGATTTTTGTGATATTTATGGTTTTATTTTTTATTATTTTTATGTGTAATTGATTTACATAACTAAGGAAATATTGTAATATCAAATTAAGAGAGAATAATGTTTTTTGACCGTAGATTGTATATAATCGAACCACATAAATTTTTGTTTTCTATTTATTTCTTTACGTATCTAAAATTTTGAGAATGACTTGATTAGTAAAGGTTAGCTTCAAGGTACCGTTCGGACATTGTGAATAGCACTCTCCTTTGTAAATAGGAACGGATGTAGAACGATTTGAAAAAGAGATGAAATGGCTGGAATTAGGGGCATATTTATAATTATTGATTGAATATGGCATATCGAATGTATATGTACAAAAAAAATATATTAATTAAATATAAATTAATAATAAGTTTATTATAGAAAAAAATGATTATGATAAAGAAAATAAATAATACTCAAAGAGAATATTTGAAGTAGGAGAAAGAGAAAAAAAATATTAACTAAAAATAACTATTTAAAAGAAATCATTTTACCACTTTTAGATAATGGGAGAAATGTGGAAGTTAGTGAATGAAAAAAAAAAAAAAAGACCAAAATAAGTGATCTCACTTCTCCCTTAATATATAGTATATATGCTAGAATGATGGCGACAATCAGGGTCTATTTATAATCGTGGATTTTTTTTTTTTATTGTGGACAATTAAGGGCCAATTGATAAAATTGGTAACAATTTTAGTGCTATTGAAATTCAATTTAACAATTAAGTTATATAATTTGAAAAAGTTGGCACATTAAGAATAAAATTCATCAAGAATTGTAAATCTGATCAGAATTTGGCATATCCCTCGAGTGAACACCAAATTCCAGCCAGATTATAATTTCTAATGAATTTTATTCTTAATATGTCAATTTTTTTAAATTGCAGGAATTAATTATCAAATGGAGTTCTAGCAAGATGAAAATTGCAATTTCTCCAACATATTTTTAATATATTCTTGTTTTAATTCTAGCCAAAGCTATTACTCACTAAAACATGAGAATACTAACTTTTGTTTTGTAGGTTAATCCACAAAAATATCTTAGGATCCCCAACCAGTCTTTGTCATTTTTTGGTGTTGTTGACTACTATAAGCATCATCGGCATCGTCTGTGGAAAATATTTGAAATGAATGTGAGTATAACAAACCCAATAATCGAAAGAGATAACTAGTCAGCAAGAAAAAATCCAGTCCCTGGTGCTACCATCATACTTGTTGGACACTAGGCAAGGCAACATGCTAATTCCACTGACGTAGCTCAATTATCATGTCCTGGATCAGGGGTCACGATATGGTCATCAAGCCATGCCACCAAGTCCGATGCCATAGTAACATGAAGCCCTCGTTACAAAGTGCTCTTGGCCCAAATTTAACAATGTAAATAAATAAAAGAAAATCCCAAATTATTCGGTTAAACATAACGGAAGAATATAAATCAAATTTTACCTTTAATAAAATCTGACGACTAAATAGATGGAAAATGAATCCTCCAAATTTTGTCAGTATAACTTATTAACAAGCAGAACATGAACGCTTGTTTCTCTATCAATTCCATCACACAAAGTAAATGGGGCTCACTAGAGTTGGGATGGAGGAAGCGATGATACCTACGGTATAAAATTTCAAAATCCCAAAGGACTTATCCAGCTCTATTAGCTTAAGAGGTGAAGCTAATTAATACATAACAAGCAGACCATTTATTAAGTATCTTAGGTATAAAAATTTATTTCATACCCTTATAATTTATGACTATTGATATATCCATCAATCACTGATAATCATTTTTTCTTTTTCTTTTTTGTGTGTGTGTAGTGATTCATTCTTTCCTTAGTTTCTTTTCCTAGTTTTTCCAACCCAAATTAACAGGAGTAGTGTTCGACTCTTGTATTTGCACATGCGAACATAAGATAAAGGTGTCCTAAAACACTTAAAATAATGAACTCATAGTAGTTATTTTGAGTAGCTACTTAACAACCGATGAAGTCTTATTCAAATGATAGAATTTGAGCTAATTGTTATTTTAGTCTCATATTATAGTGTTTTTGTAGGATTGATCGGATAACTTAATGATGTTGTGCATAAAGCATCCCACCATTAAATTTTTGGCAGATAATCACAAGGGTCGTTAAATCCAGAAGTTAAAAATATTCGACTCGCTATTAATGCAAAATAATCACACACTATTTACTCAAATGCTTTTCAAAACAGTAAAAATAGTCCCATAACTCAAAATTATTTCACAAGAATTGGAATACAAGTACATAAATATCTCACAGTGCAAGTATACAATTCCCACACGATACAACTTACAATATAATAAGAAGAAAATATGAGGAATACATCCAAAATATAGCTAACTAAAATGTAAAAATTAAAAAATCTTTAATTTTTTATCCTCCAAGATAGGACACTAACATCCTGCAGAACAAGACAACCTTATATGCTTGAATGTGGAATTATGGACAACTCTTTTCTATCATCAAAGCAACAACTTCAAACGTAATAGAAGTATAACATTATCAACAACACAAGGTAAATGTTTCTCCTCCTTCAAAGGTGTACAATATCGGCCTCCATATTCTTGATTTTCTCATACAATCATGAAATTTCATCTTTCATACAATTTATTCAAAATCATCCCGTTTACCATTGCATATATGGGCCACGTTCACTACAAAAAAATAAATCAATAATTATAAAAATTTTGATGCTAAAATTAGCATCGAATTAATTAGCTATCAAGAAAATTAAATTCTTACTAAATTCAATTAATATAAAAAATTTACTTACTAATGCATTTAGCAACAAATTTATTTAAATATTTAGGTTGAGAAGTTATAGAGATGTAAGACGAAAACCGTTTATTTGTTGCCTCCAGAGAATGGTAAGTTATCATATCATGTAAGTTTCCCCCAAAATATTTTACCGAGAACTTTGATGAGTTGGACATACGGCCACGTGAGCAACACATGGCCATTATGTCAGAAAATTGTTGGCAGGACATTTTCTACACACCATCATTAAAATTAATGGACTAATTAAAACTGTCTATTATGAAAAGTACGGGACTAATTATGCAAAACCATCCTATATAATGAGACTAGAATCACAACTACCTCATAAAATTGAGTCGTCACAATTAAGTTGTCGGCTCAAATTCCATAAATTTGGATAGATATGGACTTTTACTTATAGAAGTTTTTGTTGCTTTGTCTTTCTTTAAATGTATATGAAATTACTTATATGTATTTGTTCAGATCTTGAATTTAAAAATGTAGGTACTGAGCAATTATATAATAAACCATATGCTATAACTAGAAAAGTAGTTAGTTAAGGGAGGTTCTTTATAGATGACTAATAATTAACATAAAATTTTTATAGATCATAATCAGAATTGTAACAATAATAATGTATGAAAAAAAAAGTTAGAGTAATTATAATTTATTGTAAAAAATTGATACATATATGAACAAGGCAAGACCATCCCGCAAAAAAAATTATTTTCCTTATTGAGGCGTGTAAAATTTTATGTCACGTTCCTGACCAAAAGAAACTATAGAATATGAACAAAATCAATATTTGTATCGTTGTAGATATGCAAGATTCCCTCGTCGTAGAACTTCATTTTTCACTTAAATTTATTATTTATATATATACCACCTCCCAAAAACAAGTCAAAAAGAAAAAAGAAAAAAAAATACAAAATAGACACCCAATTTAAATTACATTTTGAGCCAATCAAAAGCAACCAATATTTGTCCATACAATCAGGGTATAGTAGAGATTAGACGATTTCTAGCCTCTCATAGTGATATCTCTCTTTCACACACACACACACTCACATATTTATCTCTATATAAGTCGAAGAAGTACGTTGAGTCCTCCCCCGTCAGGTCCACACACCACTACTACTGTGAGAGCTCAAACAGCGCTAGCTTCTTCCGGAGAGGTGCAATTTCTCTTTTCTTCAAAGAATATGCATTACAGAAGCCCTTTGTCTTCTTACTAATGAACAACGTTCTTAGAAATTAATTTCGAATTCCTTTTTTTTTTTTTTTTGTTGGTAGAAATTCAGGAAGTAAGAGGGGATTATCATCAGTATCAATGGATTCCTCAGAAGTTGCATGGCTGTCCGAAATGGTAATTTCTTTCTCAGGCCTGTCTGCTCATTACATCCTTATAGAAGTTAAATCTGTCGTGAAGTCATATACATACATACATATATATTGTTACTTTGAATGCTGACCCTTTAAACCTAAATTTCTTTCGAGATGAGATAAGCAATACTGAAAAAATTTCAAATTTGCATTACTTCTTTCCAGATGAGATATCGAATTCAAACGAGTTTCCATCTAGTATCTAGTGGCTTCATTAAATTTTCAACCCTAATTAATACAATACTTTGATACTTGTCTGACACGGACATTAGGTAAATATTCTTTTACCAAACTGATCAGAACATAAATGAAGGCTATATATATGTGTGTAATATAATTTGTTAAATTTCACTGTTATTTTTCAGATATATAAATCAGACAGGTTTTTGGCTCTATGTATAAAACCTGAACCTATGGCTAAAATACAAATCTGTAATTGCTGAGATTTATATGTGGAGTCTCGGTCATTTACATGCAACCAAACATGCACGACCGGTGCTGCAGAAGGCTGTACTTCCTAAAGGGTCCAATGAAATGTAAGGAAAAAGAAAATATATCACAAAATAGTATTGCTAATTATTTAAAAATGAACAAATACTCTACCCGAATCTTATATTGTAAAGCACTTCATATATAGGGCACATGCATATAATGACGAATCCAAAAATGAAATTTGAGTGGGTGGACAAATTTTTATATTTATACATTGAGTTAATGAGTAGTGGATTTTATACACTATATAGTATTAATATAATTAGTTAGACTTCCTTTGGTATTTCACGTTATAATTATATCATCTCTGAGTCTCACATGTTATAACATGACAGGGGCTGGATAATTCATTTTTCATGGATCAACACGATTTCATGGACTGTTTTGACGAAGAACTGGCTGCAGTACTCGGGCAAGACTTTGAGACCTGTTTGTCCGCTGGAAACAACTCATCCTATTCCTCAACTTTGATCAACATTCCAAGCAGCAATTCCATCAATTCCTTGAACACGGAATCCCCAAAGATGGGCTGTGAACCACCACACAAACTCCAAAAGCCAAACAACTACTCCAATTTCTCAACGATTAACAATCAAAACCTGCCAACAAATCCTGATAGAGCTTCTTCCACTCCTATAATTCTCAACTTCGGAAATGCAGCTGAAAACCCTCAACAGGTGAACCCGAGGCCGTTGAACCCCGATGAAGAGGCTGCTGTCTCTGAAGTTTTGAGGTCTCAGGGATCCCTCCCGGATCCTGAAGAGCAATCAAAACGTCCCCAGCCGACGACGAAAAAACCCAGCCGTGTTAGGCCGCCGTCGCAGACCTACGATCACATCATCGCTGAGAGGAAACGGAGGGAGCAGCTCAGCCAGAGATTCGTTGCTCTCTCAACTATTGTTCCTGGCCTGAAGAAGGTACATATATCGCTTCTTTCTCTTGGGAACTTTTGCCTTCACAATTTCCTGCCTGGAAATCCGGTCAGGACTACCCTGCGCTAGTGCAAAATATTTAGAAATTAGGTTATTTATTTTATTTAAGAAACGATGAATTTTATGTGTATATATTAAATGAAATAAAAGACGCAATATAATACAATCACAAAATTTCGTTTTTTTTTTTTAATTTTCCTGTTAAAAATGATCTTATAATTATCTCTTTTGTGTGATTAATTACGTTTTTTTACAATTAATCTACAGATGGATAAAACTTCTGTGTTAGGAGATGCGATCAAGTACTTGAAACACCTGCAAGAAAGAGTGAAGGTATTGGAGGAACAAGCGACGAAGCAGACCATGGAATCTGTGGTGCTCGTCAAGAAGTCACAAATAATGGTGGAGGACGAGGGCTCCTCCGACGAGAAAAGCGGAAGTTCCGATGAGCAGCCGCTGCCGGAAATCGAAGCCAGAGTCTGCAACAACCACATCCTTCTCAGAGTCCATTGCGAGAAGCACAAGGGAGTTCTGGTGAATTTACTCAGCAAAGTGGAGAAACTCAACCTCACTGTTGTCAACACCAATGTCACCCCGTTCGGAAGTTTGGCACTCGATATTACTATTGTTGCAGAGGTAATTAAAATTAGTATTTTCAAACTTAAATCAATCACATAACAAGTATAACCGATTTGTCCTGTGATTGGTGTCCAGTGCAATGAATCACATTGAAACTGTCTTACAGTTGCTGTGTGATTGTAAAATTTATTTATCAAACAATAGTTATAGCTCAAATTGAATATTTGACGACTCCTAATAGTCTCATTCAAAGAGGGTTGTGAAAAAAGAAGTTCTTAGGATTAATCCACTTTTTGCTTTTGCTTCTCTATGCAGATGGATAAAGAATTCAACCTGACAGTAAAAGATGTAGTAAAAAGACTGCGTGCGGCTCTTCTGCGAATTGAGTGACCAGAAATTATCAATCTCGACGTACTCGTCTTTCCAATAAGTGGTGAACATGACATGACGATTATCGAATCTCAAAGTCCTAACAAATACTGGTAATAAAAACGAGGTGCAAGGTTAAGAATCAAAGTCCGAGGAGGAGGAGTTTTACTATGTCCAGACAGCGTACGTATATAACAACTAAAAGCAAATCAAATCTGCAGTAATTGTGGTTAAAGTATACGAGTATGAGAGGAGCTAGGATGGTTTCCAAGTGGTTCTACATCCCTCCAAGAATTCACATTGGACCCTTATTGTTCTGTTTTGTGGATGTAGAAATGTAATTTTATAAATTTACAGTTGATGTAAATTTCTAATATAATAATTGAATTAATATTTGTCTGTACTTCTTTTTTTCTTTTAAAATGAGATCGATTCATAATTATTAATATCATATATCTAAATCTAATAACTAATCATATACCAATCATCAAATCAAATAAATATATCTAATCAATAATTACTATTAAAGTAGAACTATCCCATATGTTAGTGGGGTTCAAACCCATAACTTTATAGTTATGCGGCTTCAATTTCGTCAATTAAATTAGGGTTTGTAGGCAAAATTTATGTATATACTTATGAGTGGGGTTCTTAATCTACCAACAAGTGGCATATATCTATTATATTTTTTGTAAAACTTGAAATTTAATTAATTAATTTCTTAAATAGTAATAAATTATATAATTTCAATGATATTGAACTAGTCGATTCAAGAATTAAATTAATTTATCGACAGTTCCATTTTATAGTATAATTAACCTTTAATTAAAATTAAATTATCATCTATTTGGTTCTTTTATTTTCACTGGTAAAATAACAATATGGGGCATGATATATATATATATATATATATATATATATATGTGTTGTTTTTATTTATTTGTTTTTTTACTTTATTACCTATTAGATATGCCTGTAGAAGTAGTGTTCTCAACACTTTGGTTTTGAAACCGAAATGAATCGAGAAATCCCAAATCTCTACGACTTGTTTACTAGTTTCCAAGTGATTCCTTGGATCTACAAACGCGTCGTTTGTTACTTTTTTGGATCGGCACTCTCTTCTCGCCCTTGTGGATTGTTACCAAAGCTATCCACCCAAGTTTATACGCCTTAAATCCTTGGAGACTTTTGTGATACTCCAAGAGAGAATAGAGAGAGTATTTTGGGAGAGGTATTGTGTGAGAACACACGCAGTATGAATTGTATTTTTTTGTATACATAGGAGCACCTATTTATAGGTGTTTACAAAAGGAGTCCTGATCCTACATAAATTTGGGAGACTACAAACACTGTATCAAAAGATGTCTCATCCAAGAAGAGTCCTCCTAACCAGAACTTTGGGAAGCTACAAAACTCTACAAATATGGATGTATGTTTAATAAGTACAAAATCTACCATACGATACGTACCGCCGATTCAAGGAATGTACGATACGGCAAACATGAAAATATTCCATTAATATATCTATTATATAGCCAAAAAGTAGGATGGATTAAATTTATATTATAAGTGCGCGATTTGACACTGTGAAAAAATTGCAGCAGAAATTGAAAGCAGCCATTTTAATTTTCTAAAATATTTCATTCCAAGAAGAAAGATGTTGGGTGTTGTGTATTTATACAAATGAGATGGGCTTCTAACTGCTGTGAACTAACTAACTACCCTCAACTAATTAAGAGTTGCTATTCTAAAGAAAGAAACATAAAGTACTAATAAAAGCGTATGAAACCAAACCTACGACTCTATCTACCAAGATAAAACGCAGCAAGTGAAAAACCTCTTTTGTGGATGAAATGCGTCTTTGCCGCTGTGAAGCAGTGATGGTGACTGGAGCTTCAATTAAGCTCATGAACCTATATTTCCACAAACACATTTTACATTAGAATTTGATACAAATGATTCCCTTTCCCCCTGAGAAAATGAGGTGGTATTTATCTTAATACAATTGTATGATGTTTAGTGTAGGTACGGGTAAAATACTACTTTAATCCTCATTTACCTTTTATTACATGGCTACGCGGGGTTATTTTAGTAATTCATTAATTGTATTATATTAATTTGATAAGTTTGACTTTTACGTTTCATTTCAAAAACATCATCCTTACCTTATTTGATTTGATTATTTTCCTCCAGCAATCTGCAAATGCATAAATTGATCTGCACTTTCCTGAATTTAGTCATGATTTTTCATGAAATTCCCCAAGTTCATGTCCAGTAGCAGTGGATATAAAACCCCCTGAACTAAAATAATAAAGTCAAAAAGGCACTTTAATACTTTTATTTAAAAAATAAATTTTGTTTATTACAGTTTATGGTCAAATATTAAAATATTTTCAGACTACATAATACTTTAACTTTAAAGAATAATAAAAAAGATCCTAAAGATTATCCAAATATCAACTAGTTATAATTTTAAAGCTATTTTATTATATATATAAAATAAAATTTTACTAAAACATTTTTTTTAGTACTGTTAAATAGGACTTCTAAAGTCAAAAGCAGCCAAAGTCATGTGGTCTAACAGAAGCCGACGGCAGTTAACTGACATGCGCGATACACGTTTTTTCTACAGTTAACCTAGGACCAAAATAATTGAAATCTGTGTTTTACGAAACTAAAATTAATACTTACCAAAATTATGATACTTGAATAAATAACAATTTTATTTAATTGTACCAAAAAAACATTTTGCATTATTGAAAATCACTCGTCACCTTAAAAGTCGAATCACGAAAAAGCCCACAAGTTTTGTATGTATATATGATGTAATGAAAACATCATTCAATTTGTACAAAGCCAAGAATTACTGAGGGATGTAGTAAAAGTGTATGTATGATTGAAATTTGAGTCCATGTCAGTGTACTGAACTCCGCCTGCATGCTATATATATAATTGAGGCGGTGACTGAATACAGACACGGCCGCCGCCTTGGAGAGTTGCAGAGTGATAGAAACTCATCATTCACATTATTTGAACTGTTCAGCAACAGCACCCACACACATATCATTACAATTTTAGATGATATGGGTCGAATATATGAAGTCTGCTGCTGATGAAGCAGAATTCATCCATCATCACCAATCATATAGAATGGCTATCACGTGCATTTTTGCCCATTCACTAGACTGCTATGCTTCTCTTCACCGGACATATGTTGTTTCTACGTAATTTTTTATGTTTTAAAATATATTTTAAATAAAAATAAAATATATAAATTAACAGGCCATATTAAATAAAGAAAAGAAAATAAAATTAATTTATCAATTAATATAAAATTTGAAAAGTTTAATAAACTGGTTTTCTTATCAGGTGAAGGGTATATTTGGTATCACAAAAATTTGGTGCAGTGGTCTCAAAACATTAATTGAGTGTCTATAGCACCTCTTTTCTTTATAACTAGCATTAGCATTTATGGCACGCCGTCCTTCCATACATATAACAAATAAACTTTTATGCTTTAAAATATATTATATATAAGAATAAAATATATAAACCAACATATCCATTTTAAAAAATAACTAAATAAATAAAATTAACTTAAGAATATTATCTACAAAAAAAAAAAATTTGATGTCGCAATGTCACAAGCCGTCGTTTCTGAATGGTTAGTGACACTGTTGCACCAATTTTTAAATATGACAATTATTTGGTTTATAATATATTTTAAATTTTGAAGAATGATTTATAATATGCATACGAAAATGAGATTCCACAATGGCTAATATACATACAATTAAAAACAGAGAACAAAATGAGATGTGGAAGCTGAGAAAAGAGAGAATGTGAAGTTGAGAAAAGGGAGAGAAATAAAAATAAAAATAAAAAAATAAAAAATTGACAGACATTAAAAAGATAAAACACCAAAAGAGTGCTCTCTTAATAATAAAGTATAAATAATATAGATTCTACTAGCAATAATAACACACTCGATATTCTTTAAAATTATGGCACTTAATTAATAGTATAGATATAAATACATACAATATATATCTGATATTTATGTATATGAATGCAATTCATCAGAAGTTTTAATCTAAATCGCATTCAATTATATTGAATAAATTAAATAATTTATAGATTAATATAATTTAGAATGAATATCCAATCATATAATAATCATGATCGATAATAATTATTATACCAATGAATTGACCTAATCAAATTTAGTTTCAAATTTTTTAAAAAAATCAAAATTCTATTAGTGAGATAATTATAATAAATTAAATATGTTTGCACTCGAATTTGGTTCATCTTTCATTCGATTAAATATTAAAAAAAATTAATATTTAATAATAATTAATTATTATAATTAAAAATAAATATTTATTTATTACAGGCATACAATGATTGTTAAACCATTATTTTTTAGTACAATCTTGTCGAGTTAGTTTCTGTTTTACTAAAGAGGGACAGAGAGAGTTTTGTACATTGTGTTGGAGTCAAGAATGTCATGTCTCCATCAAATAATAATGTTTCATTGGAAATTTCAAATTTCGGAATCCTATACATGGGTGGGCAGACTGATTTACACTTTTACATCCAAACTTCCATACCAATAAGAGAAGTATGGTATATAAATGTCGATAAACTCTAATTTAGTTGATCAAATTAAGGCCTCATGACTAGAAAGGTATGGGTTTAAATCCCATCTATGTATGGACATTGTCTATTTTAATAATAGTTGTTGGTCTGCTGTAATAGTATTTCTTCGTTAGTTATACACAATTGACGTTGTCAAAAATGTATTAATAGTTGATGATTGAAATTTATGATGTAATTATAATCGACCCCTAAAAAAACACAATTTCTTACACTCCACCACACTTATGCGCGTTTGGTGTCAAAAACTCAAGTTTACCCGTTGCGAGTTGTTTGTTATTTTAGTTATGGAAAACTCTAGTAGAAAAGATATTATTCAAATCAAGTTTTTGTTAATATAAATTAATTATACAATAAATATAATACAATTATTGTGTAATTAATTATTTTTTAAATTGTACATTCATATAATAAATATATTATATTTATTGTGCAATTTATTTAAATTTAATCAAATTCAATCTCGACATGAATATTTCATTTGCTAAATCGGTGAATCTTTATTGGAGTGGACCAAGCCCACTCAAGTTGACTAGTCTCTAGGTAGTGGGTTGGGCTTGATTTAGACGGTGTTGATCTAATCTTATAACTTCCTAAAAACACCGTATCAAACGTCGGAGAGCTTATAAGTTTTAATAAAATATTTGGTATTTTTTTAAAAGAGCTTATAAAATTTAAATTAAGATTATTATAATAAGGGTAAAGTAGTAAAACATAAAGTTAGATTTATTTACAAAAAAATCAAAGCAGCTAAAAGCACCACTCAAGGTGCTTCTAGCTTTTGCCCTAAAAGCGCTTTTAGAGCCGTTTCAGAAATAGAAGTTAATATCACAAATACTTCAAAAGTGTTTTTTTGAAGTCAAAAATTGAAAAGTGTTTTTCTGAGGTACGCGCAAACACTCCCTAAAGCGTAGTGAATTATATGTATTTTTTGGAGATACTAGTTATCATCGTAATTTTCTCGAGCATATAAAAAAAATTTGGATATAAAATGATAACAAAAATATTTGTGAAAAAAATAAATTATAAGGGTAAAATATATTTTGCCCCCTGAACTATTTTTTATGTAATACTTACCCACACTTACCCCCTAAAATTAAGTTTTTGGACAATATTGTTCTTATATTATATGTATATATAGTTCAAAGATTTTTTTTAAAAAATATTTTATATTTTAAGTTTAATTAAAAAAATTAATTGCAAAAAATATCTTTTAATTATAATAAAGTAAAATATAATCAGTTAATTAAATAGTTGGAATTTTATTATATTTTACAAACTCAAAGTTAAGTAATGAATGAGTACAAAAACTAATGAGAACTCACCCAACACTAAACATACCTAAATCACTATCATACTACGCTCACAATAACAAACCTAATTTCATCCTTTCACATCTTATGTTGTCTAAATGTGCTAATATATAGATTGGGTGCCACTTCTTGACAATACCCATAATGGTGTAAATGGAGTCGTCGCTGTTCTTCCAATCTGCCCCTTTGGACCACCATTCACCTTCTCATATGGGATAACTGCTGTTTTTTTGTGTATAAAATAAATTATCATTGTGATATGTTATTTTTATATATATAATAAATAATTTTTTATATATTATGAATAAGAATAAAATATATAACCCAATAAAATAGAAATCTAAAAAATTGTGAAGTGAAAATTGATAAAAAAAACTCGACTCGTCTGCCACCCCTAACCATACCTATATGTGTTATAAACATCGTTCCAATAATAATTTAATTTGATCGTTCCAAAAACAGGTACAAATGCAATTTTTACAATTGAACTACTATTGTAAATCTCTCATGGCCGTTAATTTGGCCGTTACAAAAATTTTGTAATGCTCAAATTAAAAAGCTGCAATAGGGGGTGCCCTTACAAATTAAAAAGGTTGTTCTAAATTATTAACTTGGTCGTTGCAAAAATCATTACTATAAAATATTTTTTTTATAATGGTATTACCTAAATTATACCCATAACATCTGAGTTCGTTTGAGTCTTACCCATTGAATCTTGTATTATTTTTTTTATGATAAATTTGACAAAATAAAATTTTCAATATTTTAAATTTACATAAAAATTTAAGAACTTATTTTAAGAAAAATTAAGTTTTGAGCATGAAAAAAATATTTTAACTTGGCTAAATTTTTTGTCAATTTGAATTCACGTTCAATTTTTTAGTCGATTGATTTATCAAAAACTTTACAAGTTTAATGATGTTAAATTAATAGTATATTTATCATGTGATTGATGTACAATTCAAGAATAATGATCAATTATATGCAGTTTTATATGATTAATTGAATTCAATTAAACCTGATTTTCGATAAGAATTTTTTTTATATACTGAATATTAAAATGCATCATTTAATTATTTAAGCATGTAGTTAAGTAATACATATTTTCAAGTAAAATTTTATAGGATGCTCAACGGTACTTTCATATTTAATGATTTAAAGTACAACATAAAATATTATTTATTCTTATGTGAAACTGTTTCTAAGAGTAATTGTAAAAATGTAATAGGTCGGATCTACTCAAATAATGTTGATGATGTTTCTCACAACATTGGTAAATAATAGAGCCAAGAATAAGACAATTATTCGGTATCAATTGATTAAATTAGCAGAAAAAATTACAATTTTAATCATATGACTCAACTTTGATTTTTTTGTCTTATATAAATTGATTTATAGGACTAAAATATAATTTAATTGGGTCATGTACACATCACATGTAATTTTCAGACCGAATTGACCAAAAGATGTACCAACATTGCCAAAATTTTAAGATTTAAGAATTAAATTGCGAAAATTAATTCATGTAGGAACAAAAATGATACCTCCTAAATTACAGGACTCAAATTATATTTTTGTCAAATTAATTTTCTACAATTGAACAATTGTTACCGAACATTGCCATGTTGAATAACTTAGGTTTTGTCAAATTAATTTTCTACAATTGAACAATTGTTACCGAACATTGCCATGTTGAATAACTTAGGTTGGTCTGACTGATTACATCTCACAAATTTATAAATATGTGATAGGACATGCGATACGATCGGAATCTCACAACATGGGTATTATTACTCTAATTTCTAACATCATGGTATTATTTTTGAAAAGACAATTCGTTGACCTGTAAACAACTTAGAGCTTATAAGGCATTTAAATTTTTTGTTTGCAATTGATGCGGGATGCATTCTAACTTTACTAGCTACCAAACTGGAAACTAGAGACGAGCCCATGATTTTATTTTGATAGATGATGCCAAATGATCCGAAATACAACGTAATCAAAGTCCTGTTTGTGCAAAGTATCATTTGCTTTTGTCGGAGCCTTATGATTTGCACTTGAAAAGACGCTTCACTAGATAAAGAAAATCTTAAGATTTAAAAGTCACTCAAACTCTTTATTTACCAAAAGAAATATATAAAACATGAGCCAAAGTTGAATTGAGTGGGAGCAATCCCTAGAATTATAGCTTTTAGCAATGATGTAATTCAAATATTTATATCATATGTCAATAGGCGCCATATTTTGATTGTATTTCCACCATAAAATCAATTATTAGCTTGGTAGGATTCACGTATAAAATAGATAAGACGATTGATAAATGTTTTAAGAGTAGGTATCGGATAAAGTTTATATAAGAAACAATTACGAATATTTATTGGTCTAAATAAATTAATATTTGCTCATTGACTTATCTATCATCATATAACAAACTATACATTTAACGATAGTACAATATAAAATTTTGAATCGTAATAAACTAATACACTAAGTTTTGATTGTATCCTCGCCACGATAACAATTATTGTCACACGGATCACTAGTTACATAAATGTATATGAAAAATATTAAAAGAAAATCATTTTTATGAATATAAAAATAAGAAAAACTTAAAATCTATATTTTTTTAACATTTAGCTGTATAATTTTATTGATTAAATTAAATAGAATCTAAAATACTAAAATAATTGTAGGATGTGATGTGATAGGTACCAAATAAAATGATAACTTCAACTGATGCTAAATAAGGAGTTTTGCCTAGTCATGTGAAATGACCAAAATAGGCTAAACTCCCAGCCACACTTGCCTAGTCATGTGAAATGACCAAAATAGGCCTAGGCTTTACAACTCACCAATAGGGCACATGAAAAATGACGAGTGCTAAGTTTCATTAAATGATCAGAAGCAATTTTGGGCCAAATTTAGCTATGGAGTGGAGACCATAGAGAAGAATAGATGCATGCCCTTCTGACACTTTGTCTTACATTGTACGGTCGCTTTCCCTTGGTTTGACAAAAGGACTTAATGGTCATTTTCCAGCCCAGTGGTAGAAACTCAGTGTCACCTGTTTGGCCCCTACAACTTGCTGCCAAATATGACAGTTCAAGAAACCTACAAAATACATAATTTGATTATAATCTTCATACGTGGTGTTGTACTATGATAATGAAAATATTTTTTATTTTTATTTAATGATAATAATTTTGAATTTATCCTTCAAAAAAACATTTTTTTTCATGAACTTCTTAATATTGTTTGTTATTTTTATGGGATAAAGTATTTAAGGTTAGAGTATGTATGATTATGTTGTCCTTAACGCAGAAAAAATGCCTCAAATCTTTATGGATAAGGACATACAAGATCGGACACTGTCAGAACCACACCAGAAAAGTCCCGGTAGTAGCCCGTTGATGCTTAAGTCATGTAAGTTGTAAGTAAAACATGTTTAAGGCCGTAAGAAATGCTATGGCAGGAAAACTTGTACATGGAGTATGGAGCGCGATTATTCCAAACGCAAAAAAATAATCGGACAGTCATAAATAGTTCCATACACATTAGAATTTAAAAAATTATTGAGGTCAGAATAAAAGACCTTAAATAAATGGTGCAGGTCCAAAAAAGTTTTTCGCAAACTGTGATCTTGATTTAAATTAGCGACCTTCCATAGCAACCTCATGTTCAGCCGCGTATTCTACTAAGACGGTGTTGGATCCTGAGGACAAGAAAGTACGTGAGGCTCGCCAGGTTCGTCCTCGACGTTGACCCTCCGACGCTCAAGTTAGAAAAAGTTGAATCGAATAGAAAATGTGGGATCAAAGCAAAGTAGGTCGAAGATAATTAAATGCCAATTACTTCAAATAACAGTTCGCCGAAGTATTTATAAGGCCTAAGTGGTCACTGTTGTTTGGGCCACGTGTTCTCATTTGAGAAGCAAATGTCCTCGATCGAACGGTCCTCAAATTTTCGGGGTCTTCTTTCTCTTAACGGGTTTGGGTTTCGGTCTACCCGACCTGTCTCACAGATGCGCAGATCCTGAACTCTTGAAAAATGAAAATACCCTTCATTAAGGGTATTTTCGGCACTTCACTTCTAAAATTGGGGCTTTCCCCATCAAATTGATAATCAATTTTTAACATTTCTTGACTTAAAACGAAATTTTTAGTCAAGATTTGAGTCAAGAAAGCTGTCTAGAAATATAATTCCGTAAAACTAAGGGGCACAATGATAATTACCGCATATTAAAGGGGCTCAATTACAATAATCTGGGGTACTGTGGGGTTTGGATGGCCATGGGGTACCGTGAAACGCAACTTCTCCGGCGTCATTGTTTGACTACCCATATCCCAACGAACAAAATAATAGCTGTATGCTGTACCCATTTCGAATTTTTTTTTTTAATTATAGTTTTAGTCCTACAGTGTGGGTTGACTGACAAATTAGTTTTATACTTTGCACAATAGACCATTTCAGAGAGTATTTTTGAAAAGTAATTTTTATTAAAAAAAATAGATAATATTTGTTAAAAAAAAATAAAAAATAGATAAAGCTGAATTTGGTAGTATTTGAGAAAAAAAAAATATTTTTAAAACAAACTTAATTTATTAAATATAATTTTGTCCATATGAATTAAAAGATACTATTTTCGTTTAATATTTGCACTTGTCTTTTGATAATATTAATTATTTTTCTTTAAAAAATAATAAATTTTTATTTCAATTAGTATAACCAATATGTGATATTTTAAAATATTTTTTATTTATATTATTAAAATATTAAATACTAATAGAGAAGCTAAATATTAAATTCAATAATTTCTCCACTGTGTAATATAATTATTCATTCATGCACAATAACAAACTTGCATGATTCTTAAAAAACAAAGATATACGTTTTAATTGGAAATACAACTTAATTTATATTTTTACATGATATAGGAATAATATCAAATAATATAGAGAATAAAATATTAAATACGTGAAATTATAAATTTTGTTAGTGATAAATTATTTAAACTATTTGAACAATGTAACATCAATTTTAGCCGAATAATTTTAAAAATAAATTAAAAGGGTAAAAACAGATTAATATTATTGTAATGAGTATAAAGTAATTCAAAATGAAGTTAAATTATTTACAAAAAAGACGAAGCAGCTGGAAACAGAAGTCAATGTCTCAAATAACAATTTTTGGCTTAAAAATGATTTTTTTTTTTTTGATAACAATTTCAAAAGCAGAAGTTGATATTTCAAATACCTTAAAAACGCTTTTATGAAATTGAAAGCTGAGAAACGCTTTTTCAAAACTCTAATAAACACTCCACAACTTAAGTAGTGTCCAAAATACATATCGCCATTTAATTTTTGACGGAATGAAGCATGTGTCCATTCTGACCAATTAATGAAATTTGTCGCGTCATTAAATTGGAATTTTAATGATCGGATATTTTATAATATTAATCTCGTGCTTTTTAAACAACCAAAATTAGTCCCATTAATTAAACATAACAAAAAATTAGATATAAAGTACATAAATATCTCCTATAGTATATAATTCACATACATTAACACGCAACTGAGAATATAGCAAGAAAAAACATGATTACATCAAAAGTTAGTGTCGAGTAGACTGCGAATTTAGAAAATCTATAATTACTTTTTCTAAAATTAATTACTCAAAAATCAATTTTTTGGTAGTTATCTTTTTCTTTCCCCCTCATACATTTCTTTTTATTTCTCTTTAATATTATGTATTATTTATAAATTACAATATATATATATAGGTAATTTCTAAACTTAAAAAAATCTTACCTTATAAATAAACCTACGAGACCCACAGAGATGCGGACATGTGTCCTAATCGGGCTGGAAAAGTCCAGCTGTTTTTATAGAAGGAGAAAATTCGAACCAAAATCTGGTCCGGCTACCTTTCTTATCCTCAACCAACAAGCGCACGATAGCATAGACCCCTGCTTTATCTCACGCTGCTTCGCTGCCCCCAAAATTTTCATCATCACACCCTATCTCTCTGCAGTCGTTTCCGATCGATCTCGGCGTTGTCGCATTTGATTTTTCCAATCTTGATCCCGGTTTAGCCGATTTCAAGGTAATTGACGTCGGTTTATGCAAATATTTGATTTTGTCTTGATTTCTTTTTTTCGAAATCCGTGGTTTGATCTGTCTTATATACACAGATGTTTAGTAGAATACTTAGGTATTTTTACTTAAGACGCTGCAGAACTTTGGATAGAAGTGATTAATAGAATTCCGTGATCCACAATACGAGGAAAAATAACAATAGAGTATTCCAATTCAATTTCTATTGGCATACGATACTGCGGTTCTAGTAAAGTGTTTTGTTAATGTCTGTTACTGCTTGTTTATTGCCGCATTTGTTTATTGATACAGAGTTGGCTAGATTATTGTTTTTGTTTGGGAAAGTATTATTCAAATATGTCATGGTGATCTGTGTTATTCTGCTTTATTAATGAAAATTCTTCTGTTACAGTCTGGTTGCTACATTTCTTGTTGCCACCTCCAGTCTACCGATTTGCTACTAATTCCCAATCCCTGATGCTATAAAAACTCTGGCACGCCTACTACTACAATGGCGGGAGGTAAAATTAAGAGAGAGAAGTTGCAGAGAGGAAGTGGTGCCACGGCAGCATCGAACCCTCATTTCCAGGGCGGAATTCCCTTCCACAAGTCGAAGGGCCAGCACATACTGAAAAACCCACTCTTGGTCGACTCAATTATTCAGAAATCCGGCATAAAATCTACTGACGTTATCCTTGAGATTGGTCCCGGTACGGGCAATCTCACGAAGAAGCTTCTTGAAGCGGGCAAATCTGTTATTGCTGTGGAGCTTGATCCGCGTATGGTGCTCGAGTTGCAGCGCCGTTTTCAGGGTACCCCCTATTCTAGTCGATTGAAGGTGCGCGATCTTTTTTATTTTCTTGATGAAAGATTTTGTGATTGGAGTTTGTTGATGTTCTAGGCCTGTTCTGCACTCTATCAATCGAGTTGGAATTGGGAAAAGGGACTGTTTAATTTGGATTGGTGTTCCTTAAACTAAAGCATGGTCCTCCAAAATCAATTCTGAGCTCCCCGTAGTGTTATGCAAACAACGATCTTACAGTAATAGGATGAGTAGGGTATGACAGGCATGAGTAAGTTGACAAAATTTTGTGCCACGTGTTGTTTCTAGATTGAATCTTTGTTCGCTGTGAGATAGTCCTGTTAAACTATGAAGGTAGAGGAAGGGATGGAATGCTATATGTTAATCTTTATATGCTTTCTTTGGATGAAGCCTTTAATCTTTTCCAAGATTCTCAAGGCAAGAGGAAAAAAGTAGAAAAGGGATCAGATGAAAACACAAGTTTTCTATTTCAGAACTCTTTTGTTCTGGGGAAATAACAGACAAGGAACTTGAGTTGATTCAATGTTGTTCTCTTTTTGATGTATGTATGCATAATTTTAGTATTGAACCTTGTGTGAATTAGAGACTGCTGAAAAAATGCTCGAGGCTGATTTCTCATTGGAATATTCTCGCTGCAGGTCATACAAGGAGATGTTCTGAAGTGTGATCTTCCGTACTTTGATATTTGCGTGGCAAACATACCATACCAAATTTCATCCCCTCTTACTTTCAAATTGTTATCTCATCGCCCCTTATTCAGGTGTGCGGTAATTATGTTCCAAAGAGAATTCGCCATGAGGCTTGTTGCTCAACCTGGTGATACCCTGTATTGTCGTCTTTCTGTCAATACTCAACTACTGGCTCGTGTTAACCATTTGCTGAAAGTGGGAAGGAACAACTTCAGGCCTCCGCCCAAGGTTGACTCCTCTGTGGTCAGAATCGAACCAAGGAAACCACTTCCTCCGATGAATTTTAAGGAGTGGGACGGCTTAGTTCGAATTTGCTTCAACCGGAAAAATAAAACTTTGGGTTCTCTATTTAGACAAAAGACTGTCCTTTCATTGCTAGAGAAGAACTACAAAACCTTGCAAGCATTACAGCTCACATCTGAAGAGTTTTCAGACGACAAAGAAATGGCAATGTGTGTATCTGCTTTAGGTGATACTCTTGGGGACCTGAGCATGGATGCTGATGAAGGTAAAGATGATGATGAGGATATGGAGATGGATGATGGGGAGACAAAGGCCTCTAACTTTAAAGACAAAGTTTTGAGTGTACTTAAACTAGGAGGTTTTGAAGAAAAAAGAGCCTCCAAACTCACTCAAGCAGATTTTATGCACCTGCTGTCCTTATTTAATAAGGCTGGAATTCATTTTTCTTAATAACAGCAACAATTTTGTCCCAGTTTTGTCTTCTACTCTTCTATTTTCCATCATGCATCTATGAATATGGTTTGCTGTTATTTTTCTCTATGCATAGATGCATCTATTTTCCAATAAATTACATGTGATATGAAAATATGACAAACGATGGTCAGTGGCGTGGGTGAGAGTATGGATTCTTTGAGTCTTGTGATAAACTTACTAATTTGCCGTATATACCGACCAAAAGGGTAAAAGGAAGACCAAAAATTCGCATGCTTCACTTTCTCTTTTATCCGGGCCATATAAAGCAAGTAATCCCATCCCATGTAAAATGTTGTTGTCAGAAGCTAAGCTACTCACATTTTTTGAACAGCAACTATGAAAAAACAATACTACAAAAATATGCCACTTTTAAGACAAAACACATGCATCAAAGACATCACTCCTTCATTCCTCTTCACTCACTTTTCAAAAGATGAATCGAATTCAACAACCCTCCCTAACTCTCTTCCTACATTTTTATTCAAAATCTCGTTTCTCTATATCCCTTTTTCTCCCTCATCTCTCTCTCTCTCTATAGGTTAACCACACTTAAATTTTCTTTAAAACTATGAAATTATAATTTCTTAAAAAAGTTTTAAAATTACTCTTATACCTCTTTTAAGAATTCACGATTTACACCGAATCCCATTTTATTAGAGTTTGTACAAAAAATACTAATGTTAGCTAAAAAAATTATATAATTTTTTAATTGGGTTAAATACAATTACTACACCTAAAATATTTACCTCACATCAATACCCCAAATGTATTAAAACATTCAAAAATCCTCATGACCTTTACTTTTTAAGTTTGAAAAATCGATTTTACCCTTACAAAAATTGCTTTGTGTAAAACAATAAATAGACTTTTAAAATATCAAAATAACCATTTATCTAATTCTAGTTTCACTTGTTCATCGAACTCTTTTTAGTTTGTATCCTAAAGTACTTGTAGCACATTTTATTTTAATTTATTTATTTGTCAAACCAAGTTAAAATAAATTTATTACCCTATATTATACGTTATTACGACTTAAATATAATGGTAAATCAATACTATCTATCAGGTCAAACAAAATCAATGAAAAAATAGAAGTTTTGATCACAATTAATCAATATCCTCTTGATTTTACTTATGACCAAAATATTTACCACAGTTTATTGCTATAATAAATATTTTGACATCGCTTGTACACGGCTAATTGACATTGTCTAAGCCGTAGTAAACTAATATCCGTCACAATTTTTTAGTTCTAGTTATGATAATTAATCATAATTTTTATTTGAGAGGATGGCAATTGACCATTATGAAAACTCATATTCTTTCTAGTGATATAACTAATAATTGGTTTTATTTAACTAGTAAGTAGGGGTACAATAGGTGATTTTCCATAAGTTTTAATTACATATATAAACTATATAATATTAGATACTTTAATCTACTTTTGAATAAAAATTTCTATTAGAAAGTATTAAAAATGAATTAAATAATATAAATATTAAAGATATAACATATGCATAATTTAGTTTGACAAATAAATAAAATCAAAATAAAATAAGCTACAAATATTTTAGGATTACAAAATAAAAAGAGTTCGATAAACAAGTAAAACTAGAACTAAGCAAATATTGATTTTGGTATTTTAAGAATGTCTTTAATTTTTTTTCTTTTTCAGAAAGTAATTTTGTAAGGGTAAAATAGAAAGTTTGAGGTTAGGCGATTTTTTAAAGGTTTTAATACTTTAGGAGAGTAATTGATGTGGGGTGAATACTTTAGGGTGGTAACCATATTTAACACTTTGTAATTTCACCCCTTATTTAATATTCTCATATAATAATTTTGTACTTATAAGGGAAAAATGTAATGATGTTAACCTCACTCCACATAAATATATTACATTTATCCCTTTATAAATACCAAAAGATACATAAAAATATTAAATGAGGGGTAAAATTAAAAATTTAGATAAATTTTTTTTGTTAGCATTATTATTTTTCATCTAAAAAACTTTAACGGAAGGGTGTTAGGTGTAAATGAAGAATTTTTGGAGGGAGTGTGAGTGTAATTTCAAAACTTCTTCGGGGGAAATGTATTTTTTATTTTCAAAGGGGTTTAAGTGTAGTTAATCTTTTTTTTTTCTTTTTTTTTATCCCCTCAAACGACAACACTACAAGAAAATGATTCGATAGCTACGAAAAATCAACGTCGAGCTAATTATCAAGTAAAATTCTCATTATCAATTTATATTATTTAATACAAGAAATGTGCTAGCTAATGAATTCAGCAACGAAAATTTACTTGCTAATAAATTTAGCAACAAATATATATTAAATAACATAGATAACAATACAATTTTACTTACTAATTAACTCAATGTTGATTTTAAAATTAAATTTTTTCATAAATATTGAATCATTCTTTTGTAACGCAAAGTCCAAAAATCCACATTTAGAATAGAATAACTTAAGAAAAAAATAATATGTAAAATAGCAATCAAGTTTTAATCTAGTGATTAAAGTTGAAGTTTTATAAATAAATATCGTAATAATGGTTTTCTTTGTTGAGACCTCAGTTTATCGAATTTATATTTCACATTAAATACGATAGAGATGCATGGGTGAGTTTTTTTTTTTTGTAATTTTAATATGTTTGATTTTTTATGGTTTTATATTAGTATAAATTAAATAAAGAGTGAACTTTATATTTTGTAAAAATATAAGGTAAATTATAATAAACTCCTTTGAAATTTATACATAATTTTAAATATTTTTTGTTGTTCGAGAAATAGCCAAATATTTTTTTGATATTTGATTAATATAACATTTTCGGATGGATGCCTAAAATTATAAACTTTGCTCTTGTCGCACTTTTTCTTTTTTGTAAGAATTTGAAAAATTTTAAGAAAAATTCAAAAAAATTATTTAGTCCATAAAAAACTTAAGAACTAAATAAAATTATAATTCATTATTTATAAGAGCGTTTTGGTCAGTTCATCAAAAAAATAAATGAAAACCTAATGGGAACTAACAAGTTGGGTTAGTTGTTGGATGACCATTAAAATCATAAGAGTGTTGGTAATTTTTCAAACAACAAATGTATATTTATAAGGGATATTTACACTGCCTTTCCTTGAGGTTTGGTGTAAGTATACGTAGACACCCTGTGGTTTAGAAAATTATATTTAGTACCTTGAATGTTTGTTTTCGTCTAATAAATAGATCCATCCATTAGTCAAAATTTATAAATATGTTGATATTATAAAAAAAAAAATTGAATGAAAATCCATATTTACCAACAATTGACCTATTACTTACTTATTCCAAGTCAAATAATTTTCTTCTGATCAAACTACCCTTATAACATTAAAAATATATCTTCTTACATGCATTAGTGTATGAAGTGTATAAGGATAGTTTGTAAAAAAAATAAATTTGTTAGTTAAAAATTAGTAATAAGTCAATTAAGGGTATATCAACAAATTCGATAAATTTTGATTAATAGAATAATCTATTGATTAAATAAAAATAAATGTCAGGAATACTGAATTTAGTTTCTCGAACATGATATCTATATATAGATACACTAAACCTTACGGGAAGATAATATAAGTATTTCTTTTTATAATTATATTGAATGTCAAAAGAATTGATTATAATTTACCCAAAGTATAAACAAACATTCAAAATAATATTTTTGTTTTGCTATATTTGGACAATGGAAAAGAAATTAGTAAGAAATAAAGGGTAAATGGATGTGAGGGCCTCCAACATCTTCCCTGATTCCTAAGATATACCTACATTTTATTCAAACTCTCGTTCTTGATACCCTTTTCTCTATTTTCAATACCCAAAAACCCATAGACAGAGAAAAAGCAAAGCAAAACGGAAAGTAGACATTGGCTCACACTTTTCCCCCTCATCTTCTTTTCACTTCTACTTCACCTTCTCCAAACAATCAAGAACTGAGTAGGAAAACGCTGGAAGCACGGAAAATGCGTTTCCTCCTACTTCTCTTCCTCATTCTCCACCTTCACTTCCGCTATTCCACCGGCGCCAGACCTGGCCGGATGCCGGAGTACCGCGCCTTACTCTCCATTAAAGCTGCCATCACCGAGGACCCGCAATCTACGCTGGCGTCGTGGAACGCCAGCACCAGTCATTGTACATGGGAGGGAGTCACGTGTGATGTTTCCGGCAGGCATGTGACGGCTCTCGACATCTCAAACCTTAGCCTTACTGGTACGCTCTCCCCGGACGTGGGCCATCTACGGTTCCTTGTCAACCTTTCCGTCGCTGCCAACTCCCTCTCCGGCCCTGTTCCTCCCCAGATTTCTGATATCCCTAACCTGCGATATCTCAATCTTTCCAACAATGTGTTCAATCTTAGTTTTCCCCCGCAGCTTTACAGACTCAAGAACCTCCAAGTTCTCGACCTTTACAACAATAACATGACTGGAGATTTTCCTTCACAAGCGTATTTGCTCACTAGTCTCCGCCATTTGCACCTTGGCGGGAACTTCTTCTCAGGTGAAATCCCC
>NC_026147.1:16229479-16249300 GCF_000512975.1 Sesamum indicum
ACCGTCTCCGGCAATGAGCTCACTGGAGCTATTCCGCGGGAGATCGGAAACTTAACTCAGCTCAAGGAGCTTTATATTGGGTACTACAACACATTTTCCGGTGGAATACCCAAGGAGATTGGGAATTTGTCAAACCTGGTCCGGTTCGACGCTGCGAACTGCGGGCTCTCCGGCGAGATTCCTGCGGAGATCGGGAATTTGCAGAATCTAGATACTCTGTTCCTCCAAGTGAATGGGCTTACAGGAGGCTTGACACCGGAACTTGGCAACTTGAAGAGCCTGAAATCAATGGATCTGTCAAATAACATGCTTTCCGGCGAATTACCCCCCTCATTTGCAGAGCTGAAAAACATGACTCTCTTAAATCTTTTCAGGAATAAGCTTACGGGTTCCATTCCGGACTTCATTGGGGAGTTGCCGGAGTTACAGGTGTTGCAGCTTTGGGAAAACAACTTCACTGGAAGCATTCCTCAAAATTTAGGTACCAACGGGAATCTGCATGAAGTGGACGTTAGTTCCAACAAATTGACGGGAAATTTGCCCCCAAATCTGTGTAATGGCAAGCAGCTTCACACATTGATCACTCTGGGGAACTTCCTATTCGGCCCGATTCCGGAGTCACTGGGTCAGTGTGAGTCATTGAGTCGGGTTCGGATGGGCGAAAACTATCTAAATGGGTCCATTCCAAAAGGCCTGCTGAGTTTGCCGAAGCTAACTCAAGTGGAGCTTCAAGACAATCTTTTATCTGGTGCCTTTCCTGAGACTGATAGACCGTCCACAACTTTGGGGCAAATTAGTCTGTCTAACAATCACCTATCTGGGCCGTTGCCGCCAAGTATAGGCAATTTTGTGGGTGTTCAGAAGCTTTTGCTCGACGGCAACAAGTTTTCGGGCAGGATTCCAGCTGAAATAGGGAAGTTACAGCAGCTATCCAAGATGGATTTCAGTCACAACAATTTATCGGGTCCCATTGCTCCGGAAATAAGCCGGTGTAAGCTCTTGACGTTCGTTGATCTCAGCCGGAATCAGCTATCTGGTAGCGTTCCAACAGAGATCACTGGTATGAGGATTTTGAACTACTTGAATCTGTCAAGAAACCATTTGGTGGGCAGCATTCCCTCTTCGATTGCTAGTATGCAGAGTTTAACTTCTGTTGATTTTTCGTATAATAATTTTTCTGGTTTGGTTCCTGGGACTGGTCAGTTCAGTTATTTCAATTACACCTCGTTTTTGGGCAACCCCAATCTTTGTGGCCCGTACTTGGGACCCTGCAAAGAGGGCATAGCTGATGGAGCTGAAAGGCCACATGAGAAGGGGACTTTCTCTCCTTCAATGAAGCTTTTGCTTGTTGTAGGATTGCTGGTTTGTTCGATCGTCTTTGCTGTGGCTGCAATTATTAAGGCCCGGTCATTGAAGAAAGCTAATGAGGCTCGTGCGTGGAAGCTAACTGCTTTCCAAAGATTGGATTTTACAAGTGATGATATCCTGGATTGTCTTAAAGAGGATAATATCATTGGAAAAGGAGGTGCTGGTATTGTTTACAAGGGGATCATGCCGAATGGAGAACAGGTTGCTGTGAAAAGGTTGCCGGCAATGAGCCGAGGCTCTTCACATGATCATGGGTTCAATGCTGAGATACAGACTCTAGGCAGGATTAGGCATAGGCATATTGTTAGACTATTGGGTTTCTGTTCCAATCATGAAACAAATCTATTGGTTTATGAATACATGCCTAATGGTAGCTTAGGGGAAATGCTTCATGGCAAGAAAGGGGGTCATTTGCATTGGGATACTAGGTATAAGATTGCTGTGGAGGCTGCAAAGGGCCTCTGCTATCTCCACCACGACTGCTCACCTTTGATCGTTCACCGTGATGTCAAATCAAACAATATCCTCCTGGACTCTAGTTTTGAAGCTCATGTTGCTGATTTTGGACTGGCCAAGTTCTTGCAAGATTCAGGGACATCAGAGTGCATGTCTGCTATTGCTGGTTCTTATGGCTACATCGCTCCAGGTACTTTGAATTTGTTTCAGTTATAATAATTCTTAATAGTTTTAAATCTGATGTCTTTCTAGTAATTATCTTTTGATTGGTTATAGATCTAGCTGTGATTCATTTGTCCTGGAAAGTTCTTCTGAATTGAACTGTGTCCTTATGAAGCTGAACCAGAGTTGCTTATTGTCGTTGGTACTGAACTACCATTGGACATTAGTTGGAGATGACCATCAATAATCTTTGACCTTAAAATTTTAAAATGATCGGCACCTCATTTTAAACGAGATGGTCAGCATGAAAATGATAGTGAACGAAAGGTACCAGTTTGGTTAGTCTTTATTTCTTGAATATCAAATCCAGAGCTAACTCTACTCATGCGACATGCTTTAGTTTTTTATATCTTCCTCTCTACTGACCCAATGAAAACTGTTATTGTCTTCTTATGCTTGGAGCAGTTGCATTTCTGATGGATCTTAAGGGCATTATTCATTACTTTTGACTAATCAAACCATCATCTTTTCTGTAGAATATGCCTATACACTTAAGGTTGATGAAAAGAGTGACGTATACAGCTTTGGTGTGGTTCTGTTAGAACTCGTCACCGGCAGAAAACCAGTTGGTGAGTTTGGCGATGGTGTCGACATAGTCCAATGGGTTCGCAAGATGACGGATGGGAACAAAGAAGGTGTGCTAAAGGTCCTCGATCCACGACTCCCGACGGTGCCCCTCCATGAGGTGATGCACGTTTTCTACGTAGCAATGCTCTGCGTAGAAGAACAGGCAGTCGAGCGGCCCACCATGCGGGAAGTAGTTCAAATACTCTCTGAGCTTCCCAAGCCACACGGGGCCAAGCCTGGAGATCCAGCACCCACAGAGTCCCCTCCACCAGCATCCATCTTAGAATCCCCTGCTACTGATCCAGAAAGCCATCACCCCAACCCACCCCAATCACCACCACCTGATCTCCTCAGCATTTGAATCTTGAAGGGCGCATTGAAATCTTGCTAGATTTTCTCTTTAGGTTCTTCGAATTTGGCGGGCAGCTAGTTCTTGCTACTTGTATTCATTTTACCGTTTTGCCCTTTTCTGTATTCTACTAAGTTAACTTCAGTGTTGGTGTTGTTCCTTTGAAAGTTTGTGTACAGAAGTACTGGAGGGGTTGGCTTTTCCTAAAAGTAGCATAAACTATCTTCTTGATGCATGTGGTTGGTTCATCTTGAATCTTGATGATATCTCTGGAAAAGTGCAAGCAGAGTGGAAAAATCAGGTATTTTTAAAGTGGGAAATTTTGGTTTGGTTTGGTTTAATGGTAGTGGGTGTATAAAGAAATGAAGAAATGGAGATTAAAAATTGGAGTGAAGCATATGGGTATGGGGTGGTGTGCAGTGGCTTTCAATTACCAAGACAGGTGGGGTTGAGTTGAAATGAAGACTACTAGATTGCGGATTTCTTGGCTGGCATATACTATTATTAAAAAACAGATGTGCTATAGATATAAAATATTGGTTTTTGCATCGATTTATTAATTTTTTGTGTCTATATTATTATAAAAAAAGAGGTACTATAAACACAAAATAGTAATTTTGACATCGTTGCACTAATTCTGCGTCTATACTATTATAAATAAAAAATGTCCTATAGATACAAAAAGTAGCCGATTTTGACATTGTTGCATTAATTTTGTGGTTCTAAAAATGACATGCAATTAATGAGAAAATTAACTTATTCAATTTTTTAAAATTTTATGTTAAATGATAAGTTAGTTTACTTATTTATAAATGTAATATATTAATTTATATATTTTATTTTATTATAATAAATTTTAAAATATAAAAAATTATTTATTATATGCATGAAGTGCGAGGACAGCAGATATATATAATAAATAGACGAGTGAAATGAAAGCAGGAGTCAATGAGTATTGTTGCCTTGAAGGGAAGTAAACAGCTCTCTCTTCATTAAAGACCCTTTTGCTTTAATTGATACTCCTCTCGAACTCTCCTCAAATCATTACATTATTTCTGCCACTGTCCTCATCCTCAGGGCATTCAATATACAAAGTTTCCTTTTTTTTTTTAAAAAAAAAAATAATATTTAAATTAAATTAATTATATCCTAAGTATTATTAAATTTTATTACGTGAATCGTCATTCTTTTTAAATTATATGTCAATTGCTTTATAAGTATATTATATTTGTAACGTGATTAATCATCACGTAAAATATTTATAATATGATTAATTTGAATCGATCACATACGAACCGAACAACAATTTTCATGATACTTTTAGGAGGGTGGGCTAATTTGATATTTAAGTGAAGTAGATGTCTAATGTGAAAAAATCATTGGATTCATATATACTAATTTCAATATTATATTATTATATTTTAATTTAATTATTTTCAATATGGTCATTATATATTCACTAATTGGACGGCTTCTAATGCACTTTATTTGATTACCAAGGATGACCATTATCTATCATAAGATTGAGTGTTCGATTGTATGTTTAATCACCAGCAAAAATTTAATATTTAACTATAATTAATTATTATAATTACATATAAATAGTTATTGATCACGATCACATAATATTTTTCCATGATTTTTGTTGGTGTGGATCCAAATAAAAATATTTACTATGACTCATAACTATGACAAAAATAATTCTCATAATGGATAATCTAAATTTTACGATCGATCTTATTTAGCAATGACTAATACTAATTATTTACTTTGAAGGTATTCATAGTTTAAGATCATTAATCATCAGTGCGTTGAATTTAAATATATTTAATAATGTAATAAATTATCTTCTTATCAGTAAATAAGTTGCAAACTTATAAGCTTTGTTAGAATAAAAACTTTTAGAGAATAACTCTACGGTTATCCCCTAAAGTTTGTGTGTCTTACATGCGAATTCTCTGTAGTTTTAAAAAAAAAAAATTAGAAATATCAAATATAATTTTTAAAATTATATTAAATTTACGTATAATTGACATATAAACAGACTCAATTATATATTCCGAACTTAATGATAGTTATTAAAGTGAAGCTGTTGTCTGAAATTATTTGATTTGTTACATAGGCATAAATCCCCAAATGTGCTATAATAGGTCAAACGAATAATAGGTGTAATGTATACATTAACTGCTATTGTCTGTTTCTTATCTTGGGATACCACAAACTTATTTATTTATATATAGGATCAGGTGTAAATTGACACTTTAATTCTAACATCTTTAAATCATGATATTCTCCTTTATATAATAAATGGTCATTCCACTTTTTTTTTTTTAAGTAAATAAATTGTAATTACATCATGAATTTTAATCAACAACAATCCAATATACTATGTTCACTACAAGAAAATAGCTCTTTAACTATGAAAAAAATTGATACTAAAGTTAGCGTTGAGCTAATTAGCAAGTAAAATTTTTGTTGTTAATCTATACTATTTAATATATATTACAAATAATTCGTTAGATAGTAAATTTTTACTGCTGAATATTAGCAAATAAATTCTTGTATTAAATAATGTGATTTAGCAATGATAATTTTACTTACTGATTAACTTGACACTAATTTTTTTTCGTTGCTATTAAGCTATTTTCTTGTAGTGATTATCAATACCAAATATGTATTATTCGCCAATAAGTACTAGTACAATAAATCAACAATTACTGTTAAAATAGACTAATATACACACGTTGAAAGTAATTTCATTTTGCTCTGCATTAAATATGTAGGATATATATAAATAAAAATTACAAGATTATCATCAAGATAATGTCTTCATCTATAGTTATTTTTCACAAAGTATTGTTTTTATTAATAATTTTTTGTTTATATACGTTTAAAGTTAATTTATTTTATTAATTTTGATTAATTGCTCATTTTATCATCTTTTGTTTATCCAATTAAATAAATATAATAAACATTCCAATGTGTTTCAGTCGCTAGTTAAATAAAAATACTGCTTTATACCGATATCATGGATACGAATCCCATTGGATCTGTAAGCATTTGTTTCACTTTATGTGAATTATTATATTTATTTATTATATTGACGTATTGATTGATTTAATGCATTGCTCAATTTATTAAAATATATTTAATCAAATAATTACCGCTTCAAAGAAAAAAAAAATCTTCTAAATGCTACACTACACATATATTAAATAGTTCAGATATGCTCTATTTTTTTTTAAAAAAATAATATATATATAATTATCATATCATGCACAAAGTATCGAGTATAGTATGAAAATTAATTGAAAGATCGAGGCATGAGGTGGCGGTAGGAGGAGAGGTGAACGGCGGGCGAGCGGTGGTGTTGGTGAGTGAAAAGATAAAGAAAAAGGAAAACAATAATGGTGCGCCACCACCGAGACGGCGGAGGACAGCGGAGACATGATTGTTAAAGATTATCGAGGAGAATCTAGTTGACTTCAAATTTGTTTCGAGTTTTTAAAGTGTAGCAACGTTATAATTTAAGAAGGAAAGGTTTGTAGTTTTCTTAAATATAGCTAAAATAATAATAAAGAAGATGATAATAATTATTTGTCAATTGGGACCTACCCACATAGACCGGTCTAATTATTTTAATATTAAAAAAATAAAAAATAGGGAATTTAAATAAAATAAATCTGATTGGTTTATTTTTGTTTTTTAATTAATATTAAAATAATTAAAACTACGTAGATCTATCACCTATTACTTTTCTATAATTTTTGCTTCATATACCCTTTTTTTTTAAAAAAAAAAAGAAAAATGACAACAAATTCTCTCCAAAATTTGCAATAATTATTATAATTATCTTATTATTTAAAAAATTATAAATAATTTAAATATTAATAATAGTTTAAAAATTACCTTTTTGTTACATCCCATTGTAAAGGGTATTTGTTATTTACTATAATAACAATTGTTACGGAATAAAAAGTCGTAGTAAACGACTATTATTAATTATGGTTAAAATATAATCAATGCAAAAATTTACTTTATTCGTTGTGATAAAAGTATTCGTCGTGGCTCTTAGCCATAAATTAAGAATTATGACCAATAAACATTGCTTAATTATAATCAATAAGTATTTACTACCTAAGTCTAACTAATTAGAAAACGACCCCCGGGGGGGGCGCATGACAAAATAAATTAATACAAGAATGGTCTAAACCCTAGTAATTTATGTATGAATATGATGATGACAAAAGCGCACGTATATTCTCCATTTTGTCGCATGGTATTGCATGTCATGTCATGCAAGCTACCTCTACTGCCCTCTGATTTGACAAGGCAAAATGTCCGATGACTTGTCAATCCATCGGCCGTTGGATTTTTGCATGTGGGGTAAGTAAGTGTTGTGCCTAATTGATTGATTGATGGATGGATGGATGGACGGATGCGATTATTGCAGTGTTGGGTTTAGGACAGACATTTGTTCATCTCAGAAATCAAGAGTGTTGGAAGATAGCTGTTTGTTTCTTGTCCATATCGAATGCTTGAAAGAGAGCCCGAAGCCTGAAATTGCAGGAACGGTTTTGCCGTCTCCGTTGAGCATAATGCTACGGTTGCTTGCAATTTGCAAGAATCGCCACTTGCCGGTGTGTTTCGGATGCTTTATCTTGTATGTATTGTGTTGGATGGTATTTAAACCATATGTAAATTATTCGAATTTTGAACTATAACTTCATTTATTTTTTTTAAAAATACAGCAATATTTTTTAAAATAAGTAATAAACTATTACAATATTCGGTATACAATACAACAATATTTTTAAATCAATCAATAATTTCAAGCGGAACAAAGAAACAACATACACATACTATAATAAAAATAGACTAAATACCTATATGCGCAGGATTGAAAATCGATCATTTACTTGAATACCCCTCCCCTAGAGAAATGCTAGAATAGGATAGAAAATTCGCGTCTTTTTTATTGGAACGAGATGACCCAAACTTGAGGCATATTTCTTATGTGACACCGTCACTAATATCAATTCATTACAAATATTTCACTATTTTTTTTCTAACTCGACCACTAAAAAGAAGGATCATTGTTTTCACCTCGGAAAATCAGAAGGAACCGCAGAAAGCACAACGATCATTGCCACACAATTTACTTTAATTGCCTAAAATTCTAAACACGTCTACAATTTTGTTTAAATTAAATTTGATCAAATTCTACTAATTACATAGTAATTAGCTGTACTTACTATATAATTGATTGTTTTTTTTTATAATATATATTCACGACATTACAAATTTAATTTACACATCATTTAATAAAATTAGAAATCCAATCTAATTCAATTTGAGCTAAAATCTTTCACAGCTGTTATGGCTATATTGAGCACAGGTCACTCGAGAGTGCTTCAAGTAAATATCCAAAAATTTTGATAGTTTAGTTACGAAATTGAGGTTATATGATTATGAGGTCACGAGTTTAAATACATTTTGTATTCGTCTATTTTAATAATAATAGTTTGTCTATTATAATAATAATTATTAATTAATCATAAATATTTAATATTAATAATTAATAAAAATTATAAATATTTAATGTTAATAATTAGTATATTAACTATTAATAAATTGAAATTTATATATAATTATAACTGAATCGCTCACTGTATAACAAATTACCAAATAAATATAAGGAAAAAACTACAGTCCCCTCCTTGTAGTCTAAAAAATTACATCTCGTACCCCTGAAATTTGCTTTCAACAAATAAGTAAGTCAATTTGTTAATTAAAATTCACCAAATTTGATGATATTAATAAAAAAAATGAATAGAATTCTATATTTACCTCCAATTAATTTTTTATGGACTTATTGAAGGTCAAATAAATTTTTTCATAACCAAACTGTCCTTATACATCTTCACACATTAACGAATGTGTGATGTATATCTTTACCGTTATAAGAATTGGTTAGGTAGAAAAAGTTGTTGATTTGTAATAAGTCAATAATAATTGAATTGAGAGTAAATATAAATTTTTATTTAATTTTTTTATTAATATCAACAAATTCAATAAATTTTAATTAATGAATAAATTTATTTATTAAACGAAAGCAAATTTAGATATATTAGATATAATTACGAGGGGAGAGTGCAAGTATCCCCAAATAAAAAGTGTGGTCAAAAAGCAATTAGGACTGTAGACAGCTGAATAATTAACACAGTAGTGATAGATTTTCATTCCAAAAAATACCCCACCCACCAACCAGGCAACAGACAGATCCTGTGTTTGATTTCCCCTCGTGTATTGTCTGTCTTCTACTGCCCCTAGATTCTTTTACTTTCTCTAATTATTACATTAATAACAGTTCCTATGTTTCATTTTCTGGCGCTTTAGTATTAGACAAAAAATATAAAAATTAAATGCAAGTTGAATATTTAAAATTATCAAATAAATGAATACCGACAAAACAAGTTCCCAAGAATATATATATATATATTTAAATATCAATATGTCTCCGTTTGATATTTTTTTTAGTTTATGGGAGTTTTAAGTCTATTTTAATTTTTATGGGAGGACATCTTAAATTTAACTCGAATGAGAAATTAATACCCAATGACCCCGTTTGGTTCGAATAACTAAATATAATAAAATTATTTATCATGTATATTTACACATTTAATTTACAGTATTAGAGTTCGTTATTAATATAAGATCGATTTTAACTATTTTAATTTATAGGATAGTGTATACCACTTTTTGTTAAGATGGGATTAAAAGATTTCTTTCTTATATACCATTACTTGTGAAATACATGAAATAATGTATTTCAAAATATAATAAAAAATATCTACTATGTCCTTAATTATAAGCCTTTAAGTCTTGGTTTTATAAAGCAGCACAGGCGACCATGGGGGAGAGGCAGCCGCCGATCTAGAAAGAGCACTAAAAGAAATATTAAATTTTTATCATAGTTAATTGTCATGATTAAAAATAAAATAGTCATAGCAAATAGTTATTGACCACAATTATGCAATCGTTGTTGGCCATAATATCTATGAGGATGGCTAAAATATTTGTCGTAGCTAAAAGTCATGATAAATAAAATATGAGGAAAATTCACCCTTGCAACACACCACCCATATAAAAAGAATACGCTGCATATTTTTAAACATCGAGGGAGGTAAATTGCCCCCCCCCCCCCAACAAGGGGGTTGTGTCGTTGTGGAAACCTATGGTGAATCCATCTATTTTAACAGTTATGTAATTCAGTTAATCAAGCATTGACACGAATCTACACGATCAATTGAAAAAAATATAAAATTTTGACACTTGAACCGGTATTTATAAATTTTGACCCATCAAATTCAAAAAATTCACATAATATATTTTTTAGGGGGGTAGAATATAAATATGTAGAAAGTTAAGTAAACAAGGGAAAAGCAAAAAGAGAGAATAATGGGAATGCTTTTGATGTTTTCAACTTTAGCAAATTCAACGCAAACTGTGTGGTGGGACTGATGAGGATAAGAATAGAGCTGTAAAGCAAACCAAAAGGGACTGAGACATTGGTGGCAACTTCATCCACAGATGTTTGTTGTTGACATTGTTCCCATATCACAATGTTGTATACTTAATTGTTCCATAAAATATCACAAATTGGGCAGTTTGGAAGTTTTTTTGTTGTAAACTTACATTATATTATATATTTTATTCACTATATATGATAATATTTAATTTAAAAGAATGTATTGACATATAGTATTATTTTGTAAAACAAGATTCCAATTGTTGAGAGCTTCTAAACACAACACTTATTGATCGCGTGCGTGCATGTGAATTCTGAGAAAGCAATCTGATACAAGTTGTGTAATCTCGTTCTTGTTTAAATATATACTACACTGTCGCTCATTTTAAGGTTCTCACTTAAATAGATGCGGGAATTTAAAAATATTTTTAGAAAAAGTTAAAATATTTATGTACTTTAAAAAATTCCAGATGAGAGTTTGTGATATTAATTTAAAAATCTAAGTTTAGGGAATAGAATTTTATTATGGAAGTCCAAAAAAAGAATAAAATTAAAAGGATATAATTAACTAGAACATATGGGTAAAGAGCAGCTGCTATTTTATCCTCCTTTATTAAAATTAAAGTAATAATTTTCTTTTAATTGAATGCTCTTGAGAAACTTAGGTTTGGCATTATGCATAGGGTTGAAGGGGATAATAATTAATCTATTCTCTTTTAATTGCTTGGTATCAATTGGATTGAGGAAAAAAAAATTAGTTGAAACCGGATTCGATCAAATATAAATTAATTATATGACAAGTACAATATTTTTATTGTATAATGTACAGTTAAGGAAAAGTGACTAATCACATAGTAAATATATTATACTTATTTTGTGATTAATTTAATTCGAATTAAAATTATGCTCGGATGAGATTGAGTATAGTAAAATATTTAATAAAGAAAAAAGAAAGAAAGAAACACAATATTTGGTAGGATTGGCTCATACCCCTCTTCTTGCTCGATTCATGATTGATTATTTATTTAATACTTTTATCTTTTTTTGTATAAAGTTTGATAATATTTTAATTGGAAATCAAAGAATAAAATGAGAATTAATATAAGGGTAAATTACGTCTACACTTTTTAAAATTAGATATAATGGGTACAAAACCCCATACTTTTTATAAGATTACGAGTATACCTTTGGATGGTATTCCTGTAATTCATCTTAGGAGGTGGACTTGTAAGTTTTTGCTCCTGATATGGTGTCGACGTAAATTACAACTACAATACTGGTAATTAATTTATTTGAAATTTTGCAAAAAATATTGTAAAACAAAAATATTTATATAGTTAGACTTAATCTTTCAGAGTTTCGATGTAATTTACCATTAATATAATTACACACAATAATTCAAAGTAAATTTCAGACTATTCTTTTAAACTTGTATTTATGTTCAATGGTATTTATTAAAACATGTGATAATTTTTTTCAGGGGTTGAATTTTGTCCCCTTCAACTATTCTTAAAATAATATTTATCGCTTAAATTAATAAGTGCAACACTTACCCTATGATTAAATATTTGGACAAAATTACCTTTATATTATATATATAATTGTAGTATAAAGGGTTTTTTATAACATTCTTGCATCTTAAATTCAATTAAAAAAATTCAATTGAAAAAAATACATTTTAATTATAATAAAGTAAAATGTAATTAATTAGTAGTTTAAAGTTTATATACTAAAATTAAGTAATGAATAAGTACAATAAATTCCAAAATAAACTTTTATGTTAGTAAGTTATTATTAATTTGGTAATAGAATTAAGTCATTAACTATTAATTTTTTTTTTATAAAAATGAATAATCACATATTGATTTTTCAAATGTATTTTCTGAATCATTGTTTAAATAAAAATAGAGGATAAATAATTTCGAATAATCGTTAATTTATTAATTTAAACTTATAATCTAGTAATAATTTATTAATATATTAATTTAATAATTTAATATTATAATTATTAAAAAGAGTAATTTTATGTAGAGATTTAATTTAAAAAATTAATAAAATAATTTAAAATTAAATACAAAATTAATATAAATAATAAAAAATATATGGAGTTATATTACTCATTTCTATGTATATTACTTTGACACTCCTCAATCTTTTAGTAATTATAGAAACACCCCTAAGGGTACTTCTATAATTGAAAATCATATTAAAGTTTGACAGGATCAACATGGGCATAGATTTTAAAGGTTGTCAGATGTGGTTTTTGTTATTTTATAAAAAAACAGGGGTCTCTCGTATAAAAGAACAATAGATGAGGGGGTGTAAATGTAATTATTCTTAATTAATTTAAGTAGGATAAGAGTTATATTTATTTATTCAGATGATAAATCACTAGAAGAAATATGATTTTTCACTATGATCAATTACTATGATTACAAGTTCAAAATCATTATGACGGATACTAATTAGCCCTTATGTCTCTAAGAGAGATTAAAATATTTGCTACAATTAAAAATTGTGATAAATATTTAGACATTAAATGAAATCATATCGAAGGTTAATTAACAGAGGTAAAACTTAAATTTTTATATCGATTCTATTTAACTGTAATAAATAGCATTGATTCTTAATAATTTCTAAACTACTATAATTTATAATATTGAGAATAATTAATTTTCTTGGTGTGAATGCTATTTTAACCCTTTTTGTTCCGATAACATTCGGATTTTTACCGTCAATAAAATTATACCCACATTTCAAATGAAAAATAAAATAAAATAAAATGAGGGGGGGGGGGGGGGGGAGGGGTAGTGAAGGTGGGCAGACATATAGAAATCAAAGTACATAGAGCTAAATATGTATATTGGCTTTAATCATTTATGATTTTCAGGAAATTTCCACTAAACACTTTTCAGTCTGCATTGCATTAATGCAGATGTCCGTCAAATTAAACTCTCTCTCTCTCTCACTCTATATATATATATATATATATATATAATTTTTGTTATAGACTAAATGCAAAAGTAATAGTGACACTCCAAAAATCCATTAGTGTGCATTGAGTTCGCACACATAGTTTCGACCATGGTATTTATAGCTGATTTATTAATGTCATGAATTAAAATCAAATGCATAAGTTAAAACACACGTTAAATCTTACAAAAAAATTGATGTAAGTCCACATTGTGAATTAGACAATATTTGACCTTAGTAAAACGCCCTTCAACTGATAAAATAATTAATTTATTCAATTTACATGAATGACAAATAACTTTTCTTTTCTCTATTTCTTTTTAATATTATATATTTTACTCTTATTTATATGGACGCAAGAATCAAGTTTCATAATAGCTATTAAAAAAAAAAAAAAAAAGTCAATCATCACTCAAAATTGGTGGTTTTTGACACTATAGCACCAGATTTTAAACTACCAATCATACCCTTAAATGTTTATTAATATAATTATTTATTTATTTGAAATGCTTCATATATATCATATTTTATTTGTACTACTATAAAATAGAAAATCGCCCTTCACTTACAATTAGCGATTTGTGACGCGGAATCACCAGATTCTAAATTACCAATTATATAATTATTAATTATTCAAAATGTTTAATGTCATATTTTTAATTGTCATTATACTGTTATATTTATTCTAAACTTTCATCCACATATATCGATCACTTACTTTACTTTTAATATATATTGACTTTATTTCTAAAATTCATGTTAATTTTTTTCGATTTTATGCATATAAATGTTACATGCCACAATGACTAGACTATATAGATGATAGAAAATAAAAAAGGTAAAAAATTTTCGAGTGCACGTTTTGTCATCATATATGTTGTCACCTACCAATAAAACAAGCATACTTTCCACGATGAATAAATTATTAATACACATTTTCTTGTCATAATAATTGTTCATCATATTATATAAATCTTAATCCAAAATTGTAATGTCATAATGATGCTTTCTCATTGACCCCATCAACAATCATCATTAATTACGTAATTAAGGCTTTGCTTCGAATCCAAAGATTCGATATTAAAAAAAGGGTTAATTGCATTTAAATTCCATTTAAAATAAAAATTAATTTTTCTCAAGAATATTTGAAAATTACACTTATATTATCTCCGAAAAAATTCACCATTTATATCTAAGCCTCTTTCATTATGATTTGAATAAAACATATTATTATTAACCAAACAATTACATCATTTCAAAATTTTTCCCCTCATTTGAAATTTTTATATATTAACTTCGTACTTATAAGGGGAAAAAAATATAATAATGATAGCTTCATTTCATATATATATTATATTTATTTTCTCATAAATGCAAAAATATACATGAATATGAAAATATTTTAAGAGGGGTTGTAAGTATAATTACCCCTTAAAAAATATAATAATTATCCAAACTAAATTTAGTTACATGGGAAAGCTATATTTTTTTGCCTTCAATAATATCACTAAAATAATTGTGGTCCCTCCGGTTCTTTGAGTAATACTTTTGGCCCTTGAACTTATCAATTTTGAATAGAGTTGGTCCCAATCATTATGTTCTACCAAACATTAGAAGATGTATACATCAGGCTCAATGACCTTAGAGGTTATGTGTTTGAACTCCGCCATATATATGGGATGTTGTTTCTAATGCATAGTAGGTATTGTTTCTACTGCTTAGTAGGTGTTGGTTAGATTTAGTTTAATTTATATAATTGATCAAGATATGATTGTTGCAATATTTTTATTAAATATTGATATTTGATATGAATAATTATAATCAATTCATTTCAATTAATAATAGCTCATTGCTCTTACTTAAAAAAATACAAAATATATATAGAATTTCCTGTTAACAACAAAAAAAAGAATTAAGAATTAATAGGTAATGATATACATAATTATTTTTTGGGAAAATATAAATTTCATTAAAATAAAATAGTGTACAAACAACACTCACGCAGGAGTTATTTCCTCAATACCAAGCTATATGCCATATTCTATATAATACATGAGCTTGTAAACAAGGCCTAACCTCAGCACTAATAATTCGAGATCGGATGTGTTCAAGTACTACTTTGGTAACCCCTTTCTCGTTAGGGGTTGTCCCTTGAAAGCGTCTGCAATTACGTTCATGTCAAATGAAATAGACAAGTGCTGCCAACAGAGCTATGTCCGCGGAGTTTAACATATGCTTAGTCTGCCACTGCTTGCTAGCCCAAATAATCCCCACCTTCCAATCATCAGGATATGGCCATTTGAAACGTGCTGCACAGCCCAAGAGATGTAAGCATCGCTTAGCATATGGACAACAGAAAAAAATGATGAGTATGGGTTTCCAATTCCTGTTGGTAATAAAGCACACAAGATGGATCATCTCAAGGCTTGTCAAGAGTATACAAGCGTTGTAGGATCACAAGCCATAAAATGAAGCTGTGTCTCGGTGTCATAAATGAGCCCTGAAAGAGAACCGCCCATCCAATAGGGTCAGAAACAGATGAGAATAAGGTATAAACACTTTGTGAAGAGGTGGCCGGAAGTTGAGCAATAATATCTTGGATATCCCTATTCCAAGATTGAAGGCCAATTCCACAAGGACCACAATCCTTGATGAATGACATAATTAAGTCAAGAATCAGTGGATAAACCAGTAATCCTCGTACCACGGGGAACCTTGTGAATCAAAGGGCCATCTGGGTGCCAAGGATCCAACCAAAGTTATTAGAAAATTATTGGTCCAACCATATTGATCCGTACTTGTAAGTTGGGCTTAAGCACAATTCTCATAGTACCTTCTCTGTAGCCCATTTTCACTTTCTCGGCCCGACACTCTACCAAGACCCTCCAAGAAAAATAAATTAAAAGACAACAAAGAATTTATGTATACTTAACATGACAAAGAAACCCATTTCTCACTCCCAAATGGTTGTTTGTCATGCTGCAACACTAAATTTTAAAATTATCAATTATGCTCTTAACTGATCCACATTATTTTTTAACCGTCAATTATTATCACGTTTATCCCATCAATTTCACTACATGTTCGTGACGATTCTTAACTATGTGTTACTTTTTGTTTTTAAAACCTGTGCCGTGTCCATTTTGATTGTGTGTGAACAAATTATGAGTTTAAGTTTCAATAAACGTGGGAAGCTGAATACTAGTCCGACCCATAATCTGCCAAGCTTGTTTAGCTGCAAAATGTCCATACTACCATTAGAGGCCCTACATTTCGAAGCCATTCAAGAAAAATTGGCCTTATTCGCTATCAATCTCAATTTTGTGCAGTAAAATAGTGTACTGTAATTGATGGTACATAAAAGCGATACGAAATGTGATTACAATTGGCAAAATTATATTTTTGTTCTCTAACTTTAAGTTATTAATTTTGTTTAATCTTGTAACTTATTTTATTTATATATTTATTCTTTTTTTTAATAAATTTAGTTTTGAACATCTCACATTTGATTTTTTTTTTTTGGTTCCTGTGTTAACAATTTTAGTCCCACTCATACTATAATACATCTCAACTTTAATTCTATAATTACAGGTCGTTATGACTAAAATTGTTAATACATGACTAAATTTCTCTAAAAATGACCAAATATGAGATGTTCATGATTAAATTCGTCAAACGCATTCATGATAGCCAAACCTATTTTACCCTTTAATATATGGTTGTTGTTTTGTTGCAGGGGGACATCTCAGTAATTTGCCTGGTAAATCAAAATACATGTGGACTTACAAGGTATTTTAATTGCATATTGAAGTGATAATCGCATGTTCTTATAAGATATTTAAATTTATAAATTTAATTGAGTAAGATTATTCAGACACGTTCATTAATCTTTCGCAATCCCATCAGACACTTAATCCCATTCACAAAAGTAAACAAACCCTCAATAAAATTCAAACTATCAGACAGTGTTAGGTTTATAGTGAATTCATATCATATCAAAATTGACTGTTTTGACAACTTTGACTAAGAATTTATGGCGAACAAAGTGAAGCACGATTTTTGTCTTATAGTTAACTAAAGTGCTTTGACTAATTCGTGTGAAACGAATATGTTACATGCGCCCTTCTCTCATCACTGTCCAACCAATACTTCCTATCTTGAAGTTTGGATAAAATTACAGGTAATTCTTTTATATTATAAGAAATTAAGTTTAGTATTCATGATTTTGTTTTTTTATTCAATAAATGGATCTAATTTTTAGTAAAATTTACAAAATTTACTGATATAAACAATAAGATTCTCATCTACTTCTGTGGTAAATAGATTAAAATACCTTAGTGGATTATGAATTATAATTTTATTTATTTTTTTAAATTTTTTTTATAGGTTAAGTCGATAATTTTTTTTATAATTTTTTATTTTTTAAAAAATAAAAAAAATACATCAAGGACAAATTAATAATTCTAGACCTCCATAAAAAATTATATAATCTTCTCAAATATCAAAGGGTCTTTATAATTTTTAAATAATAAAAAAAATATTTATAATTATATCACATTATAAAATAACTTATTGTAATTTAACATGTTTCGAGGAAGGTTGGTCCAAATTAGACTGGTAAGTCAGCATTTTCTGCTCATCAAGTCAGAGAGACTAGAACGAATCACTAGAACGAATCAATCAATTTTTAGGGTTGCTAAATGAGGAAAAGATCCCTGTGATGTTTGGTTCTATTTTCTACTCTTTTTATTTTTAAAAAAATATTATTTGAGTAAATAATTGTTTGTTCTTCCTATTTATTTAAAAAAAGTATCTGAAAAATAAATATATTTTTTTTCATTTTTAATCATTTCTATAAAAAGAATTAAGTAGAATAAATATTTAGACGAAAATGACAATAAAACTTGTCGTATTATCTCGCAAACAAAATACCAAATACTCCCCATAAATCATAAAATATTATACAATCCCCTTTTAATAATTTACATCACTATTTAATTATTTCAATTCATTATTCAATGAAATCATATCCGAACTAGAAATCAAAGGTAAATTTTATTAAAAGTAAACGAATATCAATTGCAAAATAGGTTAAAAGCAGACATTCCCAACGTTTGGGCCGTTTTGCACTTTGCTTCCCGGATCATTTGTTTTGTTTTCCATCGCCCAACCTTTGATTTTTGCAGCACTTTAATCTTTTTTTCACTTTTCAGGGAATAAAATGAGAATATTTCGACTGTGTGTATGAACGCGCCCGCAACCGATTTTGCCCAGTACTAAATCAGTTCCGGGTGCGTGCATATGCACAGTAGGAATATTCTCATTTTATTCACCTAAAGTGAAAAAAATAGTAAAGTATTAAAAAAAATTAAAGATTTGGCGGTATAATATAATGGAAAAAAACAGTTAGAGGTGTTTACTTTTAGCCCTTGCAAAAATTATACATATAAGTACATATATTTAATTTCATCAAACATCTTGATAAATTTAAACTCATACGTGTGGTAATGTTTGACCTTAACCGTTTGATTGCCATGGAGATAAGTGATGTGAACTAGAATCTTCCATCGCAATGCAGTTCAATCATACGGGTCAGGGTTATGACACGATTTTTTCACACTCCCCCATGCATGCATATAAGCAGTACGCACAGACACACGCGAGTGTGTGTGTGTGTGTTTTGGGGCCTCGAGGTGTATAATTTAGTCGTCGGGTCGTTAAGGAGAAGAACGTAGTCTTCACGGTGACGTAACGTTGGATTGGTTTGTGTTTGTCTGCTGGTAGCGCTGGCATCTTAACGGCCACGTTGTCACTTGCCTGCTTCATCTCTCATTCTGATTATCTTTAACTAGTGTGCGTGGAGCAGTGCATTACAATGTTTATTTCTAATTTTATTACATATATATATATATGATGGGGCTTGCGATTTGATTAGTGCCTCATTACATAAAATATTTTTCGATCTTGCTTTATATAAACTTTACGATTTTGTCCTAAAAAGACAACTCGTTAGGGAGAAAGACATTGAGACTTATAAGTCACTCAAACTCTCCATTTGCAATCAATATGGGTCGACGCTTGTCTGCATCAATATATATATTTTGTTCTATTTTACATATGCGTGCCGTCTGTATAAAATTATTCATTAAATAAAAGAGCAGACATGATCTATATGCATATATAGTATATATGTTAAATTAAATATAAAATGTAATAAAATTTGGAATAAAAAATTAAATTTGTTGTGTGCAGATGCGAACGAGTACATATAATAAATTAAGAAAAAGTAATTAAGTATAACTGTTATGTGTTTATACTATTTATTTAGTCTCGAGGCTTTAGAGTAATTACATTG
>NC_026147.1:16249310-16326407 GCF_000512975.1 Sesamum indicum
ATTATCTCTTAATTAATTAGTTCTATTAATAACTTTTTATTGGTATACATTTAAAATTTTAATTTATTTTACCAATGTTGATTAATTATTCAATTTTGTTTTTATTTCATTAAATAAAATGTATTAAAAACTTAAATTATTTACACAAATAGAGTGTAGTGTGCTCCGATTACTAGCATGTATTAGTGACTGAAAGTGAGGGACCTATAATGGTTGATCTAGTGAAACTTGAGCTTGATTTATTGGTATAGTGGTGGGGTTACAACGCTAATCAAGTTGGGCAATGCCTCAACAAGTTTTGACGGAAAGAACATTCTGTTTATGAAGGTGATGGGCTGGCAGTAGCCGACTTATAATGTTCGATCCAGTGAAGGTTGGGTTGGATGTTGGTGACAAGAACAAATTTGCTTATGTAAGTATATTATGGGATGACGTTACCTGATTGATAATTCTTGATTCAGTGAAGGTTGAGCTTGACTTATTGATATATTAATGGAGTCATAGTGATCAATTTAGACAATTATCTTAACAAATTTTGACATAATTAACATTACATGGCTGTTAGATCCCTTTAATTGGAATATTTGTAATGATTTTATTCCAATTTAATCTTTTAATTATATATAAAAAAAAGATTAATAAGATGTGCTAATGAAAATAATTAAAAAATATATGTGGAAATATCATATCCATCCACTTGGACATGAAACAGGCAAAAGATTACTGTATTCTATACTGTTGGAGTTGGTTCAATACGAAATAGCACAGCTAGCAAAGTTGTAATAATTTAAGTAATGCGAGTCCCATAAGGACAGAGACAGGCCAGTAGTTTATCGACTAAAACAAAATTCCAAATACACACATTTTGTTTACTTAATTAATGTTGTCTTGGTGCCCATGATCAAGGCGTCAGACTAATTAATTATTAGTTTATTTCTATTTTGGATGGATATAGTTTGTACATATCCATCAATAACAATGGTAGTTTATCAATTTGCAATTAGAATATTGCGAACTCAAATTTTATTAAAATCGTACAATATTGTGGATATAGGCTAGTGTCGACTAGTCTACTGAATGCATATATCACTGGCTAATTGTAGCCAATTATAGTTGTAAGGAGACACATAAGCATCACAAAGCATGAGGTGGTTCTGTCTTTGTAAGTGTTGTCGACTGAAAATATAAGCATAGTCGATACGGGCTAATGTTAACTAACTTACAATGTATATAACGTCGACTAATAGTAGCCAACTATAGTCGTGCGCTGAGGTATCGACAACGTAAAGTACTGTATTAAGGCGACAATCGACGGGAGGTGGTTGTTTCTCTACGAGCGTTTTCGACTGAACTATTAATTTCTGACAAATTATAATTATTTTTAAATTAAGAAAAATAACTAACAATAAATGCCAACCCAAAATAATAATAAAAAAACTTGAAAAAAAAATTCACATTGATTGGGAAAGAATTGGACAGTATAGTAGACTTTAGGCAAATTTTGAAAGGAGAGTTGAGGACGACATAGGAATATGACATGTATGGCATTATTAGAGTATGAGAATACTGATTTACATGTGCAGTATCTAAAGCGAAGGCAGACAGACAGCACATCTTGCCAGTAACCAAATAATTGATTTTGTCTATTTTAGTCTTTGTCATTTAATGTCTGAATTCTAAGAAGTTGGTGCTGAAAGTATTTGAGTTCACACTTGAAATAACTAACATTCCAGGCTTCACCAACACACATATTATAATTATTCCTTGTGCTTTACTTCCCACTTTCTGAACTACTGCTGCCTTCTAACTTGGAATCCCGGCAAAGCAACTCCTACACTTTTCCCAAATTTTCTCCTGTTCCCACGTTTCCGAATTAGTTTGGAATATTCTGATATGAATCTGATTCTATTTGATTTAAATTTAAATTAATTATTTGATAAATATATTATATTGATTATATGATTGATGTGTATTTAAAATAAAATTATTAGTCACATAACAATTGTCACAGAATTTGATGGGGGTTATACAATAACAATTAAAAACTCCTGTAAAGACAGATTTATCCTCCAAAACTATGAAAACCCAAACAGGATGATGATCCCTGTCTTTTTATTAGGGGTCGGGTTTGATCCGACCTGCCTGACTTGGTTACTTGGGATGCCAACTGTTGATTTTCATCCCATTCGGGGTTCGTTGCAATATGACATGTGGACCACATGGACAGTAAAATATGGACTCATAAATATTTGGGGGGTTCCATAAGACAAATATGCATTTAAGATTGTGAGATCTTGTTCTGTGATTTCATTATAAATCCAAACGAACTAACTTAATCATTTGGAGGTTTTAGTTGAGGGCGACCTCAACAAAACTCATTTCAGGAGAACTCTTATTCCGAATCAAAAGTCGCTCTTTGAGTCAACTGCAAGCTTCATCAAACGTGGGCAACTATATCCCCTACCTGTTCGAGATTGCTAGCTCACTTGCCACCTCGAATTAGATCAAAATTCCACCATTATATAAAACAAAAAATCAGAAAGCTCGCAGAAGGTCTAAACATTTCGAAAATTACTAAACACTAAGAGGATCTGCAGACATCAGCTTAAGTCCAGTCGGTGCTGATAACATCATCATTTACCTCAACTCTACAATTTAGTAACGTTCCACGTTATTTTAATATGATTGGTTCAAATGGATTATTTTTATAAATAACCCCAACATCCCATTCTAAATTATGGACTCTGACTTCTTTTATCTATTTATTTATCTCGAACGACTCTATTAATTTAAGTAGTACTTGGTCGTTGTACTTGTAAGATGCAGGAATTTAACATACAATCTAAAATATGGTTAATTTGAGGAACAACCTTAAAGAATGAACCTCAACATTTTAATTGGTTGTAAAATTCTAAATGAGGTAATAATTGGGAGTAAAATGGTGTGGAGTGGATTCCCACTTTGGCGGAGAAAAAATGTTGTTCTTACTTTTTGAGCCAATAGTCGAGGAATAAATCATTAGCACATCCAAATCCAATTCCTCTTCTAGAGAAAAATGCAATTATTTACCCTTTACACCCAAATTAAGGGCTCAAACTCATCCCGGAGTGACAGATGAGTCGAGTCGGCTCGACTCGAGCTCTAACTCATTGGAGGCTGTGAGCTGGTGAATTTTTTTTTTAATATATATTTTTGAATTTTCTATATATTTATTTTTATATTTAATATTTGTTCAATTTTATAATTTAAATTGACCATATATTATAATTATTAATCAATATCATACATTTTATTTTGGATAATAAGAAATTATAGTACTTTTATTTATACATTTAATCTTTATACAAAAATAAATTTAATCAACTTAATAAATTATAATATTTTTATAATTAAAATTATTATTTACTATGATATATAGAACTTTATGTTTTATATTTTAATATATATTTGTATTATATTAATATTAATAAATTGACAAGTAATTCACTTATAATTTTTAATTATTTATAAATTTTTATGTTAAAATTTAGTAATTCCTATGAATTAATCTAGAAATCATAATAATAATAATAATAACAACAACAGCAACAACAATAATAATAATAATAATGATGATTATGGTTGAACAATTCTAATTATTATTTTATTATTATATAATGAGATTGAAAAATTTAATCAAATAATTACGATATTTTAAAATTTAGGCACCTGATTCATACGTAATTTAAATATATACTAGACTGTGTCCAAGATGGTATGATTTAAAATCACATGGCCTGATTCAACGATACACCGTCTTAAATGATTACTCTTATGTTTCGAGTACGATATCTCGACATCCGTATATCCAATAAGTCTAAAACTTTACCAAACGTATTTTTTGTAAGTTTTATCATATCTAACGGTCTGATCTGAATTTTGATGGTCCGATTAACCCATGTTATTCAATAATATAAGATGATAGTTATATCAATGTTATACTAACATTTATAAATATATAAATTTTGTAGATTGTCAACATATATTAATTTCAACTATATCTATATAAAAATTTTAGATTGGATCTCATAATTTAAAATAATAATAATAATAATAATAATAATAATAATACCAATAGTCAAAAACCCCTCTCTCTCTTTCTTTTCATCGTTTCTTCTTCCTTTTTCTCTCTCTCTCTCTCTCTCTTTCTCTTTCTACCTCCATTCTTTCCCCTCTCTTATTTCTTCCCCATCGTTCTCTCTTTCTTTTCATCGTTTCTTCTTCTTTTTTCTCTCTCTCTCTCTCTTTCTCTTTCTACCTCCATTCTTTTCCCTCTCTTATTTCTTCCCCATCGTTTCTTCTTCCTTTTTCTTTCTCTTTCTACCTCCATTCTTTCCCCTCTCTTCTTTCTTCCCCAAACCCATCTCTTAGAACCCCATCCCCCAAATTCACGGCAACAAGAAAGGCAAGTCGGCGACGAGTGCGGCTTCCAGGTAATCCTTCTTTCTCTGTTGATACGCGGTTGCTTCTGCAATTGACTGGTGCAAAATATCCTAAAAATCTTATCTTACAAACTAAAGTTATAGAAGTTTTACAAACTAAAAATATTTGGAACTGCTTTTGCCAATGATCACCAATGAAAAGTCTGGTTTTGCTGTTCTGTTGTTGCTTGTTGCTGTTCTGTTGTTGGTTGTTCTGCTGTTTGTCGAGCTCGAGAACAGAGTGTCGAGCTCGAGCTCGACTCGAGCTCCACTCGTTGCCGGGCCTGCGACTTTGTAGCTCAACACTCTCTCTCAACTCAGATTCTTTCAAATCTCCTCAGCTCTTTTCCTGCGCACTATATTTTATTAATTCTAATTATATAATATTTTGAGTTGAGGAAGTGTGTGAATTCTAATGGATTTATTAATAAAGTGATTTCAATTTTCATAAATCGTAATTTACAATATACTTACGTAATCGATGCTTCAGGGTTAAATCCAAATTATTTTCATGTAAAAATCAATATATATATATGCACAAAATACCTTAAATTAAGAAGAAGAGAAAAAATCTAAAACACATCTTAATATTTTGGAGAAAAAAAAAAGTAAATTACAACGAGTTTTTCTAAAATTTGATATAATTTTAAATGTTTTCTCGTTATTTGAAAAATTATAAATATTTCGTAATGTTTGATAAAATTATATAATTTTTTTATGGAGGTTTTGAATTATCAACTTTATCCATACTATATTTTTTCTTTTTTATAAATAATTATATTTTTTTTCACTTAGTCCATAAAATAATTTAAAAAAATTTAAACAATAAGTAAAATTATAATTGATAATACACAAGAACCTATTTCAATTCACCATAAAAAAAAATGAAAACTAACAGATTTGACTAATTATTACATGGTTGTTAAAAGCAGAAAGTATTAGTAGTTTTCAAATAAAATATTTATAATTATATCAAATTTAAAATGAGCTCATCATAATTTACACTGAAAAAGGTCCTACGCCTTGCTCTATTATTACCTCACACGATTTATGTAAATTTTTATATTTTCGGCACACGTATGTTGTATATTTTGTCCTCATTTGTTAATTACAAGAGCTCAACTATTTAATTATTACTTTTTTATGTTCTCTCTTGCCCCATTTTTTGGGTGTTGGGGTCAAAGAAAAAAAATATAACTAAGTATTAATGAATATTTGGATTTTTATAAGTAATAAATAATGGCAAAATACATAATATATAGCCTATAACATATTAATTTGCACCAATTTTATTATTTAGAATTAATTTGGATTCAGCCCCAAACTTTGAATACGTTGTTTGACTGGTCGGGTCTACCCACACATATTTGTGGACCCCAGTAACTATTATTTAGAGCTCCACTTTATATACTGAACTTTAAGGAAATTTCACAGGACAGTGGTCATCAATCAATTATTGGTAATATTACAAATATTGTAGTATATTTAAGAAATAATTACACTTTTCTTCCTTCAAATTTGATATAATTATATATAGGCCTTATGTGCTTGAAAAAATTATATATAGTATTTTTAACATTATTTTTGACTAATAATAGATTATTCGAAAGTCACAATTTACTAAATTTGCTGATGTCAATGAATAAATTGAATAAAAATTCATATGTCCTCATGTTACTTTATTATTAATTTATTGTAAGTTAAACAAAAAATTTTCTAACCAAATTACCTTATATACATTCACACGCTAATACATGTGAGAATGTATATCTTCACCCTTGTAAGAGTAGTTTGGTTATAAAAGAATTTGTTTAACCTACAATAAGTTAGTACCAAGTCAATTTGTGGGTAAATATAAAATTTTATTTATTACTAGTATCAATAAATTTGATGAATTTTGATTAATGAAAAAATTTATTTATTAGACGAAAACAATGTCAAAGGTACTAATAATAATTTCTCAAACCACGAGAAATTTCTAAATTGTTCCATAACCAAATAATAAATATAATGCTCTTGTTATACAGTTAATATAAGTAAATTCAGTGAATTTTGACTAACGAAAAGTCTTATTTGTTAAATGGGAGCAAACCTCAGGGTGTTAGGTGTAATTTTTTAAATCACAATGGTTTATATATAATTGTACCAAATTTCAGAGGATGAGAGTATACTTATTCCATTCTTTTAACTGTATACTAATAACACGATAAGTGTATTACATTTATTAATTAGTTCAGATATGACCGAACTTAGAGCATGTTTGGTTGAGGTGAAAATTGAGAGTATAAAACAAAGGAAAGTAAAAAGTAATGAAAATATAACAAAATCGCTGAAAAACTATTTGATGAATATTTTTATTAATAATAATATTCCTGTCCTTGTTTGAAAAATATATTTATTAACAAAAATATTCTTGTCCTTGTTTGAAAAATATTTTTATTAACAAAAAAATTCTTGTCCTTGTTTGAAAAATATTTTTATTAACAAGATTTTTAATTTTTTTATATATTAAAAGTATATTAGTATAATATTAATTTATTTATTTTCTGAACAAAATGAAGATATGGAAAATTACAAAAAATAGTTTTTTCTTCTCAATCTATTTTTCTCGTGCCAACGAGTGAAACATTTGATATTTACTCCCATTCCAATTATACCTGAAGGAAAATTATTATTTTTTCCTCATGCTCCTCTTTTGCTTTCACTTTCCTTTTTTTTTTCTCACTTGCACAAGATGAACTATTAGTCTAGTGTGTTTGGTTGGGGCGAAAAGTGAGAGTATAAGATAAGTGAATGAAAAGATAAATGTATAGAGATAGTTTGGTATTTGGCTAAGTGGAAGAGATGGAGTTGAAGTAAAACTCAATGTAAATGAAACTCCTCTTCAGTTCATTTCTGTTTCCTTTTGAAATTGGGCGGAAAAGTAAAGTATAAGGCTAAAAAGTGCAGTTTTTATTTTTATTTTCTCTATTACCCGTATCTATCTATATGTATATTTTCCTCCAATTCTGTTTTTCTTTCCACTTGTAAAGCTTTACATAATTGCCAGAAAAAAGATAACAAAATCGTTGAAAATGCATGCCTCTTCAATGCATCTGGAGATGATATATAAACTTGTTTCTTGTACCAACAAATGAGCTGATGTGTGAATTCGAATTCGTTAGTGGAAAATATTGTTAGCAATTTTTATTTAATTAAATGAACAATAGTCGTTTTGATAGTATTTTTGTTAATAAAAATATTCTTTTTCTTATTTGATAAACATTTTCATTAATAAGGTTTTCAAATTTTTTATATACTAAAATTATATTAGTATAATATTAATTCATTTATTTTCAAATACAAAATGAAGAGAATGATTATTCAATAAAATTATAAAAATTAGTTTCTTTTTTGTCAATTTGTTTTTCTCGTACCAAGAGGAAGTATTTGGAATTTATTCGCCTTCCAATATACCAAACAACTTAAAAAAACACTATTATTCTTTCCCTCCTATCCCTCTTTCACTTCCCTCCCAAAAAAATTCTTACCCGAATCAGATTTAGTCGAACCAAACCAATCACAAAGCAAATGTATTATACTTGCTATGTGATTGATAATTTTTCCTGAACTGTACACTAATCACACGATAAATGTATTGTACTTATCATATGATTGGTTCAAATTCGACTGAATTTAATCTAGATTAGAATTTCTTTTCACTTCCATTTTTCTTCTCATTTAAACCAAACCAACCTAAGTTAAAAATTTTCTAGACATTTAAATAAAACCAAAAATATCAGTCATCTTATTTCTAGAAAACACATCGCCTGTCCCACCAATACCTATCCATAAACAGCATTTTCATGTGATCCACAAACAGTTCTGTCCTAAAAGCCCCACACAAACAGTGTAACTCAACTCTAAATGACTTTCACAAAGTCGCTAATTCCCATTCCTTTTCCTTGCATTAACTCTCCTCTTCTATTCCTCAACCACAGGTAGCCGAAATGAATTATCACAAACATAAGCTTCTGCTTCTGGTAAAAGCGCTGTTCTTGATCAGCTTCATTCCTCCGACAAATTCATCCAACAGGGACGCTGCAATCCTGCTCCGGGTCAAGAACGGCCAGCTCCAAGACCCGCTCCGAAAGCTCGGGGATTGGATCGAATCATCACCAAATTCTCCATGCAACTGGACGGGCATTACTTGTGACGGCCAGACCAACAACGTCGTCTCCGTCAACCTCTCCGGAGTTAACGTTTCAGGGAAGTTTCCAGCGGACTTTTGCCGGATTTCTTCCCTGCGAAATCTCGACCTCTCCCTCAATAGTCTCGGCGAAGGCATTACTTCTGATTCGATTTCTTTGTGCTCTCGTCTCGCTTCTCTGAACCTCTCGTCCAATAATTTTGTCGGCAGCTTGCCCGAGTTCCCGGTGCAGTTTCTGAATTTGACGACCCTTGATTTTTCCTACAACAATTTCTCGGGTGAAATCCCGACTAGTTTTGTTAATTTGCCAAGACTCCGGGTGTTGAATCTGGGTTCAAACTTGCTAAACGGGTCGATCCCGGAATTTTTGACCAATTTAACTGAGTTAACTGAGTTAGTGCTGTCAGTAAATCTTTTCCGCCCCAGTCCTCTGCCGCCGAACATAGGCCGCCTGGCGAAACTTGAGAAGCTGGTGTCGACATACACAAACCTTGTCGGAGAAATTCCTGAATCTATTGGAGATCTTGTTTCTATCAAAGACTTCGACATTTCGCATAACGGTCTCGTCGGGAGAATCCCGGATAGCATTGGGAAGATGAAAAACGTAGAACAGATTGAATTGTATGGAAACCAACTGTCAGGTGAATTGCCAGATGCTTTTTCGAATCTGACTTCTTTGCTCCGGTTCGATGCTTCAGAAAACAACCTGACAGGGAAAATACCTCAAAGTCTGGCAGGTGTCGCCCTGGAATCGTTACATCTCAATGACAATTTTTTGGAAGGTGAAATTCCAGAGATTTTAGCTCTAAACCCGAATCTTGTCGAGCTGAGGCTGTTTAATAACAGGCTTTCGGGTGTTCTACCAGAATTTTTGGGTATGAATTCGGGTTTGGAAGAGATTGATGTTTCCAACAACTACTTGGAAGGCCCATTGCCTCAGAATTTGTGCTACAGAAAGAAGCTTCAGTTTTTTATAATCTTCGGGAACAGAATTTCAGGTACAATACCAGAGTCATACGGCGAATGTAGTGGTTTAATATACGTGCGAATTCAAGAAAACGAACTGTCTGGACAAGTACCTGATGGGTTATGGGGGTTTAGCGGACTTGAACATGTTGAGTTTTCTAACAACAGATTGGAAGGATCTATTCCGCCGTCAGTTTCAAGTGCAAAAAACCTAGAACAATTATTAATATCTGGCAACAATTTTTCAGGCGAATTACCGGTAGAAATCTGCGATTTGAAAGAGCTGAAGAAATTTGACTCAAGCCGGAACCGGTTTTATGGTAAGCTGCCTCCTTGTATTACTCAACTGACCAAGTTACAGGAGCTTCACATTCAGGGGAACAGGTTCACCAGTGAAATTCCGAAAAGCATTGCAGCTTGGAGAGAGTTAACGGAGTTGGACTTGTCGGACAATCATTTTTCCGGCAACATTCCGGTGGAGCTGGGTGATTTGCCTGTGCTAACATTCTTGAATCTTTCAAACAATTTGCTTTCTGGGCAAATTCCAGTTGAATTAACAAAACTCAAGCTTAATGAGTTCAATGTCTCCAACAATAGGCTCCAAGGAAAAGTGCCACTTGGTTTTGATACTAAGTTTTTCCTCTCAAGTCTAATGGGCAATCCGGATTTGTGTAGTTCGGATCTTAGGCCGCTTCCTCCTTGCTCGAGATCCAAATCCGTAAGCTTGGTAATGGTGGCAGTTCTTTCAGCTCTAGCAGTAATACTTGTGGTGTTACTCCTCTGGCTCTTGATCAAAACCAAGAAGTTAATGATTTTCGGTAGTAGAAGTAGTAAGTCCTGGAAGATCACAGCTTTTCAGAGGTTCGGATTAGATGAAGAACAAGTGTTGGCCTCATTGAAAAATGAAAACCTCATTGGATCTGGAGGATCAGGTCGGGTTTATCGGGTCAAGTTGAAATGTGGGCAGACCGTGGCAGCAAAGAGGCTTTGGGAGCCAAAAGGGTTAGCAGAATCCGAGGCATTGTTCATGTCGGAGATTGAAACGTTGGGAAGAGTTAGACATGCTAACATTGTAAGATTGTTGTTTAGTTGCATTAGTGATGATTTTAAGGTGTTGGTTTACAATTACATGGAGAACGGGAGTTTGGGGGATGTATTGTATGGAGAGAACGGCGGAGTGCTGTTGGATTGGCCTAAACGGTTCGCCATTGCAAAGGGGGCGGCCCAAGGGCTCGCCTACTTGCATCACGACTGCGTGCCTGCAATCGTTCACAGGGATGTTAAGTCTAACAACATATTGTTGGACGAAGAGTTCAGGCCGAAAGTGTCTGATTTTGGCTTAGCCAAGATACTGAAACAGGACTCGAAAGAGGGTGATCAAGTCATGTCCCGTGTTGCCGGTTCTTATGGTTATATTGCTCCAGGTGAGTTTTGAATTCTTGATCTCTTAGCCTTATCTTTTTTCTTGTCAAATTTTCAGGCATTGCTGATAATTCTAAACATCTTGCAGAATATGCCTACACAATGAAAGTCACTGAGAAGAGCGACGTCTATAGCTTTGGGATAGTGCTATTGGAGCTAATCACTGGCAAAAGGCCAAATGACAACTCGTTTGGTGAGAACAAGAACATCGTCAAGTGGGTAACGGAGATTGCACTATCATCTTCAGCTCAAGGAAGTGGAAATGGCATATATGTTGCCGGTTTGGATCAACTACTAGACCCCCGGATGAACACTTCCACCATCAGTTACGAGGAGGTAGAGAAGCTTTTGAACATCGCTTTGTCATGCACTGCTGAATTGCCCATCAGCAGACCGTCTATGAGACGGGTTGTTGAGTTGCTGAAAGACCGTTCACCGAATGGTTCTAAGTAGAGCAATTGAGGACTTAATTTTTCTATAGTCCCAGTTTCCAAGTGAAAATCAGTGGCAGCATGTTGACATGAGTGCAAGTTTCAGGCAAATTAGGAGTAGGTTAGCACTTGTTGGTGTGGCATATGAGTATTTCTGTAATGTCTGATAGTTTTAGCCTCAAAATAGAAGAGGAAAAACAGAGAATTTAGTTGTTGGATTTGAAGATTTTGCATTTTCTCCAATGGTCTATTTTGCTGATTGTGTACATCAGTTAAGAAAATGTAATTGTATTTCTCACTTGAGAAAGAAAAGAACCAAATGTGATTTGACAGATTATGTCTAAGTTTATGTGATGTAATTTCCACATAGGTTAAATTGGAGTGGGCTCTCTTATTGTTCGAATAATTACTAATACACATTTGAAATTAATGATCGTCCAACAAATACCTTTATAATAGACTGTCACGAGAGAGTATATATTATTTGACAACTTCACTGTTTATTATTGGGAAAAATACATTTTGCCTCCTAAACTATTTATCATGTAACAATTAACCCCTGAATTAACAAATATAACACTTACTCTCTATAATTAAATTTTTAAACAATATTGCCCTTATATTATATGTATATATTGTTAGAATAATTTTTATATTACCATTTTGGTCCATGCGACATAAAGTGTAGGAGTGCACATTAAGGTCATTTTATGGTGGTAATTGAAAGGTCTAACTTTGATGGTTAAGTTAGCATTGAATTGGATTACAACCAAGGGTCAAGATACCCTCTCCTCTACCTCATAAAGAATTGAAAAGATTGGACTAATGATTGTAAGAAAAAAAGTCTTACGTAATTCTTAGTCTACTACTTCTAACCATCAAGAAGAACTAAAAGGAGAGGCTAGAGGGGAAAATCTACACTTAAAGAGTTCTCGGTGATCTGCAAGTAATTCAAGCAATGGATCAAGGTAAGAGTTTATGTTTATGTGAATATTATAATTTGTCAAGTTCTTGGACATTACAGAATATATTTGATTTTCATGTACAATAGTTAAATGGAAATTTCATGAAAAACTTTACATGTGGTATCAGAGCATTATTTAACAAGTCATAATGTTCCAATGAAAGTTTTGATCCATCATAGTTTATGAATCGTTTTCCGCTGCGATTAATCTTTTATGATTAATATTTAAGGTATTATTGATGCATATAGGTTTCATGATTTGATACAGTTTATCATGAAATGCTTGCTTCTATTATCATATATATGTATGTGCCCAAAGGATTTAAAGTTAATTGTTTTTCCATTATGTCAAAATTATCATATTTTTTCGACATAATATTCTCTAATGTTTGATGAATGTTATGAATATTTGACATTTTAATGGATATTATTTATGCACATACATGTGTTTGGTTTTTACATGTAAAGTTTATATTTGTGATATGTTTACACAAATTGTACGATTTGCATATATTCAAGCACTCACTTGTTAGTCACCAAAGTGGCCAAGTTTAAAGGTATATTGGATATGTAAGGTGTTTTAGTTTTATGTTTAATTTTTTAAAAGTAGCTTGTTAGTCACCAAAGTGACATGGCTGAAATGATAATTAAACATATAAACTAATTTATTCGAATTGTTTACGATGGCATTAAAGTTTTGATTGAAAAATTGGGTTGTTTGATTATGCTTCTTGGAGGTCACCCAAAGGTGGATCATTGCAATATAATCAATAACATTATAGGGATTAATCAATAGACATGTTTTTTTATCCAAAGATAATATTCATGTTTATTTGATTATCCATAAAAGAAAATTATTCGGCATCATTATAGTTATTGTGTATTTAAGAAAAACCCAAAGGTTAACTTGAATATGCGCTTAAAGTTTTGGTGTATGATCGTCTGGATCTAGTACAGTTAAACTCAATGCATTACAATATTGACATGTATTAATGTCTTGCAGCATCACTAAACATGTTCGCATCGAGTAACTCTGTTATCAAGTTTAACGAGCTTAACTACGCTGAATGGTCTGAACAAATTCATTTTCAACTAGGTATTATGAATTTGGATTTAGCGATAGTTATTGACGGAAAGCCCAAAGCCATAACGGATACCAGCACGACAGCCGAAAAGTCATACTTTGAGGCTTGGGAAAAGTCTAATCGACTGAGCTTAAATTTGATGAGGATGACCATGGCAGAATCAGTAAAGCCATCGATGCCTAAGACTGACGATGCTAGGGAATTTTTGATGAAAATAAAGGAGTATTCCCAATCGGACATTACGGGTAAGTCCATTGTTGGGAGCCTCATAAGTGAGCTGACCACGAAGAGGTTTAATTGGTCATGCTCTATTCATGATCATGTGACTGAGATGTCAAATCTAGCAGCAAAGTTGAAGGCTCTGGGGATGGATGTGAGCGATTGGTTTCTAGTACAGTTTATTATCAATTCTCTTCCTACTGAGTTTGGCCAGTTCCAGGTGAATTATAATACCATAAAAGAAAAATGGAACTTTCAAGAGCTTAAAGCCATGTTAGTTCAGGAGGAAGAAAGATTGAAGAAAATAAAGGAACACTTTGTCCACCTCACAGTTAATGATGGTGCTAGCAGCAATAAAGAAAAACCAGGAAAAAGAGGTAAGGGTAAAGAAAATACCCCAATGAAGGTCAATGAGGGTCATGTCCATAAAGAGCAGAGATGTTACTTCTGCAGGAAACTTGAGCATGTAAAGAAAGATTGCCCGAAAAGAAAGGCTTGGTTCAAAAAGAAAGGTATACATTATGTTTCTGTATGTTTCGAATCAAATCTTATTGAAGTCCCTTTTAATACCTGGTGGTTAGATTCTGGTGCTACTACTCATGTGTCTCATGTTACACAGGGATTCCGTTCAATCCAGCCCATAAACGGAACTGAACAATACTTGTTTATGAGAAACAGAATGAAGGCACGCATCGAGGGTATAGGGACGTACAAATTGATCCTGGACACTGGATGTCATTTAGATCTACAAAAGTGTCTCTATGTACCTGAATGCGCTAGAAATTTAGTTTCTGCTTCAGTACTGGATAATAATGATTTTTGTTTTGAGATTAAACATGGTACATTTAAGTTGTTAAAACAAAAGTACTGTTATGGTTCTGGTACTTTGCTTAATGAATTGTATCGTTTTAATCTTGATGAAAAGTTCTCTGATTCCCTGTTTAACATTGAGCACAGTATTGGTATTAAACGTAGTGCACATAATGAAAATTCTGCTTCATTGTGGCATCAAAGACTAGGTCATATTTTCAATGAAAGAATCATGAGGTTAGTGAAAAGTGAAATACTTCCTCAGTTGGATTTTACTGATCTAGAGGCGTGTGTGGAATGTATAAAAGGAAAACAAACCACACATACAGTAAAGAAACCAGCCACAAGAAGCACTGAGCTATTAGAGATCATTCATACTGATATATGTGGCCCTTTTGACGTTCCTTCTTGGAGCGGCGAAAAGTACTTCATCACTTTTATCGATGATTTCTCACGTTATGGTTATTTATATCTGCTGCCTGACAAGTCTCAGTCAGTTGACATCCTTGAGGTGTTCATTAATGAGGTAGAAAGGCAGCTAGATAGAAAAGTGAAAATTGTGAGATCTGATAGGAGTGGTGAGTATTATGGAAGGTATAATGAGACTGGACAAAATCCTGGTCCATTTGCAAAGTTCCTTAAAAGTCGAGGCATTTGTGCACAGTATACAATGCCTGGTACACCTCAAAAAAATGGTGTAGTTGAAAGGCGGAATCGTACATTAATGGACATGGTTAGGAGTATGTTAAGCAATACTTCTTTACCTCTTTCATTGTGGATATATGCTTTAAAGACTGCTGGATATCTTCTCAATCGGGTTCCTAGTAAGGCAGTTCCTAAAACTCCTTATGAATTGTGGACTAGTAGGAAGCCGAGTTTGAGGCATCTCCGTATTTGGGGTTGTCCAACTGAAGTGAGAATATATAATCCACATGAAAAGAAGCTAGATGCTAAGACAGTCAGTGGTTATATCATTGGCTATCCTGAAAAATCTAAAGGGTATAGATTTTATTGTCCTAATCATAGTACGCGAATAATTGAGACAGGCAATGCTCGGTTCATTGAGAATGGACAGATTAGTGGGAGTGAGAAACTACGAAAGGTTGACATCAATGAGATACGGGTTGAAGCATCTTCACCCATCATATCTAATGATGTTATACATATTCCTGTTGTTGCACCATAGTCAAGCCACACTACGGAACAAGAAATAGATGTTCCTAACCCATATCTTGAACGTATACACAATGAACAAATGAATAGTGTGCCGAAGATAAATGAATCACAAAAGAAAGCCATGATACGACGATCTGAAAGGCAAAGAAGATCAACTATCTCTGATGATTATGTGATTTATTCTCTCGAGCATGAATGTGATTTGAGCATTGATAAGGATCCTGTCACGTTCCAACAAGCCATAGAATGTAGTAATTCTGAAAAGTGGATCGATGCCATGAAAGAAGAATTAAAGTCAATGAGTGACAATAATGTCTGGGACTTGGTAGAGTTGCCTGAAGGTTACAAACGAGTTGGCTGTAAGTGGGTCTTTAAGACTAAGCGAGACTCGAAAGGCAACATTGAAGGTATAAAGCCAGACTCATTGCTAAAGGTTACACTCAAAAGGATGGTATCGATTATAAGGAAACTTTCTCTCCAGTTTCTAAGAAAGATTCCCTAAGAATTATTTTGGCTCTGGTAGCTCATTACGATTTAGAGCTTCACCAGATGGATGTAAAGACCGCTTTTCTTAATGGTGACTTAGAGGAGGAAATATATATGGAACAACCAGAAGGTTTTCTGGCCACAGGAAAAGAAACTATGGTGTGTAAGCTGAGGAAATCAATATACGAACTAAAACAAGCCTCCCGTCAATGGTATCTTAAGTTTAATAATACCATTACATCTTATGGATTTATAGTGAACATCGTTGACCGATTCATCTATATGAAATTCAGTGGGAGCTGTATTGTTATTTTGGTCCTGTATGTTGATGGTATTTTACTTGCTGCAAATGAAACTGGTATGTTACATGATGTAAAGAAGTTTCTTTCTAAGAACTTTGAAATGAAAGATATGGGTGAGGTATCCTATGTGATTGGAATAGAAATATTTCGAGATAGATTGCAAGGATTGTTGGGATTGTCTCAGAAAGGTTATATCAACAAAGTCTTAGAAAGATTCCAAATGGATAAATGTTCCGCAGGGATTGTTCCAATACAGAAAGGGAACAAATTTAATCAAATGCAATGTCCCAAGAATGATTTGAAACGAAAGGAAATGGAATCAATTCCCTATGCATCAGTGGTTGAGAGTCTCATGTATGTTCAAACATGTACTCGACCAGATATCAGTTTTGTTGTTGGTATGCTTGGTCGATATCAAAGTAATCCCGGGATGGACCACTGGAAAGCTGCAAAGAAAATCCTTCGGTATTTACAAGGCACCAAGGACCACATGTTAATGTATAGAAGATCCAATTATCTTGAGGTGATTGGATATTCAAATTCAGATTATGCGGGATGTGTGACACCAGAAAATCAACATTCGGTTACGTGTTCCTATTAGCTGAAGGAGTTGTATCATGGAAAAGTGGAAAACAATCAGTCATTGCTACTTCCACTATGGAGGCTGAATTTGTGGCATGCTTTGAGGCCACAGTTCATGGATTGTGGTTGCGGAACTTTATCTCAGGACTTGAAATTGTCGACAGTATAGCCAAGCCGCTGAGAATTTATTGTGATAATTCCGCAGCTGTCTTCTTCTCAAAGAATGATAAGTACTCTAAAGATGCAAAACACATGGAATTAAAGTACTTGTCAGTAAAGGAAGAGGTGCAGAAACATCGAGTATCAATTGAGCACATTAATACGGATCTTATGGTAGCGGATCCGCTGACTAAGGGTTTACCACCTAAGACATTTTCTGGACATGTTGAAAGGAAGGGTATAATAGCAAAGTCCTTGTTAGCATAACAGTTATTAATGTATGCATACAATAAAATGACGTTGCTCACGATGGTATGATACTATGAATTCGATTAAAGTGTTGTTTTTGTTATATTTATCTTGTTATCTAGAAAGGTTGTGCACATGCATTGTAAGATAACAAGTTGAGTCTTATTTTCAAGACATTAAAGTTGAGGCTTATGGTATTTCTCAAAAATAAAAGAAATTCTGAGTTGAAATTGATTTGTGGTACATGGAAGGGATCATGTTCCTGTAGTAATATGTGACCGCCATGATCCATTAGTTTCAATTCTATTAAAGTTGAATTTCAGAGTGCATTTTTTCGTAAAGCTTCAAGTTGTCACTTGGACCAATGTTAGAATAATTTTTATATTACCATTTTGGCCCATGTGACATAAAATGTAGCAGTGCACATTAAGGACATTTTATGGTGGTAATTGAAAGGTCTAACTTTGATAGTTAAGTTAGCATTGAATTGGATTACAACCAAGGGTCAAGATACCCTCTCCTCTACCTCATAAAGAATTGAAAAGGTTGGACTAATGATTGTAAGAAAAGAAGTCTTACGTAATTCTTAGTCTACTACTTCTAACCATCAAGAAGAACTAAAAGGAGAGGCTAGAGGGAAAAATCTACACTTAAAGAGTTCTCGGTGATCTGCAAGTAATTCAAGCAATGGATCAAGGTAAGAGTTTATTTTTATGTGAATATTATGATTTGTCAAGTTTTTGGACATTACAAAATATATTTGATTTCCATGTACAGTAGTTAAATGGAAATTTCATGAAAAATTTTACATATATATACTTAGTTCAAAGAATTTCTTTTTTTTTTTAAGTAATTTTGTATTTTAAATTTAATTAAAATTTTCTTAATTGAAAAAATATCTTTTATTTATAATAAAGAATATAATTAGTGGGTTAAATAATTTAAATTTTATATTTTTTACAGACTCAAGATTAACTAATAAATGAGTGCAATGAATACACAAAAAACTTATGAGAAGATTTATTAATTTGGTAAAAAAATTAAGTTATTAACTATTTATTCTTTTAGATAAAAATAAATAATTATAAATCAGTTTTTTAATATATTTTTTTTTAAAAAAAAATGATAAAATTTATTTATTCATTTTTTTCTAAAAATATTTAACTTTTGGTTAAGCATATATATATATATATATATATTATCAATTTCATTTAAAAAGCATATGAGTTGTTGGTTATGTTATATTTATTGTGTATCTACTATATATATATTTATCAATTTATACTATATTCTTAATTTATTTTTTTTCACTTATTAAAAAGTTTAATTAAAAAATAATTTGATGATGACTTAAACGCAAAATACTAAATGTATTAAAAATAATATAATTGTCAAGGCATGAGGGACATTTTTTTCAAACCAATTAGTTTAAGGGGGTAAATGTTACTTGAAGAATAGTTCAAGGGGACAAAGTGCATTTATCCTTTATTAAATAATTAAAAGGGATAATTACATTCTCCTCCCCTGAGATTTGGTGTAATTACACGTAGACCTTCTGTGGTTTGAAAAATTACATCTAACATCCCTGAGATTTGCTTCCGTCTAACAAATAAGTTCATCTGTTAGTCAAAATTCAGTAATTTGTTGATATTAACATAAAATTTGAATGAAAAGTGATATTTATCGTAAATTGACTTAGTACTGATTTATAGTAGGTCAAATATTTTTTTTCGAAACTACCTTTATAACTGTGAAATATACCTTCTCTCATGCATTAACGTGTGTAAACGTATGAAGATAATTTAGTCATAAAAAGATCTATTCGACCTATAATAAATCAGTAATAAGTTAATTAGAGGTAAATATAGATATTTTTTCAATTTTTTTGTTAATATCAGTAAATTCAATGAATTTTATCTAATAGATAGACTTATTTGTTAGATGAAAGCAAATATCATAGTTGCTAGATGTAATTTTTCAAATCACAAGAAATTTATGTGTAATTACACTAAACCTCATGAAAGAGGAGTGTAACTATCCCTAATTAAAATTTAGGGACCAGTTAGCCATATGATGCGATTTCAGTGGATAGATCCATCATAATAAGGGGTGTTAACAAAAAATTAAATTAAGTACTTTTTAAATTATAACTTAAATGAAAAATTATTTGACAATACAATTTTTGTTTATATTTTTCTTAAGTTTAACTAAAATAAGATAATTAAAAGTTGTAAACTAACGAGAATGTGATTATTGGAACTTTAAGTTATTCTTATAAATAAGTTGAATTTTGATATTATATTTTATGTAACTCTCATGAATTTCAAATCTATTTAATATAAAATCATTTAAAATGATTACTTAAAAGTTTACACACTGTTTTCTGTAAATGGTCACCCCCTCCATCCCGTTGGTACAAACTTAACGCTTATGACTCTTCACTGGGTAACCTTGGTCTGTCAGGTTGTGGGGGAATTATTTCATTACGGAAAAAAATTACTATTGACTATAATATTAATAATTATGATTAAAAAAATTATAGAAGATAATTATTATTAATCGCAGTTGAATAAAATCGATAAAAAAATAATTTTTTCACCATGAAAAAATACCATGGTAAAAATATTTTAGTCATGACAAATATTTTAACCACCATTGTAGAAACCACAGACAATAAAATGTGGTTATGATCAATGATTATTCGTTACAGCTATTTAATATCAATTACGATAATTAGCCATAATTAGATATTATATATCTTAAAGTTTTCGCGATTCTAACTCAGGATTTGTCATTGCTTTCTCAACCTCAATTGGTGCTAACACAAGCAATACAGCTGACTGTTGGGGCTTATGTACTGGAGTATAAGTTATGATGGGTCTGATCTCCAAAGGTCACCTAGCGTCCGACGTTTGGACTCAGGGTACAGGAAACAAGCTTGGGATCTACACAAAGTGACAAGTGCTGGACTTGATCAAGTGTGAATACTCCGACGCTCAAGTTATGTTGTTTATATAAATATGTCATTTATCAGAATAAATAATAAGTGTAAGCTCTTGAATAGCTGTCTTGACCATCTTAAATGTCGGGATTTTTATATTAAAGACCAGTTGTATAGACAACGCTGGTCTGTCAAGACGATTCAGCCATGTGTCCCCCATTCTTTACTTTCTGCTAATCTATGTATTTGGTGGGCTTGTTTGGACCTTTACTTCTGTAAACTCATATCATCTTCTAAAATATTTTGAGCCATGTGTTGGATTACGCTCATTTTATCCACCATCAGGTTGCCAGACGCCAAAATATGATCACACGTCTAATTATAGAATCTGATTCCAACACTTTACTTTATCTTCGAAACAGGAATAACAATCCTCCAAGGGACCTCATCCCTTTATTTCAAGACTTTCGGCAGAGCTTGACTGATTTTGATCCGACGAAAGCCTCTTTTTGCTATAGGGAGAAAAATGGCCCCGTAGATATTTTGGCCAAGATAGCGGCTTCCGCACAATCCACCCAGTGCAACTTATTTGGAATTCTTTTTAGATATAATTATCTGTTATAAATCACATCGTATTTTTTATTTTATTTATATAATACACGTCATGCGTATAAAAAATTTCTTAAATAAAATAAATAATATAAATTTCGTACATATGACATGCATATATTATATAATAAAAAAGTAAAATATAATTTGAAATGAAAAATTCAATCAATAGTTTGAGGGCAGATTGCGATTACTAGACTGACCACCTCCGCTGATGTTATATGTTTCTACTTATACAAATAAAAATTACTGCTTTGCATTGTTTAAAAGAAAATGCTGAAAAAAAAAATCATTAAAATCTTTCAGATAAGATGCATTAAATTATTTAAATAAAAAAAAGATGTATTAAGGATATATGCAATTTTAGTCTTTTAATTTAGGGGGTGGTAATGTTAGTCATGTACGATTTGATTTTTGCAGTTTAATACATTGTAATTTTAGTAAACTGACAATTTTAGTTCTCGTGGCTAAAAAATTGTACGTTATCAGATAATTTGGGGCTTTCGGCAAATGTGCTAACATGGCAGTCCAACTCATATCAATCGTTTTTTTTTTAAAAAACTATTAGGTGGAAAAAATTTGACAATTTAGCATACCCTTGAAATTAGTTGCCAAGTTATCAGTTTTTTCCTCCAAAACTTGGCATGTTGGAGGGAAAATTTGCAGCCACTTTCACCCCTTTTACTTAGCCCCAAATTGCAAGAGAATGAACCCTAAAGTGCGTCTCCTTTAACTTAGACATACACAAACAGTTGCTTTGGAGATTTGACACATATAGCCCTACTCAGCTTAATCAATGCCCCTCATCGTCAAATAAAATTTCTCACTCCTAACTGATTTGTTTTTTTCTTTTCACAAAAATCAATTATGTCATACAATGATTTCATAACAGACAAAGCAACATAATCAATAAATTACATACTAATATACATATATATATATATATAAATAGATTAAACGTATTTTTTGTTCCATAACTTTGTTCATTTTACGTTTTGCCTTTTAATTTTTTAAAATAGCATTTGGGTCCTATATTTTCTTAATATTTGCAATTCCAGTCGTCTTCTTCTTTTTTTTTTTTTTCCCATCGAAGTTCACCTCCACCTACGAGAAGGGTAAACTCTCTCACAAAAATAATTGATAATGCAAAACTAAATAGATGCAAGATCAAAATGCTACTTTGGAAAGTCAAAGGACAAAAAAAATACTTGTAAAATTTGATCAATATTAACAAAAGGCCGCATTTTTCTAGCAAAAAGTATGAACTCCGGTAAGAAAAGAATAAAATTATAAAAATTTAAAAAAATATAGTATCAAAATACTACCTTAAAAAGTTAAAAAATAAAAACATCACATAATTAAAATTATCGAACTAAAAATACATTTAAATTAAATAACTAAAAATCTAATATACATAAAATTCGAAGTCAAGATTTTCCAACCCTACTATTGGGACAGATGGCTCATAGAAAATTGAAATTTTGTAAAAGTTACTGTTATTGGAATATTTAAGGCACAGAAGATGATGAAGCAGCAGGTGCCGGCTTGCGTATATATACTCACGACCGTCGCCATTATTATAACAATGCCTGGCGGCAATTAGACCAATTTTGACACTATTCAAATTACACAAAAAAATTAACGAAACCAATATGTATAGATTAGCAAATGATTGCAGGCTGTGGACATTTTGGTATCCATTTTATTTCTGCTTTTTTATTCATTATTTTTTAAAGTTCTTGAGTTTGAATTTCTACGTATCTATAGATATTATTTGTATACTTTTTTGAACTAGTTTTTATACATTGGGTTACAGCACTGCAACAAATATAACATTTAATTATGACTAACTTTTTAATTAATAATAAATAGTCATAGCAAATAGTTATTAAATATGGGCAGGCAATGATTGTTGGTTGCGGTTTTTGCGAGGATGGCTAAAATATTTTTTTATGATGGAAAAAATAATTTTTGTATCAATTTTATATAATCGTGGTTAATAATAATTTTTACCACGATTTTTAGCCATAACTATTAATAGGATTATGTGCAATTTTCGCTCTATATTTTTGCATTTTGGCGTTTAAGTCCTTAATATAGCAAATAGGTCTTGCACCTTCTTAGTGTTTTGCGATTTTGATCATTCAATAACCGGAGTTGCAAATATTATCGAAAAAAGCATGTGCCTGCACATGCCTTTTTCTAATTTAGGGCTTTTGTTCCCATTGATCAAAATGGACCAAATTATTGAAAAATTAAAAATTACAGAACTTATTTACTACCTTAAAAAGATAAAGAACTGTAAGGTAAAAATATAGGGCAAAAAATTGCTTTCATGCTGACATAAATTCACCAATGAAAATAAAATTCCCAAACTTATAAAAAAAAAAAAAGAAAGAAAGAAAAGTATGTGAGAGGCACATGCTTTTATCCCCAAACTTTTAATTATTTTTTAGACAAGAATTAAAAGTCGGGCTGCATGAGCCATTAATCATAGGATACAAATCATATCTGATGTCGTATTATTTGGTGTTATATATATATATATATATATATATATTTTCATGAGAAATGAATGATATTATGTGTTCATTTTTATCATGTCATCTAGAGAATGATGTAAGCAGGTGACTCACATCGATTTTAAAATAGAAGTTTGAATATTTTATAAGTCCTAAAATTCGTGATACTAAAATACCAATTGCATCACACACTACGTAAAAATAAATAAGTGAAGATACCCCACATGTTTAGTCGTATTTAAACATGCATGATTTCATATACTAAATTGGGGTTTAATGTAATTTACTCTCCTGTGATATTGAAAATGAACGAATTATCCTCTATAAAAAATAAATAGCAATGTACCCCCTTGTGTTTAAATAAAAAATAAAGGAATTTTTACCTCCCTGCCTAAGAGGTAAATTAATTGCTTCAATTTAAAAAACATAGGGTGGGTAAATTATCACATCTAAAAAATACAAGGAGATAAATTGCTATTTTATTTTTCATAAGGAGACCGTTTGCTTATTTTTCATAATACAAGTAGGTAGATTGCAATTTTCCCCACAAATTGAGGTTGAAGTCAAATTTTTTTATAAATCCTGCCCGAAAATTTGATATAATTCTGAAAACTCATTATCTTGGATGAATCCAATATCTAACCTGCCTCACAAATTGTCAAAGACAGGGAATTTCCCTGTGGAAAGAAAAGCACAAATGTGTAGATTCTATTTCAAATGTACCGTACGTGACAAACAAATACTGCGACAAAAAACGTGCATAGAATCAGACGACCGAACCCTTGATTTCCACTAAAATCAATCTTAATTTCTATCTTCTTCTCATATGATTGCAACAATCATCCTCAATTTCCTCAAAACTTAACTTTCAAGTCGATATTCACAAAGACTTTTCGAGCAAAAAAGACACAAAATCCCTCAACTCCACCGGCCAAGTCAAAGAGTCCCTTTCCTTCCTTTAACTCAAGTCCAAATCAAACCCTATTTTCTCTGCGAAAAATTCTTGGATTCAGTTTCTGATCAAAACACAACCCCTCCACCCCCGCCCCCTACCACCACAACTATATATAAACATCGATTCCTCAGATTCGGTTATATGTGTACGTACACATCTTGTATGCATACCAAATTTTCTTGATCATTTTTCAATGGTCGAATTGTTGAGAAACACCACCACTTCCTCACAGAAATAATGACTATCTCCAATCCAAAACCATTACGAGTCTGCTTTTCCTATGCGGCCTACGCCAAGAATTTGATACACCACTTACATTCCTCGAATGTTCCGGTGGAGGCGGGTCTCTCGGAGTCGGAGATCTCCGCCGTGGAGGTTTCTTTCAATTTCACGTTCCCGCCGGACCTCCGCCCCATTCTCCAAGAAGGCCTGCCGGTCGGACCAGGCTTTCCCAACTGGCGATCTTCCTCCAAACAACAGCTCGAGATTCTCACGAACCTACCAATTCTCGGGATCTGCAAAGAAGTTTCAAGAAATGGATTCTGGGTTGAATCTTGGGGTGATAGGCCTGTGGATAATGATCGCGCTGTGAAATTGGCTAAAGGGTTCCTGAAGAAAGCGCCGATTCTTGTGCCGATTTACAGGAATTTTTACATCCCGTCGATGCCGTGCATGGCGGGGAACCCGGTTTTCTACGTGCATGGAGGGGAGGTGAGGTTGTGGAGCTTCGACATAGCCGGCTTTTTCCAGCAAGCTGAATTCAGAATGATCGGCGGCGAGGAGGTATTGAGGAGGCCCAGGTTATCCAATTTGTTCGCCGCGCCGGCGTGGGCCGCGACGGAGGCGCGGAGGATAGAATTTTGGTCGGAGATGGCGGAGAGGAGTCAGAGTGAGGCGGCGCGTCTGGGCACGCGCGGGTGGTGGTGTGGGGACTTGGGCGGGTGTTTCGACGAGGTGTGTTGGACGTTGAGGGACGGAGGGTGGAAAGAGGATGATGTTAGGGAGATGATGATGATGGACGGATGCGATAAGGCTAATAATCCTGAGAATGGCAGTTCGGATGATCAACCACTTGATAGAGAACACGTGGAGTGGCGCGTGAGGATGATGTCCGACAGATTGTTACGTGCGGGATGGAGCACGGAAGATGTGGTGGAGTCTCTTGGATCTACGGAGGATTGTCATCAGATTGGAGTTGTTGATGGGGACTCGTATTTTGATTTTTATTATAAAGCTAGTGATGATCAAAAACATAATTGTAATAGTCCCTTCATGAATTTGCAGCTCATAAGGGTTTGAAATGATTGGTAGGTGCTCTAAGTTTTTCCTAAAGGGGCTAACATCGGACTATACCCTAGAAATTCATTTTAATTCTTTCTTCTCTTTTTCATCTTCTTTCAACAATTAATATTTGATAATTGTAAGTAATCCTCTACTATTTTATTAAAGAGATATGAGCATTATTATATAATTTTACTTGCCATGTAATTTTTTATTTTGATTTTACATTAAAGATCTCTAACGTTTAACATTATTCCTTTTCTTTGTTTTTTTTAAACTCGTATGTAATTATCACAAATACTTGTCAATTATATACTTTGAGCTGGGGAGATCGTTACCAACTTTTGTGAATTATACTTGAGAATTTTTTCTGGTGTTATACGAACAAGTAATATTACTATACTGATTAGCAAAATTTTGTTACTACTGTCCTCATTTTCGATTATCAAAAGTGAAAAGAAAACAGAAAAATAAAAGGGTTTTACCATATGGTACAAGTAAGAAATTCGAGAAAGGAGCATGCAAAATTCTTTACATGAAATTACAACAAAAAGATGAGATGCTTTGAAGTTTTTTTTCACGGTTGGGAGCCAAGTTCTTCATCTCATAATTTGTTTCGAAAAATACAGTATTTTTTAATACTTTATAAGTTTTTCATTTGATATTTAATATATGAATCTTTAATGTAACTTGATTACTTTCCACAAACAATTAATAATACAAATTTAATTATATTATATTATATTACAAATTCTATTAAAAATATTGTCATCTTATTATTATTATCTAAAATTTTAAAATTTGTAATTATTAAATATAAAAAATGGGTAACATCGAACCAACCCGATCCATTTTCAACCCATTAATTCAATCACATTTAAACTCAATCCACATCTAATCCAACTCATTTGGACCCGATTCAACCCACCCATTTGTCATCCTTACTGCCAATACATTAAAATTGAAGTTTGTTGTGCCAAAAAATTAGTATTTTTTGAACAAAAAAAATTCAAAATCTTAGAGCTTATGAATCGCTCAATGGATCATAAACTTAGGTGAAGTTAATGGGTAGATTTTGATTTGATAAAGAAAAGAAATAAAAAATATTTAGTTGAATTCAACTTGATGCATGTGATTTTAGGACGTATCTTTTTTTAATTGTATGTGGGCCATACCCATTACAACTAATCATCTCATTGAGTTTAAAATTGAGTTAAAATTTGTAAAAAAAGGATAGTTAAATAAGCACAAAATGTTATCACTAATTACCAACTAAATAGAAATATATGGCAATCAAACTAAATGCTACTAAATAAAAAAATCCATACTATGATGGAATTTTAAAGAAAAAATACTGTATGAAAAATAAGACTAGGAAATTGCATTTCATATACATTAATAGAATTTGAAATTCATATTATTATCTGTTAATGATAATTTAATAACAACACTAACATTCAAATGATGATTTTATATATAAGTTGTTAACATTATCCCGTGCTAATTGCACGACTTTCAACTTTCAACTATAAGCGTTTTTGTTTATCCTACCAACACAATATTTAAGCGAGTACTGACCTTCCCGTTTTAGGGAAATCAATTGAGTCTGCTAACAGAACGTAGAAAGCGAAGAGTATATAGAAAATGGCGACGGTGATTGTGAGATCTGGCCTCCGCTCCGCCCTCCGTGGTGGCGCATCTACTCCACGAGTTTCCGCAGCTTCCAAGCGCTCCTTCGCATCTTCCGCTCATCACGATGAAGCTGGTATTGTGTGATTAAGTATATCTGAGCGAATAAAGGTTGATGTTGCATCGGAATATTATCATATAATGTGAAATTATGAGATATGTTTATTATTATATTAGCGGACATGTTTGTTTGAATTGTCAATTGTTTGGATTTCCAGTCTAGGGTTTTAATTACATTTCGTTCCAAGGGTTCTGATTACATTTCGTCTAATGTAGCTTACACTGGATTGAAGGAGTTGCTGCGGATTTTATTAACTGCATTATGTGATTGAAAATCTTTGATTTTTCTGTTTTGATTTTTGTTGGCTTCTCTTTAATGCAGCTGAGGCTTCCAAGTGGGAGAAGATAACATATCTAGCAATTGCAACATGCACTGTTCTCTCTATCTATAACCTATCAAAAGGTCATCCGCATCATGAAGAGCCTCCTGTAAGTACCAGCTAACAGAGCAGACTGTTGATCTTTTTATTTTATTTTTTAATTTTTAACCTTTGGATAAAGACTTGGAATTTTGTTCTTCAATGTTTTGAAGTCATCATATAAATGATGATTTTCGATCTCCTAGAAAACTTTGTACTGTTCTGATATAGTTTGATTTTGTGGTGCAGCCATATCAATACTTGCACATCCGTAACAAGGAGTTTCCATGGGGTAAGTTGAATATGATATTACTTGGGTTTTGGTTAACTTATTTCTTATGAGATTTGGCCAGTGTGTCTTTTTCACTCATTTGATACTGTTCTGTTGTATAATGTTGCATGGATCTTATATATGGATATTTTTCTATCTTTGGATGATTGGGCGAGTGAAAGAAGATTGACATTTATGTCACTGGTGATAATCACTGATTAAATATTTGTTGGAGAGTATTCCTTGCAGGCCATGATGGATTTTTCGATAAATTTTTAGTTAAAGCTTCTAGAAGATTCAACCTTTGAACAAACATAGACCAAAAGATATGGTGGATGGTGTTTGATAAGAGCAAATGTTATATTGATGATCATGTGCTGATGAGTTTTTACTATTAAGGGGATTCCTGAGGATTTGAATTTTGTGACTGAAGTAATCTTTGGGTTCGACATTGCTTTGGTCTTCTCTTAAATTTATCCTCCATTTAATCTGGAATTACTTCCTGAAATAGAAAATTTTAGGTTTTAAAACATGAATGGATGATGTTGTCTTGGTATCATATATTCTCATTCTGGCATCAATCTTAAGTTCAGGATTCTATATCTTCTGATCCTTGTATTGAAGCTTAAAGTTTTTCTCGAAATGCAAAACACCAAGAAAATCTGTTGTTTGTTCACAAATTTTGAAATCTGAGGCTTTAGTTATTTGTAAGTGCTGTCGCTTATGATTTAAAGAGTGAAGTAGCGGTAGGTATGTTTTGTTCACATGTATTTTATAATGACTTACCTCCTCACCAAATATATAGGCAACCTTCTAGAGATGATACTTTCAGCATGTCGAACCTTGTATTATAAGCACCTAATCACAAGATCTAGAGTGGCTCAACCAATAAGCACCATATACTTACTGGGGAACCCATAATGAGTACATTGAGTGGACGATTTAATGGTGTCCTGAACAAATATTTTTGGTTTGAATTCAGATGAAGAAAGTATATATGTAAGAAATCGTGGAAGTAGTTCCCTCATCCTTGGATTAAAAATCCTTGAATTTAGTGTCTCCTTGGAAACAATAATGTAATATCTGTGCTAAAATTCATCTATCCCGTATGCCTTTTTGCTTCATAAGACTGCTTATCAGTTCACTTTTTTTCTAACCTTAGCTTTTGTGGATGCAGGTCCAGATGGTCTCTTTGAGGTTAAGCACCATTAATCCTTCTAGGTTGGCCAGAAGAAGGCTAAAAGAATAATTGGTCTTCAGTTCTTTTTTCCAAATATTTAAACTCCTGAAAAATCCAGACTGACCTGGAAATTCATTCAACGTGTTATTTTTGAGAATCTGCGAACTAGGACCGTTTTGTTCCTTGGAAGATTTTCATGTTTGATATTTCTATACTTAATACCATTTTGCTGAGTGCAAAATAAAAGTTCAATAGATTGGAGGGTTTTCCATTCTTGGGCCATTCGTACTAACAAACCCAAAATGTTACTTATTTAGCTACCTGGTGGAGCTAGGGGGTGGCAATTTGGGTTAGAACCTGTATGTTCAATCCAACCCAAATTGTTTGGGTTGGGTTGGGTTTAAATATTCTACAATGGGTTTAAGTGAGCTGAACTTAATTAAATTTTACTTTACTTATTCAATGCATTATTGATGGGTTAGTGCTGGGTTATAAATGGGTCCAATTCATGGTTTAATTGGTTGAATTCATTATTGATTTGTGTCCAATTCAATGATATCACTGACTACCTTAATATTTTCTAATTTTCTTTTTTGAGTTGGTGATGGGTCTTAAAATGTCCACCTCATGATTTAATTGTTTAAATTTGTTGTTTCAGTTGTATTATGTATCAGTAACTAGTTTTATATTTTCTAACTTGTTACAATTTTTATAAGAAGCAACTTTCTCAAAACATATTTAGTGACTTAATATTTTCAAATTAATGAGAAATAAAAAGAAAGTGAATCATTTTATTAGATAATCAAAACTTGCCGTTGCTATGTACTCATGGAAAATTTCAATCCTTTCTTTGAGTAAATAAACAATGCGTCATTATATTATGAGTTTCAATCAACACATTAAATATCAATACTTAATAATAGTAATTTATAATAAACTAACATTTATGATTGATATAGATAAATATATGGAGGATTTAATTGCAGAACTGTTTCATGATTTTTTTTAAAAATGTACTTTGCATACGTCAATTGGTTTTTGTTTTATAATTTAACAAATAAATCATTAATTAACATGACTAGTTTCCAGAAATAGTGAACGATACAAGTTTAGTTTTATTAAATTGTACGTAGTAGTAAAGATATTATAATCTTATTATTATCTGATAATTTAAATTTTTATATTTATATATAAAAGAATTATTTCCACCTTCACAAGCAACTCATTCCACAACCCTTCCCCCCCCCCCCCCCCCCCCCCCCCCTCTCTGGCTGTGTGTGTTCTTCTTCTTCTGTTTTACTTACCTAATTACTTATTTAATCTTGTCCTCCCTAATCTTTCATCACAATGTTCTTATATAAAAATTTATTCTTTCCATCTCTTACTCAGAAGGTGTTTTGTTGAGTTTATAAGTTTTTCAAAAAACATCTTACAAGTTCTATAAAACTGTTACATTCTAAAAAGCTTATAAGACATCAAAATAAAATATTTAGAATCTTATTAGTTCTTTAAAAAAAAAATAAGCTCAATCCTCTTTTCGTATAACATCTTTTAAACTCTTTAATCTTAATATCTAAAAGACAAAAATACTCTTATAATTTTGTTAGTATTTCAAATTGACGTTTTCCCCCTTGTAATTTTTTCAAACAACGAAAAGGTATCTGTAATCAAGCAAATCTCAAGCAACCCTTTGTGATTTACCCTATAAAATGTTGTTTCAAATAAATTTAGCAAAATTATTTTTCAATCATATTATTTTTTAACAATTTCACTTATTATAAATCAATAAATACATAAGGTGCATTTGGACAAATACTTGAAATCCATTTAAATTTGGATTTTAAATTTTTCATTGAATCCATTAAATTTTAAACTTATTTACGAGGGATTCGAAGTCCACTCAATTATAACCTAGTTATTTGAAAATATTATATTTAGAAATCCTCTAGAACCGGTGTAAACGATCATTGTAGATCTCTACACTCAATATATATATGTATCATTTTTTTTATTTGGAATAAACGTGAATTATATAATTACATCAATATATGTTGGTTCCATTAATATATTGATCGTTGATATAACTAAGAACAATGAAGCATGTTATAGTAATCTCACATAAAAAAATAAATAAATACTCGCAAATCCAACAAGACTCAAATCCATAATTTTGGATTTGTTTATGGAACCTCAACCTCTTAATCATTGACTAAAATATCATGGGCTTAATATATGTATCTAACTGAGTGTAGATTATGTTATTTTATTTGAAAATGATAACTGTGGCATATACTTCAAGTGAACAGATAAAAGTATAAGGAAAAACATATGCTATTTCGACTTTTTCCAGAGATACTACAAAAATTAAGTGTTTGTTGCACTATAAATGGCCAAGGTTTAAAAATCCTGATAAATCAATATCATTAATCACAATTAAATAAAATTAAAGTAAAAATTTAAATATTAATCACGATTAATCAATATTCGCTATAATTTTTAGCCATATGCAAAATATTTTTAGTCCCACTTGCAGAAACAACAGCTAATGATTATTGCAAAATCATGGTTGATTTGTATTTCTCGCGATCTTCTTTTGGCTATAATATTTAACCGTAGCAAAAAATTATATTTTTTCTAGTGAAAGTATAAGTTTTTGTTCTTAATTAATATAATTTTGATTTCTGTATGATAAAGTAAAATATATTGCATAATATATAAGCAATATTTGTGATTCAGCACATTTAGTAAAAAAAATAAAATAAGATTGTTATTAAGTACATTAATACTCAAATTATGGTTGATCATGAATTTGTATTTTTTTAGATCGATATTTAAAACCTTACCATTATAAAAAGGAGTTTGATTAATCTAAGAAATTTCTAAATAAATAAAGGCTTCATGTATTTTATTCCAATAATTTTTAAAGAACCGTCTACAAGACCTAAAAATGGGTGGGCTGGATTATCCATGATTACTAAAAGGACTAACGGCCCGCTAGTAATCCATCAGGTTTTGAATAAGACATCATATTTTCAATCGGATCCTATCAACTATTTATCACACAAAAAAAAATAAACAAGATGCCCAACTATAGGTACCAATAACTTAGATAGGAAAATCAATTTAGGTACGACCCAAAAACACAATACTGCAAGACGACTTTTTTTAGCATTTCATCGATTTAATAAGTATATTGATATACTAGGAACAGTAAATAAAATATTATATAACTCTCGATTCAATCAATATTTGTGTGACTGTAAACAAATTACAATAACGCCCGTGAAATTTGAATCCATGACCTCGAATTTGTTAGTAAAACTTCAACATTAGCCTCAAGTACCAGGCTCAAATTGATATCTTATCAATTGAGATGGTTCTTGGTTCATTTTCAAGCGCTTTGAGATGGTTCTTGGTTCATTTTCAAGCGCAAGTGAGAAAATGCACAGAAATCCTTCCCATGCATCAATAATTGTCCCTCTAAAGCAATAATTGAGCTGGCAAACAATGCTGCGCCACCTTTACATTTTTGGGTGAAAAATGGCTAGAAAGTGGAGCAAACGTGAAAATGGGCACGATGTTGAAACATCAATAATCATCTTTTGTGAGATGGAAAATGGCTTGACACTGCTCTACCACAAGCATTATCTGTAAACTGGATTTCATGTTTGGGGGCTGTTAAGGGATATGGCTGTTCACTGTTGATCAGTACCTGCAGCAGTGCTGCTGCCTTTGGATTTCAATCCCAACTTACAAGTACTGTTTCTCTGCCTTGACACAGAAATTTCAATCCTATGCCAAATCTCTGCTGTTCAGCTTACTCCTATCATACCTGACCCTGTTCTTTGTGCTGTAGGTACTAATCTGGACCAACCTTATTCCCACTATAATCAAATAAAAGTAAGTACTTTGATGCCTTATGAAGTTAGGTATAATTTGGAAAAACCCTATTAAAAATTTTGATGCTTCCCATAAGGGTTTGTGCCCGTATAAGCTGTAAGCCGTTAGATCAACGTGTTATAGGCAACAGCTTCAGCCTTTTCTTTTTCGGTAAAGGTAATTTTTATTAAGTAAAAAAGAATACAATAGTATAATACAAGTTGTTTAATCTAAGCAGTTTCCTCGACAGGCCAAGAAATCTACCATAAGTGATAAAGCGTACAAGTGCTAATAACAGTAGGTAATTCTACACTAAGAATCCTCTGCTACACATCTCGAACCATCAGCGCACCCACAGTGCGTGTATCTCTATGTACTCCATCAAATCGACTAATATTGCGCTCACGCCATATATGGTACACAAACGAGGCAAAAAGAGCACGGTATACCGTAGAAACATAATGTTTACCTCTCCATCTGTGAGGAACCCATAAGATGTCAGTAGCCCAAACTTCAGACCTTTCTTATTTTGAAAATTTACACTGCGTACACTAAAAGAAAGTTTACTATTGGCTATGAACTAAGAGTGTGGTAAATAATTATTATTAGTTGTGATTAAATAAACATTGATGCGAAATTTAAATTATCCACCATTGAAACCAAATGTTTTTTTTCATGGCTTTTAGCCATAATAAATATATTTTAGCAACATTCGCAAAAATCACTACCAACAATCGTTGCATGACCGTGATTAATAACTATTTACTACGACTATTTATTTAATCATAACTAATTAAATATTAAATTTCTTCTAGTGGTACAGCTCATGCTCCTTTGTTTCTACGTTTCTCTAGATTTTAGTGAAAAAACTAGTAGTTACGGATAACATGTGATGTAAAATAACGACTGACGCGGTTTTTCTAAAATTTAAGTATTTTTATTTTTTAAAGTCTAAAAATGGTTTTTCTAAAATTAAGTGGTTTTACTTTTTTAATATGTCTAAAAATTGCTTTCTTTCAAAAGATTGATATTTTTATAAATAATTCCAAGTTCGTTTACACATATTATTCCTACAATATTTTTATACTTTCTTCCTAATTAAATTCTCCAGCTTTAGATTTATACTTCTCAATACTAAACGCAATTTCTCTCTTTCTTTTGATTCTGTTTCAAATTTCAACTTTCTCTAAAATTCGCACAAATTAGTATGATTTTCTGTAACTATAAGCTTTTTCTTTTTGTTGTTAAATTGAAGAAGTTATTTTCCTACCCAAAAAAAAAAAAAAATTGAAGAATTTATTACAAGAACATGAATACAAGATTTGGGAGTGGTTGATTCCGAGGAATAACTCCTCGGCTTTTTCAGAAAGTTGATTGATAACCAGAAAGTTGGTACATTTTTGTCTTTCAGTTGGAGGATGGGGAAATTTCAACTCGGAATAACACTACTGTAAAACTTTGAGATGTAAAAAAAAAAAAAAAAGAAAAGGGAAGCTGTGTGGCTTTGGGAATCAGAATCACTTTCCCGTAAGTAGTTTCAGCTTTTTTTATCTTGTCCGTGTTTGATCAGCCCACCCCTTTAAGACATTCTCTTCCCTTTGGATTTTATGTAACGGATACAGAAGAAAAGCTGGGATTTTAGGACACCGAAAAACTGTTTGCCTGATCGATCCACCACTCCCACACGTGACTCTTTTACGTACGTTGGGGTTTCCCAGCATGGGGTTCATTCATTCTTCTTTTTTTACTTTTTATTATCACTGTAAATTGAGCCAAAAAGTTCAGGTTGATGTTGCAGTTTAGTCTTTAATGATCTTCTCATTAATTTTCTGCAATTGATATAATGATTGGCATGGATGCATGCATCTACTTATCCTTAACTCATCTTACATATGCTTCCGAAATAATATCGTTCATTTGATTTCAGTCCGTAAATAATTACCGCTTAAGTTTTTGGTTATTCATGAGTTCCGTCGCCATAAAAAATACAATAAGACTACAAAGACACTCGAATAGCCAATACTTGTCACCCTAAGAAGTATGAGCTTTTGTTATTATTAAATATCACGATTAAAAGTACAAATTATAAATACTAAATTAAGAATGTGCAATGGTTATCAATGATAAAAGTTCAAGTGTTCGTATTAGTTTTGTTTGGTTGTAATATAAAAGTATTAATTTGTCATGATTTTCAAATTACGATCATTTCTGACATTAGGAATTATTTATTCTTTTCAGTATGGTCTTTTGTGAACTCAACTCCGTCAAGTTTGAAGAATATAGCCTAAAACAAATAATAGTGTCAAAGTCAATAAGCCGACTCCAAAAAAACTCAAATCGTCAAGTCAAATGGAGTTATTCAGGTGATGTGCATGGCAAGTTCACTACAAATGTGTAAGATGAAATAATAATCAATCCCTACTCCAACTCTTGATATTAAATATTTATAAATTTAATTTATTATACATTCGTCGCACAATCTTCCTAAACAGAGCCAAATTGTCCGATTCTCAAAAACCCTTGACGAAGTCATACTAGGGTTCGGACTAGGTCCAACACCTATTTTTGCTAAAATTGCTCCCCCTTATGGTATGGCGATCGTTAGCGCTACCAGTGCATTTCTTCCACTACTTGGACAGTACCCTTAATAATATAATGCCTTCCGCAGTATGAGAGAACATGTTTCCCAACTCCCATTCTTTCTAAGCAACAATAATTCTAATAAATTCGGCCTTGTCAGGTTGATAACACTCATATAATTTTCGTCGACATGTTCAAAAATAATTAATTTTTGTTTTTTTTTTATAATTTATTCGAAATGATTTAAAAAAAAAAAAAAAAAAACTTGAGGGAAGATGAAAATATTGGGTTTGGGTAAAGAAGGTTGAAGAGGGAAAGCGTCAATGAAATGTCGCATCTGCTGATTTTAATTTGAGATAGGAAACAATAAGTTTGACGATCTGCTCCCCATCTGCCACAGAAATTCTACCTGTTTTTTGACAGGCAGATGGCCCTTTGCCGTTTCTTGTCCCAATGCTTCCTGCCCCTTTTCCTTTTTCCTTTTTTTGTTTTCATTTAATTACCTATGTCAAGAGGTGTAATAATGGTGCAAAGTTAAATTAAATGAGACCAATTATTATTACGGGTGTTTGTTCGATAAAATCATATCGAAATTTTCATAAAATAATTTAGTATGTTAAGATGTTAGAACGAATATTGAACTGAATTAATCGGTTTATTTTGGTAATTACTATATTCTTTTAATTTTTTAGGTTGGTATTTGATAAGTTGAATTTCTTTTCAATATATTGTTTAAATATTTAAAATCAATAATTACATCACTTAGTTACTTCTTTTTTATTTTTATTTATAATTAAATTTTATTAAAATTAATAAATTTGTCATATATTTATGTATGTTTACACAATCCACATATATAAATATGCATATAATTGAACATATTTATATGTATATATTTATATATTTATGTATACATATGGCTAACGATGGTGGAGGAAGGTGAAGGCTAGGCACAAGTGGGGCAAAGTTGTAGGCCGCAATGAGGTGGTGGCAGCGAGGGCGTAAACAGAAGTTAAGGGTGGGCATGGCTGTAGGGTTGGGAAGAAAGAATAATTTAAAAAAAAAAAAATTTAAAATATTTTTTAATAAATAAATTATTTATTTTAGTACTCCTAATATGATTTATATAAACTGCATAAATTATTTTCAATTATTATTCATTAATATTAATAAAATTTAATTATAAATAAAAATAAAAGATAAATGATTTTTAATTTTAATAATTTTAAATAATTCATAAAAGTGTGATGATTTTTTAGTTTAAATATATAATCTAGTAATTAACTTTATTAATATATTAATTGAATAATTTAGTATTTTAATTATTAAAATGTAATTTTATATAAAAATTTAATTAAGAAATTAATAAAATAATTAGAATTAGAATTAAATATTAATATAAGTATTAAAAAATCCACAACTCATATTAATCATTCACCCCTCTACCTTTTGATAATTACAGAGACACCTTTAAGGGTATTTTTATCTTTAAAAAATCATATTAAAGTTTGATCAGGTCAATAGGGTATTTTTGAATTTTAAAAGTTGTCAGGAATGGTTTCTATAATTTTTCAAAAGGTGAGGGTGGTTTGTGTAAAAGAGCAATAGATGAAGGATTGTAAATGTAATTATCCCTTTTATTTTGATATTGTTGATCAAAGTATGATGTTGTAATGGTTGATATCCGACATAAATGATTGTAATAAATTTATTTTAATTAATAATAGTTCATCGCTCTTACAAAAAAAAACTTTCTTCTCTTTCTCCTCTTTTTTTTTATTATTTGAATTTATATAATTAAAATAATAATAATTTTTTAATTTTTTAAATTTATTATACACACTCATTGAGTGTACCACATACGCTAGTTAACAACTATCATAGCGAACTGGACAAACAAATCATTGATATTTTAACAAGTTGGAAACTCTGGTCTTCCAACAACCACCAAAAAAATAAATAAAGGCAAGAATGAGAATTATTTGTCCATAATTGATGAATGTGGGTGTTTTTCTTTTTTTGAGATTTTAATAAAAACGATAATTATTACACAATATCTTCATGATTGATCAATATACAAGTTCAATAATATATCGATATAAATAAGTAATAATAAAATAACAAAAATTACTTAAATATCCACACACTTAGTATAAATTAAATTCATAATCTCGTATTTATTTATAAAATTTTAACCTTAACCATTAAATCAAAATTGTGATTGGACCATTATTCATTATGATGTAATGATTAAAGTGAAACATTATCGCACTTATAATATGAGTTCAAATTCTTATCAAAACCGTCCCGTTAAACAACCAATTCATGAGTTCGAATTCTTAGAAAGATCATTCTATCAAATAGCCAATTCTTCCGACAGCCTAAAAATTCTAACCGACACATGTGCCGAACATCACACCAATTCTTCCTAATGAATTCGTGGGAATGGGACCTTTGTTTTTAATATATGCCGAGCAACAAAAAGGAAAAAAGGAAAAGACGTCGTTGGTGAATGGTGATGAATGTCAGTTAGGCAGAGGGAGTTGGTGAAGGCTGGTCCCTGCTGCATTTAGTGCCTACCTCTCCTTGCATAGATTGGCACCAAACTAGCTATGCATAGCTACCACCCTTGGCTGCCCATAAACTTGCGCTCACCTGCTTTACCATCATCATATCTTTACTTCATAATCCAAATCAATCATATTCATGGACAGTGACATTTCATCACCAATGTTGATTGGTTGGTGTTGTTTGTACTTGATTTGGCTATAAATCTAATTCTTGTTCTCAATAACTTTTGTTTTTCTTATTGAATCAAGCTATAAATTATTAAGTAACACTAAAAATTGTGAGTATCTGAAAATAAAAGTTCAAAGTGATTAAAAAAAGAATTTAAAGTTGGAGTGTTTGGAAAAACAACTCAATACTTACAATTTTTATTAATAAATTACGGTAGTTTGTAAAGGAGTTGTTTATGACTTTTGATTTAAAATCAATTTAATTTAATTTGTTCAAAAGCAGAAGTTGTAAAATAAAAAGCATTATTTTAGTAATAAGGTGATAAGTATTAAAATAAGTGTTTGCAAACAACTTGATAAATAGACATACAGAGGCTACCGATGATAGTAGGATGTTTTTTGTGACTGAAAAGTCCATCGCCTACCATACTATGCATATTATTTAGCTGAATAGTTCACGTGAAATAAATTATGTCTTATTATAATATGAGTTATAGGATCGAATTTATTTGAACACGTAGTAACTTACGGGAGTACGCCAATGTTGATCAGAAACAGCGATTCTGGTGCACTTTTGTATTTGAATAGAGTTGTGGTCGACCGTAATTATGATTTAAATGTGACACTTGCACACTCTCATGACCATATTTGCTACGTTGATGGTACGTGTTTTTTCAATAACTTTTATTTATATAGTGAGAATAAATTGTAAAAAAAGTTATCAGTTATTTGACGAAGTAATTTTTAATACTTATAATTTTACAAATAAATTGTAGAAATTTATCGAGAGTTGTTCGTAACTTTTGACTTAAAAAAAAAAAAACTAATTTTAAACAATGAAATTTGTCTTAATTAATAAATAGTTATTTGAAATTACTTTAAACAGCAATATGAATGATTAGGCATTGCGACATGAGATGATGACAGATGGGTATAGTAAGCATAAAATCAGACTACTGAATTTGAACTCAGGTTGTTCTGCCAATGGGACTGCCCAACTTTATCAGCTTTGGAGGAGAAAACCCAGAAGCCCAGGTTCCTTGCTAATCAAGATAACCATTGTCTGCTGTTGATGCCACCCAATATTATTTTTATTTTATTTATATCTTTTAATAATATTTTTAAATATTAAAGTAATTATAAGAGGTTATTTATTATAATTTATAAAGATTTTATCTCAATTTAAAAAAATAATAATAATCCACCATATGTACAAGAGCCACGAAAATCATCGTTTCATTTTATTTTCTTATTTTCATATTTTATAAGATTTTTTGTATGCTTCTTTTTTCGGTTAAACTCATGCTCTATTCGATGTTTTATATATTAACTATATAAATAATTTTTTTACATATCTTTTATTTTTGAAAAGTTTATATAGTTCAATCATTTAATTTTTTTTTATATATTTAATATCGGTGTGCACAATAAATGTAACAGAATATCATACCAAAAAATTAAATGGTTATATTAATTATATTATAAATATTAAGTGACAATAATTTTTAATTTGTATTGTCACTGCAACAACTTGAACAAATTTAAATAGTGACAATACTGTCATTGGGTATAATTAGTGACAAGAAAAATTTGCTTAAAAATTGTTACTATAAGCAATTAGTAACACAAATACGCTATAAATGTCTAGAGCTATAAATAATTCGAGTTGAGCTGATCGTATGATTTTTCAAACTTGTTTGAATTATTATCGAGCTTGAAAAATTACGTCTGACTTTATTTTGATTATTGATCTAATCAAGCTCAATGAGCTTTAGTTGGAGCAAACATGGGTCGGACTCGAAAAATTTGATATTTTTAAATATATTTTATTATTTTTGCACTAATTAAAAATGAGCTCGATTCGAGCTCAAAACTTTACCGAACAAAAATTTTCATTCAAGTTTGGTTCGTTATGTAACAAATCGAGTTCAAACGAACTTTTGTCGATCGATTTCAATCAAATATCTAATAGTTTAATTTATTTTTTAACCCTATAAATATGTTACTAAGTATTTATAAAGCAACATACTGCACATTTTTGTTATTATTAATTAGGAATAATTGATTACACCGCCTCCTATAACATTTGTTGTAATTACACATAGATTTCATGTGACTTAAAAAATTATATCTAGTACCTGAAATTTTATTTCCATCCAATAAATAGATGCATTCATTAGTCAAAATTATCATATTTGTTGATATTAATACACATACACAAGAAAAAAAAAAAATAGAGAAAGAGGACGAAAATTTATACTTAGCTTCGGTTGACTTATTACTGACTTATTGCAGGTCAACAAATCTTTTCGGATCAAAATCTCATTACAAGGTAAATATTAATTTTTATTCTTTTATTTTTTTTATAATATCAGCAAATTTTACAAATTTTATCTAACGAATGAATTCATTCATTAAACAAAAATAAATGTCAGGAGTATTAAATGTAATTTCTTAAATCACAAAAAAAATTTACGTGTAATTACATTAAATCAAATGATGACGGTATAATCATGCCTAATAATTATATTACGATAAAACTCATAACTACTATAATTTAAAATATATTTATAATAATAATTTTAAATTTATCAGTTAATACAAAATCAGTATAGTATTTGAGAGAGGACAGGTCTCCATGAAAGAAAGATTTAACGTAACGGAGGTGTGAAGTAAAATGAGGAGGCACAGATCTCTAAAACTTACCACTCTCATATTTGTTAATCATGCTATTGGTTTTGGTGTATCGTAATTTAATGCGTATTTATTGCGTGTACTGAATTTGTACAAATCAGAATCTCTGCTACAGAAATCAGAGCATTTTATGATTGCCTTTACAGTTTATGCTATTCATTAATTCCCGTTCGGTACTTTCTAAACTTATGGTAATAACACCACTAGTAAATACTAGTACCGCTTGTACGTCTCATGTGTCTATTTTTTTTAATTTAAAATCATAAATATTTATTAAAATATTATTATGAATTTACTTTTTTGTTTGTCAAAATATTTTTTGAATTATAGTAAATGTGATAAAGAATAAATAAAAGGAATAATTGCACTCCATCCTTACGAGGTTTGGTATAATTTCAAGTTGATTTTTTGTAGTTACGATATCCAAAAGATTTGCTTTCATCTAACAATTTGGGTCCCTTCATCAGTAAAAAAATTATTGAATTTGTTAATATTAACAAAAAAATAATTTGAATGTAAAATTGATATTTACCCTAAGTTGACTTATTACTTACAAATCAAATATACTTTTTCTAATTAAACGACCCTTTATGACGTTGAGGATATACCTCATTACATACATTAATGTGTTAATATATGTAAGGATAATTTGGTTATAAAAAAATTTATTTCATCTGTAATAAATTATAATAAGTCAATTTGAGTTAATATTTTTGTCACTTTTTTTTGTTAATATTAGCAAATTCTGTAAATTTTGACTACCGGAAAGACTTATTTGTTAAACAGAAACAACCTTCAAGTGTATCAGATGTAATTTTTCAAATTATAAAAAATTTATATGTAATTACATCTAAACTATGGAAAGAAAAGTGTAATTATCGGTATATAAAAATAATAACATCTTAGATTTATAAAAAAATTGAGATGTGATATAATGGAGTATAAAATTACACAAAAACTAATTTGATATTATTTTCCTAAATAGAAATAATTTTATCAATATATTTAAAAAACCGACAATAGACTATTAAGACTTTATTAATAGTATAGATTACGCAGCACATTTGGAAATTTCTTAAAAAAATATCCGAAAAAACAAATAGAATTTTGTTTTATTTAATTGGGTCAAATCCAACTCAAAGTAACCACATGAAATCGTAATAAACATTTCTCAATCATTTAATCTGATCTCAATTCAACTCAAATAAATTATACTACAAGTATATTATATTTATTATAAAATTAATTTAAAAAAATAATAAATTATTTAATAATCGATTTGATGCAATCGAATTTGATTCAACTAAATTTTTTTTCAAAAAGGTAATAATTCATATAATCCAAGCCAGATAATAACCAAACAAGGAGAAAAAAAGAAGCGAATAATTAATAATAATAATAATAATAATAATAATATACAAGATAAATTACTAGAAACTCTTTGTTTTGTTTTTTTGGGACAAAAATTAAGGGTTGAAAATGAGGTTTCCACATTTACATTTCCAGCTCATGGGCTTGTAGTTGGAATTGTCATCGCCTCTAGCATAGGCAATAACCGGAACAGCAGTGGAGGAGCTTCTGCTTCCGGCTCTACTCCCTGTTTGGGGGTTTGTCGGCACCTGAATGGCTTCGCAGTGGCCGCAAGAACTGCACCGCCCGTCGCAGCGAGGCGGCCGGGACCCTATCTGCGCTCTCAACACAGCTTTGTCTTCTTCATTTACTGTCTGCAAGGGAAATTGATTAACTTCAAAACAAGACCCTAAAGAAACACGTACAACAACACACACTGATCAGTCGACGGGTTTGTCTTACCTTGGAACTGTCAGCTGTTTGTGCTACTAGTTTTCGACCTGATTAGAAGATGCACAACAAATTATGAATGTCATGACGATGAATGTGAATATGTAAGAAAGTAACTGAGTCTCATTTATTACCTTCAGCAGTGAGTAATCTCAACTGGGACGAGGTGGAAATAAGGAGAATGAGAAGAGAAACAGCAAATTGGTGAAGTCTATGACAACATATGACATTGTGAGCGAGTCCCATTATCAGAAATTGGAAAAATCTCAACCTCAGAAGATTGAGAGAGAGAGAGAGAGAGAGAGAGAGAAATAAGTCGATTTGAATGAATGTGATCAATATAAGTAGATGTGCCAGAAGCCATTTTTCCTTTTGTTTTTTTTCTTTTTTGGCTTTTTGTGAAACCAAGAAATGAGATATTGGGACTTTAATCTCACTGATCGAGTGAACAGTGGACGCAACAAATTTTTACAGTATACATTGTCACATATGTCAATCTTTAGTTTGAATGATATATGTAATAGAAGAAACAAAAAAGAGTGGTAAGAGCCTCGTGAAGTGAGCCCTTTGCGAGATTAAAAGTAAGTATATATATATATATATGTGTGTGTGTATATAATGGAAGAAAGAGGAAAAAGGGGTAAGGGGGGCTGGGAATTGGGACAGGGAAGAAATAACTAAAGAGTGAAGAAAGGGAAAGGAGATGATCAGATTGAGATTGGAAGAAGACAAGAGGCCAAGACAGCAAAAAGCCACGCAGAATTGTAGCATCGGGACACTAATGCACATGTCATTAAAGCTTGTTTTGATTTGATTTTTGGATGTTTGTAGGATTATTATTTTCTTTCATTGTGATGCTGCGCAGTGCTTTCTCATCCTATTTTGGTAACAAAATGGGGGATTTGTGCAGCCTTTGAACTCCGACCCGTTTTTCCCTTACGACTAGTTTTTTTTTTAAGAACAAAATTATGTTGTTATGTTCGAACCAATAATACTCTACAAAAATTTTGAACAACTGATCATTTTGTTCTGTCTGTGAAAATGGGATCATGTACCTTTTCATACCTCTCGTCTAAAAGATAACTGGTGCCCTCATCAAACCCCCCTCATGTAGAGGGTTGATGATGCTGGATAGTATTGTCCCATTTCATATTGGCAATGGATTAGGAACTTATGTGCTTTATAAAGCTCCAAAACCTCCTTTTTCTTGAAATGTTTTTTTCAGAATAATTTGAATTAAAGCAGAAAAAATCAAATACAGGAGTACAAGTCAGATCAAATTGGGTCCAAGGTTGTCTTACAATTGAAAACTCTGTTATAGCCGATTTCTTTAAGGTGATGGGTTGCAGGTAATCACAAGCCCAAATCAACAACGTCATATCCACTTTTCTTTTTCTCAGATTTGCTGTGACGTTTCAGATACAGAGTTGGGCAAGTAGTAATGTAGTATGACAGTAGATTACCGGTTCTATAACTTTCCAACTACTGCATTAGTGATAATTTTCATATTATCACTAATTTTATGTATTATTAGTTGTGCACATTCGATACATGTAAAAAGAAAATAAATAGTAGCTATGCTTTTGATTGTAATAATTTGTTTGTGAAATACAACATATTAAGTAAATATATTCTTTTTGTATAATAGTGTCACGAAATAAAAATATAACAATACAAAGTCATTAGAAGAAAATTAATATTTAATCGTGGTTGATTGCCATGGTTAGAAATAAATAATTGTAGTAAGTAATTATTTATCACGACCATGCAATAGCCGTTGGCTGTAATTTTTGCAAGTGTGACTAAAACATTTGTCATAGCTAAAAGTCGTGTCAAAACCTAAAAACTATGGCAACAACATTTGTTATATTTCATAGCCATGGAAAAAATAGTTTTAAGAATAGATAATTTAAGTTTTTGCATCGATTTTTGTTTAATCATTATTAATAATAATTATTTATATTTATGTTGTTATTATCCATTTTTTACAAGGATAAAAAAGTAATTTTTTATATACAAGCCACACAATAAGCACATACACCCAACTACATTCAAAACTCTCAATACCATTATAAATATATCATATATTATTTTTTAAACCAAGTTTACTATTCATTGAAAAGACCAATCATAACCTACGTTCTCTAAAAAAATTCTCCCTACCAATACTAGACTTGAGAAGGAATTGTATGCCAAGGGTATTTTTCCTATGAAATTCTTTACCCAATCTCCTACCACATCATTGGTGCCGTTTGTGGGAATATTATACTCCGACATTGAAAGTATAGACCAGGTCTCGATCTCGTGATGTTTAAGGGGTGGACGCTGCCCATGAAACACACAAGTATGAAGTAGGGTGACTCTCACCCCGTGAACAACCACCACCTCATAGGGTGACCCCCTCACACTGTGAGCAAGCCCTATTGAAAGAGACAACCTTACCATCCCATGACCAAGATTCACCCCGTGAACAAGCCGCATCGCAGGGGGGTGGCCCTACCTCCCCGTGAGCAAGTATTACCTCCGCCCCAAGGAGAATCGCTTATCTTAGGTATTCTACCTTAAGAGACGATGATACAATTAACTTAAAAAGCTTTACTAGCACTGATCCATGATGTGTCCACTCGAGCAACAACCCAAGCGATAGCTCAATTCACAACTCATCACCCCGTGAACCCACCCCTTACTTCTCCTCGTCGAAGTCGAGAAGACTCTTCGGCTTTCAAGGGGAACGAGTAGAGGCAGGAGGAGGGGAAGACAAGTCTCCAAATCGGAGGTTGCTCAGGAACAAGAACAATGGTCTCCACAATTAAGCTAGAGGACCCTTATCTACCCTTTGCCACAGCGCCGTCGAGATGTAGCCTTTTTACCCTGCAATCCTTGCCGAGGCACTTCCATACGAGCGTAAAAGTGTCAAACCTTTCACAATTTGATGAAACGGGAGAGCCAACTTCCTACATCTCCAAGTATCTTATCTGCCAATGGTGGGACTCCTTAGTTGAGCTAGCTAGTGAGAGTTCTTGTCACGTGTCAACTATGTTCCCATAGGAATCTGATGCTACACAGGGGCGTAGCAGAGGCCTCTAGGCTTGGACCTGGTTCTTGCCGGGATCTTCTTAAAGGTCGAAGTCCTCTAATTTGCAATAGACCAATGCGCTAATCCTACTAGGCTCCTGCTTGTCTTGGGCCACTTGGGCTTTTAATCTTTTAGGATAATATTTTTATTCTTTGCTTTAATACTTGTTAATCACTTGATATGTTGTGAATCATATACTGATTTAACTTTTAAAATTTTTATTGTATTTATCTGATCATATACTCGCAAATACTATATACGCTAGGGTGAATTGTTTTAATATATATCAAAATGGATTTGAAAATTTAGAAGCCAGGTTTACGAGCTTTGAGTAGCTTTGGCAAATTCAAAGTCCAATCAGTACATTTTCTTATAGGGTTGTATTAATTTTCACAAGAAAAATAGTGGGCCCTTAAAATTTATAATTTTGATGGATCATGCCCATACAAACTGTACGGCCCACAGGAGTGATTGTGTTATACCTTCATGACAACTATGGTTTGGGCCATAGTTTCTGCTCTTGGGGATTGTGCTTTGCCCGAACACTTCTGGACTATTTACTTATATTAAAATTCAGAACCACTAAGCTAAAATGCCACCCCAAATTTTATTTAAAAAACAAAAAAAAAAAAGGGTAAATTAGAACAACCTCTTTTGATATTTAACATATTTATCAATACGCCCTTATTGTTTGAAAAATTATCAATATCTCTTGATTTTAACGGCCGTCCAACAATAATCCATTTTGTTAGTCTTCTTTAGGTTTTCATCCATTTCTTTTGGTGAACTGACCAAACTGTTCTTGTGGACTTAAAAATATAATTTTATTTATTTTTTAAAAAAATTTCTAGTTTTTTATTGAATAAGTGGAAATTTTTTTTTTATAATTTTTCAAAAAAGTTTCATCGACTCCATCCATTTTTTTTATAATTTTATTTTTTTTAAAAGAAATACAGTAAGGACATAGTTGATAATTTCATGCCTCCATCCAAGAATTACATAATTTCATCAAATATCAAGAGGATATTTATAATTTTTCAAACAACAAAAAAGTATTCATAATTACACCAAATTTCAAAAGAGATCGTTATAATTTACCCTAAAAAAATCAGCATGACAACTAAAAAAAAAATAATATATTCGCACTCCATATATACATCAAAATCAAACTGATAAAAATACAAAGAAATACTAATACTAATAACAATAATAATGAATCAACTTAAATCATAAATGATGGCAATTATCTTTTCGTTTTCATAATAAATGAAATTAGTTGGGTTTTGTCTTGGATCGTCATTATGAGTCAGAAGAGGCGTAAAGATTATTAGCTGCTTAATGTTGTGTTTGTGTTGACGTAAGAGTTTTAATTTTTATTTTAAGCTATTTTTAATAATATTGTGATGAATTTTTAATCTATTTTATATATTATCATTTTAAATTATTTATCTAAATTTCCCGTGCAGACCTAATCCACTCCATCCAAAAAAGTTGAAAGCAATATTTCAAAGTTGTCCACCAAAATACGCTTAACTCATACAAATATAAAAGAAAAAGATCTTTTGGTGACACCGTCCCACTAATTTTTAAATACAACAATTAAACTCGTAATTAGATGATCTTAAAATTAGTTGTAATTATATTTTTTTTAATTTGCAAAGTGACTCATCGTCATTTTAACGCCACTACACCAGTTCTTTTATTGTGATGATAATACCTTAAATTGATTTTTTTATTTTTAAAAAAATATAATTATTAATTTATATAATTTATTTATATTTATAATTATTTTAAAATATAAAAAAATATGTATAATATGCATATAAACCATGGCCACTAATATCATTAAAGAGAGCAAACACGCAGATAATCATAGTTATGCGGTAGGACAGTGGTGGTTGCGTAGTCTGTGTCCCTTATAAGCATACCATTAATGTTATGCCCCTACACTTTGTGTCTAGTCAAATGGCTCACTAATTTAGATCAATACGAGCGGTTATGATACATTCGATGCATATATAAAATAAGATAGAAAAGCTCACTTAATAGAAAGTATATAATATCAATCAAAGAATATAATTTATTATTATATACAATATCATATTATTATTTTCTTCTAAATTTAAATCAATAATTGTGATTGTTACCATATTATTATACTATTTTATCTTTAAATTTTATATATTAATTTTTAAAAATATTACCAGACACTTCATAATAATCGTATAAACTGTCCGACATCATATAAATATTTTAAAAAACTTATAAATTCATCGAAACACCCTCTGAGATTAACATATTATTTAAGTCAAGTATATCATTTCATTAAGTTGGCTGAGAAAATGATCCAAACATGGCGTTACTAATCTAGACCATTTAATTAATTAGGTATACACAATTATTGAAAATAAATGCTTATCAACTTATGGTGGAAAATACGTTGAAAAGAATATTTTTATTTTATGTACAATTTCGACTTTTGAACTGCTTAATTTATTTTCCAAATCTCTAAGCAACTCCCTATCAATTTCAATAGTTTAACGATAAAATTATAAATATTAAGTTATTTTTTCTAATATTCCCGCTTCAACTTTTTTATTTTTCACTTTTAATTTTTTTATTCCTAACAGCCTCTCAACTTTTATTATTATTTAACTTATAATTTTCTTTTCAACTTTCACCACAAAACAAAAGCTAATGCAAACACAACTTTAAGCGTTGAATCGAATTTCACAGGGGATGCATAAATTTTGTTCCAAAATTCTTATGGGGAGTGGCTTCGAGATGCCTTGAAAATGGGTCATTTGGGCTAAAGGATACAAGACTAGACATAAATTTAGTTCAAATTGAGTTTGAAAATTTATTAATAAAAAAATTAAAGTCAAGTTAATTAATTAGTCGAGCTCAAATAAACTTCTACTAATTATATCAAATTAAATATCTAATAATTCAATTAATTTTTTAACCTCAAATATACTATCATCGACTAGTTACAGTGGGATAACCCCAAATCCCCCCCCCCCCCCCCCCCCCCTTTTTCACAAATTCATTAGATTTGGAATTAATTCTCATAATTTGTGAATGTCGCTGATCAAAAACTTTTTATACACGATAAGAATCGAATACAAAATATTTTACTAAATAAATCGACGTCGATTGTGAAAATACTTTATATCATTGCGCTAACCCTTCAAATTAGAAATGGCCCTCCTAAAACTACCCAATTTCGAGCACCTTAGAATTTAGGTTCTATCATAAATAATAGAACTTAGCCTCTATAATATTTCAATTTTTTGAATCCACCCCTGATCAAATATAAACAAAATCTTGATGAATAATTATGGCTATGCTTTTATTTATTCTAGTCTCTTAATTGTCTATTTCAATTATATGAAACTAGTAATTAATCACTTGTAGCGCGACCCCCAAACGATGCGTGCAGCTTATATAAGTTTCCATTTATATATATTATCGATCGTTGGATAATATATAATTATGTTATTATGTGTTAATTTAACGATTTTTAACTTGTATTAATGTCAATGATGTCCTAATCTAATATTTAAAAATGAGATCTTTGAATTATTATAAAATTATATATTTGAGCCCCATTAGATGTAGATTCATAAAGTTTATTATTTTATTTTATTTTGTAACTTGATTGTCATTGAGAAATTCTATTGAAATATTAATTTAACGATATTCGCTTTTATTAAAATAATAATAATAATAATATAGCATATGCCGTCTAACCAAAGGATGATTGCCACGTAGGGAAAAGATTAGGTTTATGAGCTCGTGCATTAACACACGTGGCATTCAGTGATTAGCTAAATGAATCATTTCTTTTATTTTTTATATTGTTAATTAAAATGAAATTATTTCCACCCAGATAACATGGACATATTTGTCCTGAGTCAGCACCAGTCTGTTCAGAAGTACATTGGGCCCATATGGTAGGCCCAATAATATACCATCACAAAACTAACATCTATTCACTTCCAATTTGGCCCATCTATATAAATTCTTTGGATAGGAAGTGTAGTCTATTTATAAATTAATATCAATTGATTCCTTATACTGGTCAATATTAAAATTTAGGATGAATTAGAATGATTTTTTTTAAAATTATTATAATTATAAATATTTTTTTATTTTTTAAAAAATTACAAATACTTCTTTATATTTGTTAAAATTATGTAATTCTTGACTGGAAGTTTGGAATAATCAATTTTTTTTTTCTAAAAAAATTAGAAAAAATGGAACGAGGTAGGTGAAAATTTTTTAGAATAAAAACTATTCAATTAGTTTATAAAAAAAATATAAATTTTTAAAAATAAATTATAATTCTTAGTCCATATAAAAAAATAAATAAATTATAATTATATTCAAAATAATGATGACAAACATTGTTCCAATTTGCGTGCAAATATACGAACATGCCTTGCTCACTTAATTTAGTAGATTACTATTAGAGCAACCCATTTGTTTACACACCTCTCAAGTTGATGGAGTCTTTAGTGATGCTACAAGTGAGTACACACGGGAGAAAGTAAACAGAAAGAGAATGTCTGAAGAGAGAGTATTTTAAGAAAACTTCTATGTTGTGATCAATTTATTTATATAGACTTATGTCGTGGGACGTAAACAATATAATTTTTCTTTTAAAAAATTACAAATATATTTATAAGCGTTATAATTCAGGGATAATTACACTCCCCTCCTCTGAAATTTGGTGTAATTACACATAAATCTCTATAATTTGAAAAATTACATCTGGCACCCTGAGGCTTGCTTCTGTCTAAGAAATAAGTTCCACCATTAGTCAAACTTCACCAAATTTGCGAATATTAACAAAAAAAATCAGAAAAAAATCCATATTAACCCCTATTTGACTTATTGCTGACTCATTGCAGGTTCAATAAATCTTTTTATGATCAAATTACCCTCATACGTCTTCAAGTGTTAATGCATTTGAGAAGGTATATTTTCACCGTTATAATAGTAGTTTAGTCAGAAAAAAATTATTTGACCTGCAATAAGTCAGTAATCAGTCAATCAAGGGTAAATATCAATTTTCATTTAGTTTTTTTATTAATATCAGCAAATTCAGTTAATTTTGATTAATAGAGGAACTTATTTGTTAGACGGAAGCAAACCTCAATGGTGCTAGACGTAATTTTTCAAATTACAAGAAGTTTACGTGTAATTAAACCAAAATTTATAAGAGAGGAATGTAATTATCCCTCGTGTTTATCTGAGTCAGGTGTGAGCTGGATCCAAATCTAAAATCTATAAATCCGGGACGTGTGTGGACCATTCCGCAATTCAAATTGTATGATAAGGAACATTTAAGATGAACCAAAAATTCAGTACTTTGAGGTCTAAACATTATTGTTTGGATTCGGAAACATACATCGTACATAGTAAGCCATTTATGTTTTTGCCTGTGCCAAGAAACAGTGGATACCATACGAATTCGGTCTTAAAATGCCTAAAATTATCATACATATAAAATCCCTCCAATTTCATTACTTTGCTGTCAGGCTTCAAATCATATATATAGTCATGTAATTTTTGTTAGGTAGCTATTGGAGCCATTCCTTGGAGGTATCAGCCACTACTACCTTTTCACTTTTTTAAACAACTATTTATTAATAGTATCGGTTAAGCTTATTTTAAATTAATATTAAATTTAAAAAATTACGTTTGGATTTAATTTGAATATTATTTTAATTGAGCTAAAATGAGTTTTAATTAGATCAACCATGAGCCAAGCTCGAGTAATTTGATAATTTTGAGTGTATTTTATTATTTTTGTACAAATTGAATCGAGTTTGAAAGTTTATCGAATAGAAAATTTTGTTCAAGTTTGGTTTGTTAAGTGTTACGAACTGAATTCAAACGAGCTTTTATCGATTGATTTTAATTGAGTATCGAGTATTTTTATTTAATTTTATGCTCGACTAGCCAACACTTGTTGGCTCAATACATAAGAACAACCAACTTTCAATCAATAGTTGTTCATTTAATTTCTTTTATCGATATAAGGATTGTATTGATGGGTAATTTGTGACTACCTTTATAAGGGACTTACGCTATTGAGGGCATATCCTGATTTATGGTAGTGACCAGAGAGTCAAAGCTACTCAAACTTTGAGCACCAAAAAGTTTAAACAGAAAAAAAAAAAAAAATACGTGCAGTTTGCCATAGAGCTACTTGTATTGGTGTCGAGTTAGCAATAACTAATTCTAACTGTCATGGCACACTATTCATGCATGTATCTAATAAATAATTTTTTCATATTTTAAAATTCATTATAAATAAGACAAAATATTAATTGGACAGTTAAGTTAATATAAAATGTGGAAAGTTGGATAATTCAGTTATCTTATCAATTAAAGGGTAATTTTGGAACACAAAAAATTGATTTTCGTAGCACCTCCTTCGTGGGAAAATTATTTTAAAAATGCGAACTCTTTTTATTTTTTAATGAAAATGGGGTGGTGATGTCCTGAAGTGTAACTGTCGCCTTACCAATGAAGAACGGAAAGTATGAGTTTCGAGATGCCATCTCTCGACTAATGGAATAATAAGGTCTGTGTCAATTTCAACGTGACCACACTATAAAACCCATAAAAAATCTATATTCCGCAACACCTGTAAAACACGAACATGATATGGGATTAGTTCATGAACACAAAAAAAAGATATATCACCATATTATACATATAAAGTTATTTCCAGGGCTTCGAGCATATCTTTATATCAATGATTTATCTGTCTGTACAATCACACTAATATCACGTGGATCACAATTTAGCATAATTTTGCTCTCAATATGATTTTTTTTCCTGAAAATTTTGTGAAGTTGTAGTGTTGTTGTGGTCCTCAAATAGCAGCTCACCCCTTAAATAAAGGGTGAACCTTGAGAAAACTAGTATGCCAAAGGTTCTGGCTCAGGCATCGGCGTTTGTGTGCAGTGCAGCAACCGTCAATCGATTCGACTCATGCACAAATCGCAGTTAGAACCAATAGCTAAGCTATAAAACATCAATACTACCATCTTCAATTATATATATAGAATAGATATAGAAAATATTAAAAGTGAAATATTTGATTGTTTACATAAAAGAATTTTTGAAATATCACAAGAAAATGACTTAATAACTACAAAAAAATTTGATGCTAAAAGAATTCTCGAAATATCGTTGTTAATTTACATTATTGAATATATATTGTAAATAATTCGTTTCTAAATTCTTTAGCAAGTAAATTTTCGCTAATAAATTCATTGGCAAGTATTTTTTGTATAAAAAAACATAAACCAACAACGAGAATTTTTCTTTCTAATTAGCTCGACGATAATTTTCTTTGGTTGCAATTTAGTCATTTTCTTATAGTTAATTTAGATACGAAAGGAAATAAGTCTTATTTAAACGTATAATTTATGAAAAATTTAAATTTGATGGAAGCAGCTCTAGTAAGTATTAAGGAAACATTAGCAGCAAAAAACTAAACGAAGATATAAATATCAGTACTGAACATATATATGAAGCGACATAATTTTCACTAAATTGGTAAATTTTTATTATAATTATATTGTCGGATGTCACTAAATTATCACTATTATTAAAAATGGGCCACTAGATGTCAGTAATAATAAATTAAATATAATTCTTGGCCCTCTACTAAATTTTGTGATTTGTTGGTAATAAGCAATGGATTTAATAAGGGATAGGAATTCTAATTTTTGTGGTTTTAAAATTAATATTAAAAACAAAATCTTTTTTTTTTATGTAATTAAAAATAAACTTTAATGTTATAAAAATTTTGTAGATGACATTAACAAAAAAATTAAAAAGTTTCTCCCAAAATTTTACTAACAAATAATTTCATTATTAAAATTTCTAACAAATTCAGCAACAAGAAAATTTTGTTGCTAAATGTAAATTAGTAAGGAATTGATTGCACCGCATTGCGATGAATTTTATGTTGCTAATGACATTATTTTTTGTAGTGCACTCCAAATAATTTGGTAAGCCCCCAGTCGCATGTTTGGGGGAGTGCTTGCAAAAATTTCTACTTTTAGAGAAATAATTTTTATAGAGAAAGTTGTAGTAGAATTAAAAGTGGGTATTATTTATAAAAAAAGTAAAAAGCAAATAAAAATTAAATTGGATAGTATTTGGAGAAAAATTACTTTTAAGATAAGCTTAATTTATTAAAAATCATTTTGTTCCTATTAAAAGGGTACTATTTTGTGTGTATTATTTCACTTGTAGTTTGTCAATAATAATTATTTTTTCATAAAAGATAATAAATTTTATTTTGATTAGTTTATTTCATATTTAATTTTTAAAAATAATAAAAAGCATATATTTAATTTAATAATGCTCCACTAAGTAATATAATTATTGATTAACTTGCATGATTGCCATATATATATATTATTAAATAATTAAATAATAATATGTGAAAGAAATAATATAATTAGATGATATAGCAAATAAATGTAAAAATTTTAAGATAGCAAATATATGAAAGTGTAAATTTAGTTATTATAAAATTATTCAAATTATTTATAAACTCTAACGTCAACTTTAAATATACAATTCTAAAAAGGAATTGGAAACAGTAAAGTTGAATTAAAATTATTATAATAAGGGTATAATAGTAAAAAATAAAGTTGGATTTATTTACAACAAAGTCAAAGCAGCTAAAAGCTCCCTCGAAGGTGCTTCTAGCTTTTGACCTAAAAACGTTTTTCTTGGACGCTTCAAAAGCAGAAATTGACATCCCAAACACTTCAAAAAATACTATTTTGGAGCCAGAAGTTGAAAAATACTTTTCTAAAGTGCTCACAAACACTCCCTTAATCTCTTATGCGCACCTCCTAATATATGGACTTTTTACACAAACCACTCACACCTTTGAATAATTACACATACATCCATAAAAAATGATAATATTATCTACACAAATAACTTATTTATTTAAAAAAATTATACATAAACTCTCCAAAGAATATCAACGTCATCATATAAACTACCCTTACTTCTTTACTATTATAGATAATTTTTATAATGATATAAAAACTATAAAATTTATGAATTTATATAAATTGACCATAATTCAGGGACGTAAATATAATTATCCATACAATTTAAATGGAGGTCCTATCACCACACCTCAAATTCAGGTGCAACTGATTATTCCCAAAATTTCACAAACTTGGATTCAGACACCGTGAGAGAGATTTGGTAGTGTTGTTTGTGCGTGATGGCTGCCTGCCCCAAATGCCAGCCTGAAACCAGCCGAGTAGGGTTAGGCCCACCAACACTAGGCCCGCATTGGTGGCTCTCATCGCTGTGGAAGCTGGCTAGTTATTTCGGAGCCAGAATTGCAAAATTAGTCATATAATTTAGGATTATTGTATATTTGATCCCATTTTCTATGAGATTTAAAAATTAAACCATATATTTTGTTAAAAAAAAATACAAAAAGAGTTAAAAAAACGTGGTAAAGAAAAAAACCCTAATTGTAGGGAGATCTTTTTTTGTCACGTTTTTCTTTTTGGAATTTTTATAGAACACCGAGTTAATTCTAACGTTTTGTAAAATATGAGGTCAAGTATTAGATGACTCTAAATTGTGGGACTAATTTGCAATTTTGACTTATCACGGAATTATTCTTCCCTACTACAAATATGTGGTCTCAAAACACAAAGCTTTCTGGATTTCTTGCATTCGATGTACACAAAATAATATACCCTTCTTCTCATATATCTCTAATTATAAATCAAATCTGCAGACAAATTGTACCATCCGTCTTTGTTTGTTTTGATAAAAATTATAATTCATAGTAACTGTGACAGGCTTTTTGTAATAATTCAAGTGTCACATTTCGGTAATGACATACATATTATAATATCCCGTTCTGAGCGCGACGATACTAAGAGAATATTTTCAATAACTTCTAATTTTGTAGTAAGAATAAATTTTCGAGAAATTTTGAAAGATTGATTATAATGAAAATTAAAAGTATTTGAATATAAAAATAAAAAATGAAAGAAAAAAAATTGAAGTATTAGAGAAAAAGAACTTGATATATACGTACAGGTTTACCAATAAGCTGAATAGTTGGTAGGAAAAAAAAATTATAATTTTTAAATTAAATAAATTTAAGAACTGGTTCAAAAATATAACTTATAAATAATTAAAAAAATGTAAACTCTTTTTAATTTATTTTCAGTGGATAAGTACCCTTACATTCAATATACACTGCGTGACACCCAAAAAAGTAAAAATAAAAATAAAAATGTGAAAACATGTAAAATCCATTTGCTGTTCCCATGTCAATAAAGAATTGATTTCAACAGTGAAAACATTAACATGACATATCGCACTAGCACCAGAATATTTTGTTTTATATATAAAAGCACATTTTGATTTAATGTCTCCACAAATATTGATACATATGCAAATTGGAGTGGATTTTTTGTTTCAATTTTATTACATATTTTATTTCATTTAACATATCTATGTTATGTGTATAAGATAACATTATATATTTAGAAAAAATTGTGATTTTTTAATCTTATAATTTAGACGGTGGCATTTTTGATCTTGCACGTATTGATTTCACAATTTATTTCTGTAATTTTATAATTTTGTTAATTTGAATTTTTTTTGAGCAATTTGGCCGAAAATTTATATATAATATGTACATGACTCAATTAAATTGCAATCTAGTCTTGCATCAACTCGTGCAGGTCCAAATGTCACTTCCCCTAAATGATAAGACTAAAATTAAAATGTAATTACACATGTATAAGTCACATACAATTTTTTTGTTAAATTAATCAAAAAATGATTATAATTACTAAAATTTTAAAATTATAAGACTAAGTTACGAAAATCAATATATGCAGAAACAAAACCATACGACCCTAAAATACAGTACTTCTGCACCAAATGATAACAAAGAAGAATAGGGTAGGAGAAAATCAAACCCCAAAAATTGGGAGGTAAAAAAAAAGAGAAAAAAGAAGTGAAATAATTGGGCAAAAGAGACAGGGATTAATGAAAGAAATAGCAGGATACATCAAAGTGGCGATGACAATAATAGGGTTGGGTAGAGAGAGATGGCGGGTCCACCGACGGCTTACCATTAGCTGTATGGAAAGCTAAACTCTCTAATTCCCCTTTCTCTCTCTACTTACGCTTATATAAATAACCCCCACATTTTATTATTTTTATATATCACAAAACATACACACACACGAACGGGTCATAGAATACATATTTTATTCTTATATTTTGTCAAAAACAAAAAAAATAATGACAGGATCAGTTTGGTGGTCAGGGCTAATACTATGTTTTCTTGCATTATTTTCACGCACTGTGATTGGTAGACCGGCAACGTTTCTGCAGGATTTCCGTGTCACCTGGTCGGACTCTCACATTCGCCAAATCGAAGGAGGAAACGCTATTCAGCTCATTCTTGACCAAAACTCAGGTACAACTTGTAATTTCTGACAGAATCATTTTAAGTTTGTTTTTATGACAATATTAATTATAGTATGTGTAGTGGCTCTAAATCCATTAACGTTTGAATTTTAGGTTGCGGGTTTGGTTCCAAGTACAGGTATTTGTTCGGACGTGTGAGCATGAAGATCAAGCTCGTCCCCGGTGACTCTGCCGGAACAGTCACCGCATTCTACGTACGTTAATTACTATTCGCGCGATTGAGAAGTGCTTTTTTACTTCTCATTTTTGCATGTTTTGAATGATGGATTGTGTGATAGATGAATTCGGACACGGACACGGTACGAGACGAGCTGGATTTTGAGTTCCTGGGAAACCGGTCGGGACAGCCTTACACCGTCCAGACAAACGTTTATGCTCACGGAAAAGGTGATAGGGAGCAAAGGATAAACCTCTGGTTCGATCCCTCCGCAGATTTCCACACCTACTCCATTTTGTGGAACCATCATCATGTCGTGTAAGTCGATTGGCATCCACATCATTCAATTATGAAACATTATTAACATATGGTAATATAGTCAAATTTAATCTAACATTTGTACTCTCACACTCTTTTTCATGTGTTTAAATTAAATAACACGTCCCCCACGATAGGATACGACAGCAGAGTACTTTAGCTAAATTAATGTGCATTGACTAATTTTGCTGGATGACGGTCTTATCTAAAAGGTGATTATTGATCAAAGTATTAGAGAAGATAATTATTTAATATTTAATATTTCTAATAAATTTTGTCAAAATGTCAATTTTATTAAACGACCACATCATCTAAAAGTTAAGTGATTGAAAATTTGAACCGTTTAGTATTTCATATGTCTAACAACTTTGCAAACTGTGCAGCTTCTCAGTGGATGAGGTGCCGATTAGGGTTTACAAGAACAACGAAGCTAAAGGAGTTCCGTTCCCTAAATTCCAGCCAATGGCAGTCTACTCCACTCTTTGGGAGGCCGACGATTGGGCAACGAGGGGCGGCCTCGAGAAGATAGATTGGAGTAAAGCTCCATTCTACGCTTACTACAAGGATTTCGACATCGAAGGTTGTCTGGCACCAGGGCCCACGAGCTGTGCCTCGAACCTAAATAACTGGTGGGAAGGTGCGGCTTACCAAGAGCTGAACCCGGATCAAGCCAGGCGATATCATTGGGTGCGCATGAACCACATGATCTACGACTACTGCACCGACAAGGCCCGGTACCCGGTTACCCCACCGGAATGTGTGGCTGGAATCTGATTCCCTCTTTCTTCAACATATCAATGGTCAATTCTTTCGCTTTACATGCTTTAAAAGCTTGTACGTATGATATGTATACACTAGTCCATGCATTTGTAAGGGTACAAAGGTAATTGCACAATTGCCTGATCGATGTACCCAGTTTGGGCCAATAATGTTTCTATATAATTGTGAAAAGGATGTAAATTTCCATTCAAAGTGAAGAGATATATATTATATAAAGAAAGGTACTATTGATTTTTAATTTTTTGGATTGTTTAATTATTTACTTGGCCGATCAATTTTCTGGTGGGCTATCAATAGCCCAACGTCCGTGCGAAAATTTCAAAATTTTAAACGAGCACATAATATAAAAGGTTGAGCTATTAAATAAAAAAAAATATTTAATCACGTCTTTCTCATGTGCAAATTCTATATATGAAATATTTTTTTCTATAAATAGCTAAAGGCAATGAGATACGACTGAGAATCTCTTATTCAGCCTGACTATGACTATGTTAAACGATCAAATCATCGAAAAGCTCATACTATTAATATTAACATCTTAGCAAATTAAAGAGGTGGCAGAGTAAAAATGATGGGGGTAGAGTCAAATTACTCAAAAGTTGTGGATTTATTTTTATGTGTTAATTTTTGAAATTCAGTATTTCTGATGTTACAGAAGTTTAATCTGTTTTTATTTCATTTTCGTAGTGTATTAATTACCTGGCTTTATAAACAAATACTTTTTATAAATTTTTATTTAGCCCGCCACCTACTTTATCTTAATCTATTTATTATATGGCAGAATAGTTAAAATAAAAATATTACTATTCTGAAAGATAAGAAGACTAAAATGTCTATATACATCCAAAATTAGACAACAAAAAATGTCAACTCCTTAGAGGTATAGGACCAAAATTGCAATTAAAAATTACAACTTAGACTGCCACATCATCAAATTCACCGAAAGTCCCAATTTAGATATTGACATGGTTGATAATATGAATTTTTCATGCCAAATTGGCCGAAAAGGACTAAAATTACCATAATTTATTAAGTTATAGACCAAAATACGAATTTTAATTTGTCCACTTCGTAACTTACAGAAATAAACTTTACTGAAAAAGAAAACTTACAGAAATAAAATTGCTTTTTTCCCCAAGGATAATAGTTAATCGTTGCGCAATTTTAATTAATTAATATGCATTATTATTTTTACTTTTAATTATAACAAAAAAATATATAAATGTTTGTTCTAATGCTTCGAGTCTTTGGATCAATCCCATGTATATTTTATCCAAAACCCTAGTTTAAGCAGACCGTAATACATAATTTGTCGAAGTCTTCTCATATGGTGAAGGACGAATTATAACATTTATCTCTTATGTACTACATACAGTACCTCTTTGTCTTGCAATTATCTGATTTGGTTAGGACATTTTTGGACCTTGCAACATTTCGTGTGTGGATGTAAAGGTTACTGGTCCATAAACATTAAATATTATCATCAGATTGGTCTCCACTTTTTCTCTGTGGGTCAGTTCATTTCTTTCTTTCTTTCTTTCTTTTTTTCTTTCTTTTTTTTTATTTTTTTAAATATATAGATATTTTTAAATTAATAAGCAAATTTTAAATAAATAAATAAGTAACTTACTATTATTAAAATTAGACTAAATATTTATATTTCTTAAACTCAAACTCACAACTTTTTGGATGTGAAATCTCAACCTTACATTATTGTTAGTTTGTTTCTCGATTCAATGTTTATTTGCATCACAATGGAAAAGGCATTTCTTTTTCTAAATTAATGTAATGATGGCCTAAGTTCGATGGGCACATACATTTATTGTACACGTTCTTTCATTTTATTTTTAGATACGTTTCATCTCATATCTCTCAATTTACAAAATTATATAAATTTTTAAAAATATTTTATATATCTAACATTTACAAAGACACTTATAGTTAAAAGAGTGTCATACTCATGGATTAATGTTATAATTTGGGAGGAGAAGTGAAGATTAATGCTTAAGTCTCCAATGTTATATACAATTAAGAAAGATAAATAAAATTAAATAAAGTTTTACATGTAATGATTAAAAAAAAAAATAGAGCGGTCATTGATGAGATCATTCTACTCACACAAATAATTAATAATAATATATCTTATATTATCATTTTTAAATCTAAATAAATATTTGATTAGTTAAAACATCCTATCAGTATCACTTCATGTATTTTTCATATGTCATAATTACATTTATTAAGTAGCAAGTGTCTAATTAATATTAGAAAAGCTGTCATTTATTAATTTAAGCTGGCCATGAAGGGCTAACAAGAGAAGATGACTGATGGATGGTGGAACTGCATTGCTTTAATGCTATTATTGTTAAATATTAACATTAAATGATTTTTTTTAATAGTTTAAAGTTTTACATAAAGTGGTCATGTAATTAGAAGGTGTTAAGATATTAATTGATCTGTACTAAAAATTTGGCCAAACCACAAGGGTCGAAGGATCTTTAGAAAAATCTTTAGATGATCGAAGGACTAGCCCTACAAAACAGATGTTAACACTTTGATATTTAAGTCAGTAACGATTCAAGAAGAAATAAAAGAGAAAATTTGAAATAGAGTAAGAAAATGGTGAATATTCATGCGGGGTGCAATTTATGAGCCTGAAATAACTTAAAAGAAGGGAGAGAGTAATGCTAGCAAGGGAGAGTTTGAGAATGAGAGTGATATTGATATTGTTTTTCAAAAATCTGCACGAGGCGTCTATTAAGGCTTGTACAGAGTTGGTTACAAGACCAATTGCTAAATGTAGTACGACATTGGAAAGCTTTATGAGTGGGCTATCACAAGCAACAAACCGTTAGTGATTTGGATAAGAATTAACTGAGATACGTGAGGTGGATCAAAACCTGCCAAACCTGTGTATTTTTCTGAAAATTAGTTATCCACAATCTTTCCAGCTCATTTAAGCCCAATTTACCCGGAACGACCTGGAGATATTTTAGGGTATCGTACAAATGTATTAGCAAGGTGTATGACATATCTTTCCAAATGTATGCTGACATGTCCAGCTGAAATGAGTTTATTTCTTGAATCTGTCAATTCAGAAAAGTAATAGGTAAGCTTGTGAGCCTTTCTTTCCTGTTGATGGGCTTTATCCGTCCTGCTAGTGATCCAGTTGGGCTTTTAACCGGATATGCTAGTGTGCCTAATTTTAGGGCTTGACCCAATAATTTTAGGAAGCATCATTAATATTAAATAATTTTTCTCTCCGCAAGCTTAGATTTTAGATGATATATCCGTTTAACAGTATAGTTTGGATTCTAATATTCTTAAGTTAAATAAATTAATACGATAAAATTAATCAAATCAAGTTTGATCATATTTAAAAGGGTGAATTATATTTAAATCCCCTCAAAAAACGTGCAATTGTATTTTTCTTAATAAATGTTTCGAAGTTACATTTGCATCCCTTCTAAAAATTCTCGGTTTACAGTTGACCCGTTCTCGTTCGAGTTTGGATGTTAGCAAAAAAAGAAAAATACATAAAATTTTAATTTGGCCCCTCATTTTACATTTCCATATATATTTTTGTAATATAAAGAGATAAATTTAATATATGTATATATATGGAATGAGGTTATCGTCATTACAATTTTTCCTTTATAAGTACAAAATTATTACATGAGAATGTTAAATGAAGGATAAAATTAAAATTCTATATACTTTTTTACTATTTTCAACAATTTTCGTCCAAACCTAAAGAAAACGGGTCAGATGTAACCGGTAATTTTAAAACAGACGTGAGTATAATTTTAAATTTTTTTTTGGAGAAAATATAATTTCACATTTTCAAAAAGAGTTTTATGTATAATTAACCTTATTTAATATCAATCATACTAAAAGTGTTACCACACTCCGTTACAATTCATAATATAAATAATAAATATAATACATTTATTATATAATTAATTTAACTCGACCCAAATTTGAAGAGTCGGAGTTTTTAACATAATTAGAGTAGATCAATTGTCTACGAATATGTAGGTCTTGTGCAGAGGGAGGACAGAGTTGCTCCTTTTATGGCAATCTTTCCGGTAGTACACAAGACAATCAGGATAGGAAGACAATTGCAGAGGTACATGGATGGTGTCGAAGAAACTCAGACCCCACTCCCACAACACCTTCATCTCGCACATATCACACATGGGACACATCTATAAAAATAAAAATAAAAATAAATTAAAAAAATCAACTTAACGGTATTATCAATATAACAAAAAGACTAATATTATAATGTCACAAATTATCGTTTATGAGTAAAAAAATATCTTTTTTTTTTCTTATATTAATACAGATAAATAGCAAGAAGGTTAGAAAAAGAGAATGCAGAAAGAATTTTTAAGGTGATAAAGTACTACTATAGTAAATAATGATAAGGGACATTAATTGTACTGTATTTTCCTTAAGTCTGGTGTAATCATATGTAAATATTATGTGGTTTGAAAAATTACATTTAATATCCGTAACGTTTGTTTATATCTAACAAATAACAAATAGACTCCTCTATTAGCAAAATTCACATAATATTAGCAAAAAAATTGAATTAAAATCTATATTTATCTCCAATTCGCTGATTACTAACTTATTTTTTAAATTATAAAAAGTATATATGTAATTATATCAAATTAAAAAAAATAATGTAATTATCCCACATAATAACCAAGATCTTGAAAGGGAACCGAGTGAAAAATTAAAACGTTATTGGATGAATTAAATTACAGCTGCCGACGGAATGAAAGAAGTGAGTGTGAAAAGAAACCTAAAAAGTGACAATCAAATATTGTTACAAGTCAAGAAAGGCCATTTGATGGTGGGGTCGGAGTCCCACCAATCTTGTCTCCACATGCTCCAGTATTCTCCTCATGCAAAAGTTTTATCCACAAATGACTTTTTTTAAAAAAAAATATAATTATATAATAAATTATAATTCACTTATCATATAATTTCGGGATAAATGTATTTTTGGTCCTTAAATATAGTAATTGATGCGATTTTGGTTCTCAAACAATTTAAGGTTGCATTTTTTGTCCTTTAACTTTAACTCTTTTTGGCACTTTTGGTCCTTTAGTTAACTTTTCCGTTAATCTTAACGGAAATTTCATTTAAAGTGGAAAAAATTATTATTTTTCTCTCATTTTGTGGTGTTTTTCAAGTTGTAATCTAATATATCTATTTTTTCTATTTTTCTTCAAAGTTCAAAAGAGAATAAGTAAAAAATTAAAAAAAAGGAGTGATTCGTTCAAAAAACGTACGGGTCCAATTGATATGGACTATGGTCAAAGCTTGTGTCGAAGCGAATGTCAATTATGAAGAGCAGCCTGCAAAAAAGGCGTTAGCACTCCGATTCCCAAGTTAGTATTGGATTTAGGAGAAAATAAATTATAAGAAATAAAATATAATGAGAAATTGTGATAGAGTAAACAATTTTGTGAGAGAAATTGTGCTAAGAGTGCAATTTGAATGCTAAAGTAAGAATAAAGAGTGATTTTTCAGATTTTAGAGGGTGTCCCTCTTGGTGGACTGAAGGTGTCCCTTTTGGAGGACTGGAGAAGGCGTCCGTCCCTCTTGATAGATGGAAGATGTCTCTCTTGAAGAATGCTGAAATGTAAAATTAAATAAAAATAAGAATTTTATGAGTAAAATATGGCAAAAGCACGAGTTGAGAGTTGCAACGAAATAGCAAGACGATTTCCAATTTCTTGAGGGCGTTTCCATTCCCCCAGGGCTGGGCTTGGAAGGCAGGCCTGGTGTCAAGCCTCCTTCTTAGGCCATTTTTAGTGTTCTGGGCTTCTCTTGGGTTGAGCTTGGTAATTTTCAGCAGGCCGTTCTCATCATGGATTGGTGGCCCTGACTTGGGTTTTAGATCTCTTCATGGGTTAAATGAGAGGGGGATGCCTTCAACCTCCTTCCCTTGCCAATCTATTTTCTGGGGGCAACCCGCCAAGGCCACCAACCTGTCTACTTTCTAGCGGGCACCTGCCATGGGCACCCGCCTGTCTGTTTTCTAGGGGCACCTGTCAAGATCGTCTATCAAGTATTTTTGGGCCTCTCATGACTTAGGCCTTCTAGGATGTTACGAGCCCCTCGTTTCTTTTTTCATTTTGGATCGTTTGGGCCTATTTGGGCCAAACTTTTTTTATGCACATAAGGAAGGAAATACGGCAATTTTTTTCACTTTAAATGAAATTTCCGTTAAGTTAACGGAAAAGTTAACGAAAGGACCAAAAGCACAAAAAAATTAAAGTTTAAGAACCGAAATTGCAACTTTAAATTGTTCGAAAACTAAAATTGTAGTAGTGACTATATTTGAGAACCAAAAATATATTTATCCCTATAATTCATTATTTTTTTAAAAAAAATAATACGTTAAACATATGAAAATATATTAATACTGTTTGTGATGTGTTCAACTCTAACCAAATCCCTTTTGAGCTAGAATTCAACCTAGTTATAATTGCGTCCTATCTTTATTTTAGATTTACCTTTCTTCATTCAAATTAAATTTGGTTATACAATGTAAATTATATTAAATAATATTCTACTTTTCTTTTCTGTGATTGATTGCTTTTTTTTTAAATTAGATATATAACAAAGGTACAGTACTATCATCTGATTAGCTTGACCGCATTCCTTTTTGGGGCTTTCCTCACATTACTTCAGTCTTGGCCCAACTACAATTATATTTTTATTTAAATTTGAACTCAAAGACCTATAAAAAGAAAATTTTGATGCCCACATCCTTGAGAAGTTATCTAAGACGAGCCCAATTCTAACTACATTCTAATTGCGTCCGGCCCTTTTTTTTTAATAAGAGCGATAAGTTATTATTAATTAAAATAAATTAATTATAATTATTTTTATTAAATATTAATATCTAATTAAGATTATTATAATAATCATATTTCGATCAATATTATCGAATAAATTAAATCTAACCAACACCTACTATTACTGAAGATCATCCCACACATATACCGGAGTTTAACCATGACCTTTAAGGTTATAAGGCCTCAACTTCCTCAATTAAGCTAGATTTTATTGGCAAATGCGTACGTTTGTTTTCATTTTCAGTGGACAAGATATTATTGTAATTTTGTATAAAATATAAACAAGTCTAATGCTAACAAAAGGTGATTTCTTTTACTTTTAGATTTTGTAGCATAAATTTTTACACAAGATTATATAAAGATAATGCTTTTTAAAATTCTTTATGAATTCAATTAAGCTTTATTGGCAAATGCGTACGTTTGTTTTCATTTTCAGTGGACAAGATATTATTGTAATTTTGTATAAAATATAAACAAGTCTAATGCTAACAAAAGGTGATTTCTTTTACTTTTAGATTTTGTAGCATAAATTTTTACACAAGATTATATAAAGATAATGCTTTTTAAAATTCTTTATGAATTTCAACTAAGATTCGGATTTTCTTGACTTCTAATTTCAATGACAATGTAGATCAAGTCGATTAAGAATCGACAATTTTCAGACTATTAGTTAAGTGGGAACATTATAAAAAAATTAAATTTTTACTACATTATAAATTATCATAATTTTAACTCATAATAAATTAATATTATTATCACGGTTAAATAAAATCAAAGTAAATATTTAAATTTTTATCACGACTAATCAATATTAGTTATAGTTTTTGGTCATAGCCACAACATTTACCATAATTTTGGCCATGTCAAAGATTTTGACCACACTTAACAGAAATAATGACTAATGGTTGTTGCAAAGCTATTATGAATTTATATTTACCACGATTTTTTTTAATTATAATTATTAATGTAGCGAAAATTTCTATTTTTTTCTGGTGAAAGGATTCAGAAAAATAATTTGTTATGCATTGAGTAAATTTACATAAATTTTACATTTTCATCTTGCGTTACTCACATATACCAATAAATGGAACTTCATTTAAAAAAATATTTTGTTTCTAGACATCTATAATGTTATAATTGCAAATAAGGCCACCTTTACTCTAAGTTATTAGTTGGTATATCCCACTTAATCACCTTTAATTTTTTGTTTGTTTTGTTTTGAATCGGCCTGGTATTAGTAGCTAAAGCCTATTACTGTAGCTGATTATGATTGAATTGTAATTTTAAAATTATCTATACTGCTTAAATCTCATCATGTAGAAAGCCTAAAGAGATTGAGAGGGAGTACTGAAAATTGAAAGAATAGAGAAAATACACGCCTCCAATATTTTGAGAGCTCGGAATTGAAGAATAATATTTTATTATGGAAGGAATTGTCATAATAAAGTTTGCAAATACTTAAAAGAAAGAGTCATAATTTAGATAACACAGGTTTGAAATAGATTAAATTTTAGACTGTCTCATAAATTTATAAAATTTGGCTAAAATATGAGGGACAAACGGCAACTATAAGAAATATGCAAATTTACTAAAATCAACTAAAAATGGATAAATTAAAAAAATTCCGGACAGTTAGAAATTGATAGAATTTCATAATGAATGGTGGCCCCTCTCGATGATAGCGTGAAGAGTGGGGCGCTTCTCGTGAAAAAAATTGAAACGATAAGTAGATCGCTCCTAAAACTTTTTCACAATTAAAAATTGTGGTGCTATAATGTTTAACCTTAAGTCCACCCAATTAAAGCACTTTTCTTTCAACTTTTGTTTATCCCAACGCTCTTAAAAAACATCTACCTCTTATTTTACATTATAAAAATATTAATAAAAATATGATGACGAATGACCAAAACAAAAGAAAAAAAAGAAAATTAATTAGAGGAGATAGCAATTTTGTATCTGCTCACTAAGGCAAATGCTAGTGTTTTTAGTTGCTTCTTGTTTCTCACAAGACGATGGTCTTTTGCAAACATGCTTGATGTGAGCAAAACACGCTTATTTTTAACGGGTCCGACTTGAGATCTTTGATCTCGACTTGCAAGCTTTATGAACAAGAACCTGGAAAAAAAAAAAAAAATTTAACATTCTAACACTCAAGTCAGTTCATGAATAAAAGAAATTTCAAGAATAGTAACATAGTAAAAGAATTTAAATGTATTATAGTGCACGTTTTCTCGTGTGTAGTTGTAATTGAAAGACCACCCTTCTTGAATGGGGGAGTTCGAGAATTACAGGCAGCATTCCCCGATCATTGGGATAAGTTCGGACTCCCACGGATTCAGGGAGGGAATTATCCATTGGCCGCCATTATCCCACATTTTTTTAGGATAGAGATATCTCCCCAAATAAAGAGTTTTCTATGGATAAAGACGTCCTTTGTGAATGAGGATGTCTATGATCCTTGACAATGTAGTTCTGGTATTGGCCTCTCGTAAAATCCCGAAATCTTAGAGTTTGAAGATTTACTCTTGGTTGACGTATCAAGTATCCTGATTAAGGTGGCCAAAGTTACACCGATCTTATGAGGCGTCCGACTGATGTGGGTGCCACTTAAGATACACATAGAGACTCTTTAGTTTGGCCTAGTTGCTATTGGGCCTTTATGTTTGCTAGAGGACCTTGGGCCTGAGCATTATTCATTTTTGAATTGTACTATTTAGTTTTAGGGACATCAATATTTATTTTAAAATTAATTATTTATTTATCATAATAAATAAATAAATAAATAAATAATTGATTAATTAACTTGAGTGTTTGTTTCCTTATTTTAATTGTATTTAATTTTCCTTTTTTTTAAAAAAAATTATGGGCCCAAATGGGTGGGATTTGAGTAGGGCATAGCAGAATAAAGGTGTCATTCATTGACATGTCAAGTTTAAGGGTCTCATTCATGGTTTACACCTCGGCAATATTGTCCATGTTAGGAAGTATGATGTGTTTTTTGAGTAGGTTCAATGTGTAAATCATTATGGCTTTGACATATGGTTCCATTTAACGTCAAATGAAAATTTTATAGGTTCCCATAGTCACAAATAATGTTATATTCAAATAATTGTGATATAATTAAAGTAGCATATGTGTCGTCCTTGTGCACCAATATTATATGAAAAATTAATATATACGATCACCAATATATAATGACTTATGCGTCCTATAATGGGATCGATTTCTTATTTTACAAGGTGTTCATCATTCTAAAAATCAGTTGTTCTGTTTGGAAAAGAAAGCTCAAAGATTTATAGGTCATTCAAACTTTTTGTTTCCAATTGAAATAGGATGCGTGCTGACGTCAATAACGAAAAATGAACAAAATTTAAGATTTATTGATAAGTTTTGGATAAGATGTATATAAGTTTTCAATGAATTTAACCACCCACCCCGGTAAATTTCAAAAATTGCAGAAAGAGCCCCAATGCATAAATTATGGGAAATGTCGTCCTCAAAACTTTTCAAAAAAGGAGACTTAGAACTTTTGAATTGGTTGGTGACTCACATGCCCAACAACTTTTTGGATCTACCATTTTGCATAAGCTGAGAAATGACATTTTCATCCTTTATTAATAGAACACTCTGTTTCTTTGTTATTCTTTTTTTTAAATATTATTTTCTCACAAAACTGGAGAAATTATACTGTTTCTTAATTTTTCTAGAAAACCTTTTATATTTATTCTACAAATATATAATTTAGTGTGCGCAGCTTAACTATTTTTATTAATAATAATTAATTTAATATTACGCTAAATTACTAATATTTTATGCACATGTATTAAAGTAATAAAGACATTTCAGAACACATAGTTAAAGATAAATACTATAGTTGTTTAGTTTTAGGGTAAATTAATATGTGTTCCCCTTATAAATAATTCCTGAAATTACATATAACCCCTACAATGCGTTGTTATATACAAGGGATACTTGTTAAGGTATTTGTAATTTTAGGGGGGTATTTATAAATTTTTAAATAACAAGAGAGTACGTATTTGTAATTATGATAAATTTCAGGGGACTCCCATTGTAATTTACCCTTACTTTTCATATCAACTACATCAAATAATAATTCCAAATTATTTTATTTGGCACAAATGATACAGAATTAAAGTAGATATATCTAAGAATCAAATAGATAAAGGTAATGTGTTTAAATTTTATTTTTATGATTACAATGTGTATATGTTCTTTAATTTTATCATTTTCTGCAATGTTTCTGAAAAGTTTTTAATATTTATTAACTTGAAATATGTATTAAAAAATAAATTTTGATCCATATTTCGGACGCACCCCCACATCCATCCCAATTTCAGGATTAATTATACTTAGACCCCCTTTGAAAATGTAAAATTATACTTTTTGCTAAAAAAGTTCTAAAATTGCACTTACACTCCCTCCGAAAATTCTCTTTTTACACCTGACTCCCTTCCGTTTGGGTTAATTAAGATGAAAAATACGGACAAGAGTAAAAAATTTACATAAATTTTTTATTTTATTTCTCGTTTAACATTCCTTTGTAATATTTATATCCAGTGATTATAGGTTGGAAGCACTACTTTATTACAATTACACCATTTTGACTTTATATGTATAATATTGATTCCTTATAAGTATAAAAATATTACAGTGAAATGTTGATCGATGGGTAAAATTAAAAATTTATATATATTTTTCTAACATCAGTATTTTTGTCCAAATCATGGCGACAAGGAGTCAGGTATAAACAATGAATTTTCGACGGAGTTTAAGTGTAATTTTAAAATCTTTTTAGAAAAAAGTGTACCTTTTCATTTTCAAAAGGGGTCTTAGTGTAATTAACGCAAATGTCAAATTGGAAAAAAAAGGAAAAAGAATAAACATAAAATATGAAGAAAAAAAGGAGAAGAAAAATATGTAAATTATAAAAATCATAGCACTTTTATCAAAAATAAAGTTACTATATAATATTTTATGTTTTCAATCTCCCATATGAGACTCTTCAATTCAAATTAAGAATTCTAAAAAGAACAACTTATTATGAAAAAGGGCGAATATGACACAAACTATTGTCATGTAAAGTTGTGCGTAAAAGGGGCCTTCAGAAAAGTAAGTGATAAGAATCCTCTTCATTTTATTTTCACTGTCCATCTTTAAAATTTCAACATTTTCAGTATTTTACAAGCTAAATTTAATTTTACTTAGTTTTTAAAAATAAACAATTACATAATTAATGTGGCAGAAGTATCGAAAACCTATTAGCTTAATTACAATTTGTCATGTACAAAAAATTCCATTGTTAAAATTCATTTTTAAATTAATTAATATTTGCAATTGAGTAAAAAAATAATCAAATCCACCATCTACTGTACATTGTGTGTGTGTATATATATATATCAATGGATAAAAATGATAAAATAATATTATATTTTATAAAAAAAAAATATGATAAAACAAATAAGTTGTGTTTAAATAAATTAATAAAAAAATTATGCATAATTTTTATCATCAATTCTTGTTATGATAATTTTCACACACACAAAGAAATGAAAATATCTTTTTGTGGATAATCTTATCTTTCTATAGTGTATAAATTTGTTATCTTATTTGAATATATATATTTTGCGGACAACATTTGGATTCATCATAATACTTAATTTAATGAAAATTGAATTAAACATACGTAATTCTTTAATTTATATTCACGAGACTACAGAGAACAAGTCGGGCACAACTTTAATAAATCTTAAACAAAATAAAATTAATAATAATAATAATATATAAATAATAATGAGTAAAATTAAATTCACTAAATTTATATAACATGATAATAAATTTAATCCAATTTAAGTTTTTAGTATAATTTCAACCAAGAAAAGAAAAAAATAGAAGAAATAGGAGTCGGTAGGTTAAAAAGATATATAAGGGGAGGAGATGAAATGAATGAAGAGAGTGAGGGGAAGGGGCCCTACCGATGATCCGAATGTTGGACTTTGATGATGACCAATTATGATGATGATAACGTGTGTGTGAAGAAACGTTAGGGAACAGCGAAAGTGGCATTGTTTGCTTTCCATGCCCCCATTTCTGGACCGGATGAGATGAGTATGTTTAACGTAGGTAAAGATGCTGTCGGTTCTGCATGCCAACACCCCTGCAAATATCGCATCACAAATCTATTTCTGGACAATTGTTTTCCTGCAACTAGAAAGTGTTTGGCTTCTGTGCTTTTAGAACCATCGAAAGCTGCCGTTGAGTGAATCACTACATTTACAAAGATCAAAAAAGAATGCAATTTAACATATACATGTGTATTTGTATCTATGACATGTTCCCAACTGCTGAGGGTTCAGATTAATCCTAGTGCCCAGTTCTTGGCGGTCGTTGGTTGAGAGAATTTTGCACATGATGGGATTTAAACATGACGCTTTCTATTAGATAGATCGACTAGACGTATATGAACGCAATGTGGTCTTACATCATTGCACCAACCCTTCGTGTTGGACGCATTTATTATAAGTATTAGTACACTAATTACCCATTCTTCCAGGGTTTAGGGTTTGTAAAAGAGAATGTTGCTTTTTTTATTTTTTTTTATAAGTTTTTAGGGTCTGGGATCAATGGAAAATTGATGAATAAATAAATAAATTTAAGAAAATCTTTTGAGCTATGCCAAACAAATATGAACTTCCACGAAAAGAATTTCTAAGACATAGTTTTGTGGGAAGATGTGATTGTCTAACTGAAATGAGTTCTGTTGAAAACTTTTCAATACATCTAATCAATACTGTAATTATATATATATATATATATATATATATTTCAGCTATTACATAATTTTTTGTATGTTAAAGATTTGTTTTTATATTTTTCCATCATATGAATAAAAATATATAATATTTATTTTTATATCTTCCGACCATAATTAATTTAATCTTTAAAAAAAAAAAAGAAATCATATAACATCACTTATTTTTAATTTTTCGTATTACTTCTATAAGCATTTTCATGTCATATATCTATATATATGTATATATATGTACGTGTTAAATAAATTAAAAGTCGTTCTTACTGTTTCCCGTTTATGGTTTGAGATTTTTTATTTTTGATTTGCAAATTTTAGAACCAATTTTAGGTTGTTGGGCTAGCGGTTGAAATTTCTAAAATCACGTATGGTGATTAAGACATTTGGCAACAAATTACTTTTGGTCAATTGTAACTTTGTTGTCGTCTGTTGTTTGGCAACCTATGGAGGTATTGTATTTTGCATTCCATAGCTTAAGTATTGTACATTTTTAATTAGTCCAATTATTTACGGAATTTTCGAAAATAATTTCATAATTTTAAAAATGATTCTCAATTTTAATCCTCATACCGACTTTTCTTAGAAAATTGACTATAAAAATCCACTTACCAGTCCTTTAGCCGTTTCCTTCTATTTTAAAAAGATGACGGGCACGTGACTTGCACATGGTCTTCCATCAATTTTCTTACAAAAATTAATAAAATGACTGAAAATCTAATCTTTTGCAAATTATTGGACTATTTTAAAAAATCCCACAAATAAGATTTAAAATTGAGCTTAAATTATAGAAAGAAAATTCAATTTCCCCACAACCTAAGATATGATCACTTTTGAATTACTGAAATGTAATAATATATATACACCTTTTAAAAAGTTATAATTCAATTTTTCTGGCCAACTACACAATTTTACAAAATCAATTCTAATAATAACCAATTAATCAAACAAAAAATTAACTCATTTATAATAAATTATTTAGAAGTCGGACCAAACTCTTCACCCTTAACCTAATTCGGAAAACAAACGCAAAATCCATTTTGTATAACGTGTTTGGTAAGTCCTAAATCTTGGCTCCTAAGCTCAGTCAAAAGCTGGAAATTCATGAAAAAGTCCTTGTTAGAATGCCATTCCACAACCTTATTGACCATCGCGTAGATGTGAATAGTACTCCTAATTGTTGACTAAACAAACACTTCCCAACCCTAATAAAATTCATTTGGTGCTCTCTCTCTCTCTCTCTCTCTCTCTATATATATATATATATATATATATATATTTCTAACAATTTAAAACTATCATTTCGAGGAAAAAAAGAAATTACTTTACTCAATTGTTGAACCCCATCAACAATGTAGTGGCCCTCCACAAATAATGGTTGTATCAAGGAATTCTTGAAAAATAAATTGATTGTTCGACACGACACTGTAATGAAATAAAAAATAATACTTTTAAAATTATTATTAAAAATATATATTAAATGACATTAAAATTATAATTTGTAATTTAGCAATTAGCACTTAATTAATATTAAATACAATGCAATTCTCGACCTGCTTTTTAGTCCTTTATCTTTTTAGGGGCGCAACAAATAAGTTCTATAATCTTTTTAATTTTTTAAGATTTTGATCCTTCAGTTGTCAGAGTTGGTAAATATTACCGAGAAAAAACATGGGTTCCACACGGGCTTTTTTAATTTGAGATTTTAGTTCTCATTAATCAGATTAATATACCAAAATAACAAAAAAATAATTACATGACCTATTTATTATCTTAAAACCATGTAGAATTAAAACGTCAATATATAATAAAAACAGGACAAAATTACATTTAAGCTGATTTGATTCCATAATATATGAGGCGTGGCAAGTGGCAAGATTGTTGTGGCACAGCAAGTGAAGTGGTGGATAATCGGAGAAGTAGGGTAGGGGGAGGAGCACGGGAACATCACGTGGGGCGTGACCCACCGGTCCCCATAAAGTTGGGGCATCTCACGCCCATGCCATGCCGCATCATATCCATCCATTCTTCCAATCTTTTCTCTTTCTCAATTCAAATCATCAATTCCTTTCTTAACCTACACGCCTCTCTTACACATTTTTGGAACTCTCTACTCTTCGCTCCCACATACTAATACTGGAAATACACACAAATACCACGTCATCCCAACCACTACTCATTACATCCTACGGACACAACTCAACTCTATATGTCTGTAATTGTTTTCGAATTAAAAAATATGATCTATATGTATGTAGGGAGTTGATAATGTTGATGGTATGCAATTTTATGATATTTTTTGTTCATAATTAGGCAAAGTATACTTTTTTTTTTGAATAATTTGTTAATTTTATAAAGTTGATTGATTGTGTAAGAAATGCAAATTGTATTTTAGTTATTTTTTTAAAAATATATAATTAGTACATATTCTCTAAAACATTATAGTATATTTATATAATCATTCACCAATGATGTAACAATAATTGCACCAATCGTGATAGTCTACTAGTTAAAATTGAGATGTTATGAATAAATTCAAAATTATGCATTTAAGTCCCATTTTACGTGAATTCACATTTTTTTTCATAATTACCACACTTTTATATGAATTTTTTGTAATTTTTTTATTATTTTTTGCTATATTGATCAACAGAGTGCATTTCTCAACTTATTGAGATATTAAAATAATTATTGCTCAATAATACAACAATAATTGTAGAAATTTCTTTAAAAGGGTATGTACATGTGTACCGGCAACAGTAATAAACAATATATAATTTCCTCACTATATATATATAATTCATAATTAATGATTTACATTCATTTCACATAAAAAAATAAAAATAAAAACCCAAAAATAAAGATCATGATTAGTAAATAATACCTACTTTCTCTAAATTAGCTGCACTTATCCTTTTTTTTTTACTACAGGCCCTTAACCGAATCAAAAATCAGGGTTGTGGGATGATGATGCATGCCTCCATATATATATATATATATATATATATATTAGTTTTCTAAGTAGAATTAAAGCCGATTCAACAAGCCGCTGATGGGTTGGTGAAGGGACTGTAGAAGTGCGGCTTCGGCGCCATATTGAAGGTGCTCTTGGCGGCGTTCTCAGCCCCGATCCTCTCACAGGATGGGCACATGGTAAGGGTGGCCGCCGGCAGCTGCATGTAGAGCGGCGTCTGCGCTAGTTTCAGCGCCTTTAGCTCCTGCAACTCCTTCTGCAGCCGCCGGTTCTCGTCCGTCAGGGTTTCGCAGCATTTCTTCAAGAACTCACAGTCCACTTCTGTTTGCTTCAGCTTGGTTCTGTTAAAAATGGAATGATATTTATTAATAATATAAATAAATTAATAATTCCGTTTTTTTTAAATTCGAAAATTAGGTGTTGAGATAATTTCGGCAATAATCAGCTAAAAGTTAAAACACGGGCCCCGTGTAAATCTTTTGGAATGATCTTTATACAAAAGAGAACGAATATATTTATGCTTTTTTATTTTTAAATAATTGGAAAAATGAAAATCCTTTTTATGTCGTGTTTGGTTTCATAACGCTTTCTCAATTTTTTGAAAATGAAAGTGAAAATATGATGCGGAGATACAGACCTGGCCCTTCTGTTCTGGAACCAAACTTCAACCTGTCGGGGCCTAAGCTTCAACTCTCTTGCCAATTCTTGCTTTTGTTTCTGTACGATGAATAAACACAAAACCCCATCATCCACTGGATCTTGATAATTAACCAATCACACATAAATTAACACACATATCCATACATATATATGCCTGCATGTATATATCCACTGACGATATTATATATTTATATATATAGAGAGAGAGAGAGTTTACAGGATTGAGAGTGCTGTGGTGCTTGAAGCTCTCCTCCAAAAGAGCAGACTGCGCTTTAGTGAGCCTAAGTTTCTTCCTACCGTTGGATCCATCATCATCTTCATCGCTAGCCCGCGACGAAACCCTCTCTATCTCCACCTCTTCACCGCCAGTCTCTCTCTCCCTCTTCACACTAACGTTGGAGAAAGACGAGGCGCCACTGTCCTGACCGTACAAATCAGCGGACTGCCGGTCAGTACAACTAACCTTATTATAATCAAAATCCACCTTCCTCACAGGACGAACCTGATCAAAGGTTTCCCCGGAGAGGCTCAGAGTCAGTGAGGGCTCAGTCGTTTTCCGGGCTGCCGCCGGCTTCTTGGACTTCTGATCACCGGCCGCCGCCGAAGACGACGGCGATGAAAGCCCCAACCCTAAAACCAGGCCCGTTTGGCAGAAATCATCAATACCCATCTAATCTTTTTCTGAAAATTCAGGGAGCTTTTCGCCCAAAGGGAGGTTGTTTGAGAGCAAGTATAGGGAGGGAGGTTTGTTCTGAGGGAAAATGAGGAGCAGCAGAGAATGAGAGGAGACTTTTGTAAGCGGAGAGGAGAGGGATGGGTGGGGTTGGGGGGGGGGGGA
>NC_026147.1:16326449-16352286 GCF_000512975.1 Sesamum indicum
AGGGAAAGGAATTCGGGTGGGGAAATGATGAAAAGTCACTCTCTCTCTCCCTTACACACACAGACGCACACATGATGAACCCTCTCTCTCTATCTCTCTCACACACACACACAGACACACACACACATTGGTTGACCATTTGATCCCCACTTACAGTTATCTCCAATTATGATGACCAACAACGAGGAAACTAAAAGCAGCCAACCCACATACCCCCCCCCCTCCACCCCACCCCCACCCCCCTAACTCACCTCATTTGACGGAATTCAGATGTCAAGGATGAATGTAAAGAGTGAAGACGTGGGATTCACATGACAATGGGGAACATTACACACATCAAGAGAATGATTCGACTGCCTCTCAGTCTCGCCACCCATCAACATGCCAAATTTCACTGTTTCTACCACTATCTTTTTTCTCTGGATTCTTGGGGCATTTTTTTTTTCCTCTGCTTAACTCTCTGTATTTTAACGTACCTATTTTGCATCAATAATTGGCCAACTTGGGCATCAAATAATACCATTAGTATAGGGTTAATTGTATTTTAGCTCCGATGAAAATATTACTATACATAAAATAACCTCCTTAAATTAAAAAAATAGCAATAAAATCCCAAAACTTTGGAAAAATATGCTGACTACCTTTTGCATCAGGGAGCCACACACTAGAAAAAAAATTACTACTGGCTGTTATGTTAATAACTATGTGATAAATAACTATTATTAATCATAAATAAAAAATGATGTAAAAGATTAATTTTTTCACTTCGAAAAAAAAATAATTCGTTAGCAAGTGAATTTTCGTTGCTAAATTCATCAGCAAGTAAATTCGTTGCTAAATTCATTAGGAAGTAAATTTTATGTATTAAATAATAAAAATTAGCAACAGAAATTTTACTTGTTAATTAACTTAAATTAAATTTTTTTACCGCTATTAAACTATTTTTTTATAGTAATTTAACTCCATTAATTAATATACAGTCTGATTCGTACTTATGGAAATTGACATAAATAGTTGTTAGTTTATTAAAAATATCTTTGTTAAAAAATCCCACAAAAATAATTTCTCTCTAGAAAAAGAAAAAAGGAAGTGTGAAAATTTTCAATCCACTGATGATAACAATCTTGGGATGAATGTGATTTGGGTTGGAAGATATGGGGCAAGAATTTATAATAATATTATTAACATGTAATCCTGTTTCTAGAAAAGGCTGTTTCATGGGATGCACACAATTTATTAGGTCATGCTTTATCCAAGCACACCACATGACCTGTCTCTTACACCATTCTTCGATTAATTTACTGGAAATGGGTCTCATGTTACTTTTCCTGACTATAACACCCCCCCACCACCCACCCCCAAATAAGAGGAATGGTGTAAGTCATGTGAGGATGTAATGTATTGTCCACTGCAAGATGATGAGATAGAGATATGCACTATGATGATGATGATGATCAAGGGGAGGATTGATTGCTTAATCTATTGTTTTTGCCTGTTTGGTTTGTGGAAAAGATAAAAAGGTAGGCCAAACATGGCATAGAGATGTAGTTTCTTTTAGATGGTAATTACAACTGTATCTCAATAAATTGAATGATATATGAATTGAATTAAATGTTTTTTTGGTTTCGTAACTTCACTTATTTGGCATTTTTATTTTTTAACCTTTTAGAATAGCACTTTGATCATATATCTTTTTAATTTTTTAATTTTGATCCTTTTTTCACTTGAATTCACCTCCACATGTGATAAGAGAGAACTCTTACAAAGAAAATAATGAAACCCTGAAAATTAAAAAAATACAGGACAAAATGCTACGACAAAAAATTAAATAAGAAAAATAACAAAAAAATGCCACTATATAAGAACCTTCACTAGAAGAAAATTTACTATTGACTACAATTCTATTGCATATGGACTAAACCCGTGGTAATAATTATTATTAGTCATGATTAAACATAAATCAATGCAAAAATTTATTTATATTATCCATATAAAAACTATCTTTGCCTGGCCATGAGCCCTAACAAATACCAAAAGCCGTGACAAATCTTTTAACTACACTTTCAGGAACCACAGTGAAAAATCGTTATTAGGCTATGGTCAATGACTATTTATTATGGTTATTTATTTTTAATTATGGTAATTAATTATAGTTAAATGGTAAACTCTTCTAATGTTTAAACCTAATTTTAAAAAGTTAGGTGAGATGTACGTAATTTTTTTCGATGAAAATGGTGAACTTTGGCCAAAAAAAAAAAAAACAGAAATAATAAAAATTAAAAAAATACAGGGCCAAATGATATTCTAGAAATATCAAATAACCTAAATTACGAGATTAAAAATGCATTTAAGTTTATACCGACTCAATCAATATATCCACATGCGTCCGTTGTGGATACTTAAATAAAATAAAATAAATATTTATATATCAAATCCTACTCAAATCTATCACTTTAAATTTATTCATAAAACTTGAATTTTAACCACGACATTAATACATGACTGAGTAGCACAGGAATGTAGTTAGATGAAAAGGGTAGAATAGGATTCAGGAAGACGAATCAGGATCTTTGCTTAACCGGAAAGTTGATGGGGTGTGATTGGGGGCCTACTGATCTGTTGGCTTTGCAAACACATACAATAATGCGTTTGTCGGCTATGGCGATGAAAAGTTAGGTCACCCTCTTAATCATTTATCGTTTAATATAAAGTAGTAAAAATTAGGACACTTTTTTTTTTATATAATTATTATTTTACCCTCTTTACGAGTTTAATCGTATAACAAGTCATGTTATTATCCTATTCATTTATATCATTTAGTTAATATTTTTTTATTTTTAAGTATTTCTCCTTATGATATTACTATTATAAATACAATATTTAATTATCATGATTCTTACAAAAGTAATGATCCGGATTAGGTAATTTGACTTAATTATATGATAATTAAGTGAATTAATTGCATTTATCTTACGATCAATATATGATTTGAAGAATTAACAGATTATAAAACTAGTATAATAACATGACTTGTTATACGATTAATTTAGTTTGATCAAATTTAGTGTGAGAATTTTCGTCTTACCATTTATCTATACGAATATAAAAAAATAAATGTCTTTATCACTCACAAACGACGGTTTGTGACACGATGATACTAATTTTTTTTTATTGTATCAATAATACTCTTAAGTTTAGTTTTCTTTTGATTTATTTATTTATTATTATTATTATTTTGTGAAATCTAATGCGTTGATTTATATATTTTATTTTTAATAGATATACAAAAAAACAACGTATCACTAATACGTAACAATGCAAACTAAATTTTTCATTATATAATATGGGATTTTGCAGTAGAGAAATGCGAACTAAAAGATCAAATGGTGGTAACCTAGTACTCTTTGGTATTATTAAGATTTCTTTTTGAACAGGTAGGCACACCATAGAAAGAAAGACTTACAGTAGAAGGCTTGCTTTGTTCTGGTGATTGGTGATGAATGGAGAATAAGTAGTAACTTCTTGATTAAGACAATAGAGAAATTAAGGACAAAAGCAAAATTTGTCGGAAAGTAAAAAATTTTCGAAATTAAAAGGGTTTTGTGTCCAATATAACTAAGAGCCGTGAAAATTAATTAGAAAAAAATATAATTAGTAGAAATATGATCAAGGTCTGAAGAACAAGTTAGAGATAATGAGTTCGAATCCACTAAAAATGTGTGGGTATTTTTCTGACTTTATATATGGTATGGTAATTTGTTTATTATTTTTAGTCATATTAATATATAATTGGTTGAATTAATGTATTGTTAAGTTTATCGAAATGTTGGCGTAATTATGTATGGTAATATAATTACCACTAGAAAAAGAAATAAATTGCTTATTTTATTGCATCAATCAATTTGATTAGGACTAAATTTGGTGCACTAATTAAATTGTAATAACATAAATATTTATGACCTGGAATTTAGTTTGGTAAAAATGGAGTGATATGTGTAGAGATAAGTGGGGAGATGCTTCAGCTGTGTCGTCATGATCAGTGCATATATATATATATATATATATATATATATATATATATATATATTTTAGTGGTAGTGCAAGACACATGATGATTACTCCAAATCAATGTGTTCAATTAATTAAAAGTGAGAATCATCCAAACCTTTTTGTCTTATGAATGCCTCATCCCCCCAAAAAGCAACTAGATTAGCATTGACTTTCTCACAACTTTTATTTTTTGGTTAAATAAAAGAATATTCTAGTTGTTGAACTTTTATTACACTATTATATATATTAAAAAATAAATGGAATATTAATTAAAATGATCTGAATGGAAGGAACTTTTTTGGTTGAAATCAGATTTGATTGAGCTCAATCAATTATATTATAAATATATATTATTATACGTATTGCATAATTAAATACTTATTAATTATGACAAAATAATGATAATTTTTTTGTTAATTTTTGTTTCTGTAGTATATTCTCTTATCTAACAGTTTAAACTTTTAGACAGGATAGTTGTTTAACATGGTATGAGAGTCAAGCAGAACAAGAGGTATTTAATTTGAAAATTATTGCCACCTATTTATAGAAAAAAATACGTGTGTGGGATTTGCACATCAGGGGCACGTTAAGATATTAAAAAAATTAAATGATTTTTGTCTTTAATAATTTATAAAAGAAATTTTTTGCTTGTAGGGTTTGAATCGGGAAGGCGTGTTAAGATATTAATTATTCAATGATTTCTCCTCTCTAACAACTATTTAAAAAAAAAAAAAGAAAAAAATTTCATGTGCAAAATTTATAAGTAAGGGGGCATGTTAAGATATTAAGTATTAATTAATTTTCCTCTCTAACAGCTTAAATTACGATGTGGCAATTTATTAATATCATTATACATTATATACCTAATTAACGTGAATTTGAGTGATTAATATTAAAATTTCAGGTAAATGGAATCTGTCCGAACTTGCACTTGGTAGGATGACTAGGAATAGACACGAATCCACGATACTAATAATTAATAATCAACCCTAAAATCTCATCCAATCAAGAAAAAATTAATTAATAAATAAAGTAGTTAGCAAGTGGATGATCATGTATAGTTATGTCACCACGACCTCTTTTGCCCGCTCGTGTGCGCACAAGTCACAAACTCTAACATTACGAGTGAGTTGTCCTCAAACATTAAATAAATAAAAGGCGTATGTGGTGTTCGAAAGCCATTAGACAACCTCTAATTCTTAATTAGTGTAATAATTAGAGAAACATTAATTCTTATAATTAATACTTATAAAGTAATGTTGAGGAGTACGTACGTACGTATGTGTGAATTGGACAAAGAGTTCTTTCACAATGGACGAAATAAATTATTGGTAGCTCTTAACTACTAATATTAATCTTTCAACTCCTATATTAAATTCCTATTATTCTAAATTAAAAATATTATTATTTTGGGAAGGAGGAAATGAATTAAGAAGAGAAAGAAGTAAATATGAATAAAGAAAAAAAAAAGATAAAGAAACGTGTCGTGTGGTGAGACATCAAAGAACGAAGGACGGATAGAAACATGTTTGGGACAAAATGAGAGGGCCCGCCAATGATTTGGTATGATGGGCATTCGATTCGGTTGATGAGTAATTTTTGGAATGATGGAATTGGTGGAGGATAAGGTTTCACGCTGTCCGTTGTTAGTTCCTGCCTTTCACCTCTACTTCTCATTCCACTTAATGCCCTCGTAACTTTGTGCCACTTTTTAGGGTTTGGTTATATCGTTTATGTGAATTTATATTCACATAATATATTAATTATAAAATTTTATTTAATTCATAAAATTGAAATCTTATAATTCTTACGTTATGAGTTTTAATTCTATTAATGCGTGCGATGTTATTTTATTTAAATAGTAGGTATTTTTCTATTTAAATAATATGTGTTAATTTAGATATAATTATTTGATATTGATGATTGGTATATGATTGTTATAGTTTTCAATAATTTTCGATGTAAATATTTGATACTGCTGATTGTAATCGACTCATTGAAAATATATATGTTTATATCAATTGTGAGATCATTTATGATATCATTATTATGTATTAAATCAACAATTTATAGATTATGTGGATTTAAATTCACAACGACAATACCGAATTTTCGTGTTTTTTGCCTATAAAATTTTAGTCGAGCAGTAAGATTGCATCCTTGCCTATAAAAAAATTATCGAACTACATTTTACATTTGAAAAATAACATATATATTCTTTACTCGGGCATTACCCAAAAAATGAATTATTCTCCTTATTGTAACGAACACTACTTAAAAATTATAATAAATCAATAGTATCCTCCACGGTCAAATAAAAATGATACAAAAAATTAAGTTTGGACCACGGTTAATGAACATTTGCCATAGTTTTAACTGTGGCCAAAACATTTACTGTAATTTTAAGGCCAATATTTTCGCCTCACTTACAAAAACAACAGTCAATAGTCATTACGCGGCCGTAATTAATTAATATTTACTACACTTTTCCAGTTCTAACCATAATATAAAAAATAATATTTCTTCTAATAGCATAATTTTCAATTTGATTAGAATGTTTGTACATAAATAAGAAAATTCAATGTGTCAAACCAATAATAGGGTAGTCAATAATCAGCCTATACACTCAACAAATTAAAATTAATTGTTGTTGCATCATATCTTAGATGGGATATTCACGTGGATTTTGTGCTCTTGTCTCCTCCTAACGTACAACCCCCTTTTCTATTTTTATAAAAGTATAGAATAAATTCCTCCATAGACTACCTAATAATTGAGCCATTTTAATAATTATTCCCCTCACTCAACATTGCCCTACCAAATAATTATATTTATTTATTGGAACTTACCCACACAGTACTCACATTTGTTTGGTTCCAATTTCTGGCAATTATTTATCACAACTCACCTACTTCTTTTTGTACCAATATTTGATAACAATTCAAATTACACTACTGCGTACTTGTAAAATACATGCCGTATTCGGTATTTTATATATGGGTTTATGAATGAATGATCTAATATTATTCTATATATTTAGAAAATTAGTCGTTGTGGCACGTTATGTTTGTTTGCACATAATAAATAATTTTTTTATTTTAAAATTTATTATAAAAAGAATAAATTATATTTTTAAACAAAACAAAATAAAAGAAAATCGACTTGAGATATTACTGACACAATAAAAGAATTGGTATAGTAATACTAAAATAACGTGGAAGCATTTTTGAGAAAAGAAAAAAAGAAGTTATAATTAATTTTTAATTTTTTTAGTTAAAAGTATAATTATCATATTTAAAAATTTATATGAATGTCATTAATCATTATTCATCAAGATTTTTTTCTATATACATTAGTAAAGATATATGTGTCAATTATTCAGATCTACCTAATGTATTGTGTGTTGGGTGTAGCATTTATAAGGCTATTGGGCTACCCTGACCTTCCCCTTCTTGGGATTGAAATTGAATGCATAACATGCACTCACTGCACCAGAAGAAAGGACTTTTCATCATGGTTAATTATTTTAATTAAAAAAATAAATATAAAAAATATAAATTAATTATAATTGTACAACAGTTACCAGTCATTATTTCTGCAAGTAAAACTAAAATATTGCCCATAGTCAAACCCGTGGTAAATATTGATTAAACCATGATCAAAATTGAAGTTTTCGTTATGATTTTATTTGGCTGTTGTAGAAGTACTGATTTTTAACATGATCTTTAAGTCAGAATCATTTAGAGTGCAGAAAAAAAATATTCTTTTTATAGTGCTAAATTAATACTTAGGGTAAAACTGGTGGTGTATTTATTTTATTTTTTGTAATTATTATTGTTGAGTACATAATATATGATATACTTATGTGCCTTCCTAAAAAAATTAATGAATAAAAGTGAAAGGCCAGGGGCAAAAAGATGAAGGCTAAAAGGTGACATTACTCTTAAGGAATATGACATTTTGTCATCAATTAATACTAATCAGCATGACCAAATTGTAAAATCATGATTAATTGTAATTAATTACAACTCGACATTTATGGTGATGGTTTTAACAAGCAAAGCTAAAATGTTAATAATAGTTAAGAATCGTGTGATAAATGGTTTACATGATCATTGCTAAGACTCAAAAGAAATGCTGATTACTGAACTTTTATATTATAATTTTTTTTTCTGCAATTATAAGAAAATGGCTCAATAGCTACGGAAAAAAATTAACATCAAATTAATTAATAAGTAAAATTTTTATTGCTAATTTATATTATTAATACGGAAAATTTACTTACTAATGGATTTAGGAATGAAATTTATTTTATAATAATAAAATTAACAATAAATTATTTGAAATATATATTAAATAATATAGATTAGTTCGACATTGACTTAAGCATCAAATTTTTTCAAAATTATGAAACCATTGTCTCATGGTCAGCTAGTCCATAATATTAATCTATCATAATTTTTTATCTCTCATTATTATAAGGTCGGAAACGATATATTTTCTGTATTATATGTAGCATTGTGAAATTAATATTTGAAGAAAAATAGTAGCTGGCCCAGATAGAACTTTTATTCCGTAATTCACAAAACATTTCATTTTTACTTAAGAAGTATACATAAATTAATACATTTTCAATCTCTATTTACATATAGTGGGTGCCCACGAACTCCAAAAAATCAACCGACATCAAAATTGGGGAAATCAATCATACAATGATTGATGATGAACAAGTAAAATAAATAAACATATAAAAGCGTTCAAATTAAACTAGCGACTTTTGGCACAGACTCAGATGATGATAAGGGCCATGTGCATAAACAGGCATATTTTACACCGATAAGGAATAATATTGATGGAAAAGAAAATTATAAAAAGAAGATACATATCTACTTTGGAAAAAAAATTTCCTCTACAGGTAAAAGCGCATATCATATTCCACCGACTTTCATTAAAGAAAGTCGTCCTCTAGCTCCAAATAAATATCGTTCATCATCATCATGATTTCTTTCCAATACTTTTTGCGCGATAAGACTTTCATATGGAACATCATTCTTTCGTTTAAAAGTAGAGGAAAATGCATCATATCTTTTGTGGAGATTAGAGAGAGAAAGAAGAGAGAGAAAAGGTAGTAAAAGCATATAATATATGTATGCATGTATGTATAGATGGTACGTGTATGTGTGTGTAGGGTTAAGGGGTGTGTGTGATTAGGGTTTGAAGGTTTTTGTGCTACCTTTTTGTGCAGCACAAAGTAATGGCAAAGGGGTCCCCCTAATTTTGAAGGATTTTAGTGCAAAAAGCCAAGAAAAGTGGGCTTGCTTGATAATGGGTTTTCTTTGTGCAATTTCACAGACAGATGGTCTTAGGCATGGGTCAGGGCCATTTAATTGCAAGACCCCTAGGGCTTTAATTTCTTTGTCCTCCTTTCCTTTTCTGAAAAATAGTTTAAAATACTTTGAATGTTTTTCTATATTTTTTACAATATATATAATTTAGAGAGTGTTTGTGGATAAGCCTACAAACTCTTTAGAACATCTCATAAGATGCTTCTGAGTTTATAAGATATTACAAAGTGTTCGATAATATTTTAGAAAAAAATCTTGTAATGTCTAAAAATAAGACGTTGATAAGAGGTTATAAGCTTATTAAAAAAATGTAAAGTAGTTCCCAAGTTATATATAAGATCTTAATAATTTTTTTAAAATTAATTATAAATTTGTAATTACTAACATCTCATAAGCTCCATAATCATTTTGTCCAAACATTTCATGAACTAATTTTTAAAATAAATATCTCATATCTTTAAAAATATCTTATAAGATGTATGAGCTTATACAATCTTTTAAATAAATTTAGCCAAACACCCTCTTAATCACTAGAAGAAATATGATTTTTGTATCATGGTAAATTTTCAAGATTAAACATTAAAAACCATGCTCAATAGTAATTAACCACAACCTCATAACACCTATTAGCGATTGTTTTTACAAGCGAGACCAAAAATATTAGCGACAAGTAAAAACTATGGCAAATATTTCAGACATAGATTAAATCATATCGAATGTTTATTAATCGTGGTCAAAGCTTAAATTTTCACATTGATTTTATTTGACCATGATAGATTGTATTGATTTATTATAATTTAAACCATAGTGAATTATACTTAGGGAATAATCCATCTCTTTTTGTAAATATTTGGTGTGTTTTAATTTATTTTATATTGATTCACCAAAAAGAACGAAATATATTATAAAAAAGTAAAACAAAAGAACACGTATATATCTTTATCTTTCTTTCTATCTCCCAAAACAAAGAAAAACAATTTAAAAATAGAACGAAAATAAAGCACGGACAATTCTAGTTATGGGTGTAAGGGAGTTGAGCTGACTTGGATATATTATTCTTTCGAGTTTATTTTTATTTCTTTCGAGTTTCAATATTTATATTTAAATTTGATTGAATTATTATAAAGTTGAATAATTTTTAATTAATTGATTCAAATATAATTTGGGTTTTGATAAATATTTCTTTTATACATATTTTAACACTCTTTTATTGATCGAGTTGTGTTCAAGCCGAACTTCAAGAGGCACAGGACAAAAAGATCATGTTTAAGCTAGGTTCATTAAATTTAAGTAATAATCTAATTCAAACGGGCAATTATTGCTCGGATTTAAGTTTTCGATCTAAAGTAATTTAATTTATCTTTCAATCATAATTATTCCAATGACACTTATTTTAATTTGTACACATGCTATATATATATATTAAAAATAAAATATACAATATTATTTAAAATAAAAAATTCAATTCTGAGAGGCCCTATGTTGGTTCATTTATGTCATAATTATAAATTTGGGATTCGGGTAAATCAGAAAAAATATAATAAAGTTATGATTATTCTAAAAAAAAAAAGATCCACTAAGAATAAAACATGAAATTATCACTGTGCATTTCACACGAGCTTTAGTTATAATCACGTTGAACTCATGAGTTCACAAAGTGATTAATCAATGTGCATACTCTAGAACAAAAAAATAATTGACATACAAAAACAATAAATTCGACACAAGTCAACAGTACCGGAAAGGGGATTGGAATAGAATTTTGAAATTGTGTTTCTACCTATAATTCAATATGATAAGTGGTGGGGAGCTTCCGTTGTTTTACATTCTTAGTGGGAATCTCATTTTTACACATTTCTCAACTACATATATTTATTTATTTTCAATTAAATCAATTACGTGTTGAGAATTTTAATCATTAACAATTAATATTCATTATCAACAAAAAATGTACGACTAACGATAGATCAATAATTAATGTTCACGAAATGGTAGAGTTCGAGCACACGACCTCTCAATCATGGATTTCAATTTCGACAACTAAATTAGATCTCATGGTCAATATTCACCGGCTTTTCCATGCCTAGAAATAGAACAAACCCAATCTCATTGTGGTATGTTTTTTGGGTGCGTGTAGAAGATCATATGCATTTTGATGTTTTTCCCGATTTTTTGTCCTTTTGTCTTTATTTTTTTTTTCTTGTTTTATTCAATGAATTATGTAGCGTGCATGTAACTTGTTCTTGCATGGGCTTGAGCAAGAAGGAAAGAAAAAGACATTGAGAATCAGAATCAAAATGATCTCCTTTGTATCATGATCAGTACATTTTCAAGAATCATAAGACGGCCGGGGGACTAATTATATAAAAACTTTGAGTTAATATTGCTATATAACTAACTACCTACAACAAAATAATAATTTTAAGGTTTTTATTAAAAATAAATTTAAATATATTTTTAATCCAGTAACTTAAGTTATTTGGTCTCACTAACGTTATTTTGTGTCATAGTATTTTGAAAAATTGTTATTCGTAAATGTGATAAGTGGTGGGAAAAGGAAAACAATGTGTTGAGGTCAAAATTTTGGAATAAAATTATCAATTAAAAGACTAGAATAAATTGACTAATTATTGAGTTTCAAATTAATGTCCATAACAAATTCGAACGTTAAATGTGTTCGAAACAAATTGTATAAATGTCTATACTAGATTCGAGTCTTATGTACTTTGATGGATTGATCCACGATTAAGGATATAAGATTATTCTTTTATTTTGGATTGATTAAATGAGTCGAAGCATGTTCAAATATAGCCTGTAAGGAGACTGATCCATATTAAAGTATATGGGGTTTAAGCTACCTAAGCCCTACTCATGCTTATAAAATGGAGCCTTCACCATATAAGTCATTACAAATTATGTACAATATATCACACAAGACACACGTTACGATACATAAAACACAACACATAGCATATCGAAAGGATTAAAGTTGAAAGCAAGTCTTTCTGCCACAATGAAACACATTGCAACTGCGAATGTTTCACGTCTTCCTTGATATCGAATCTTCAAGTCTTGATACCATGGTTAAAAATAAATAGCCATTGTAAATAGTTATTGATCACGACCATGACCACGTGATGGTTGTTGGTTTTGATTTTGCCGAAACTGACTAAAAAATTCGTCATGGCTAAAACCATGGCGAAAATATTTGGTATGTCGGTAACCATGACATTAATAATTCCATGGTGTTACAATCTAAATTTTTGCATCGACTTTTTGTTTAAAAATAGTTAATTATAATTATTTGCCATGATTTTACTCTAAAGCCAATAAATTGTACCCAATAGTAAATTTTCTTCTAGTAATTTCAATGTGAAATGTAGTTTGCTCCACAAATTCAAAAAAGATACACATCCACATCCAAAAACAAATTCCAAGCCCTTGGATCAACATTCAGAGCGACCAATAGGAGATGATCTTTCGCTCCAGATATTGTGATGTCTTTTATTAAAATTTATAAAACTTATTTAATTTATATTTCTTGTTTTTTAATTATTTTTTACAGATACAAAATTTTGCGTAAACACAATGCTACCATAACATCCTCGAACGGTGGATTCTTTCCACACAGCACGCTGTTCACTCATTTCGACTTTAACAATGGGAATTTCTGATCTAGTTCATTTTAACAGATTCCTCAATTGTGCCGATATTATATTTCTGGGGACCCTTATTTTTAGAAACTGGCACCTCCTTTGTCCATGCCTAAAAATAGAATAAAAGCCCATCCTCACTGTTTTTTCTGGTACGTGTACATGAAACATATGCCTTTCAATGTTTTTCCCGAAATCTTTGTCTTCCTACTTTTCTTGTCTTGTTTTGGTGAGTTACATAGCGTGCATGTATGTAATTTGCTTTTGTATGGACGGAAAAAGAGAAGATAGAGACTGAGAATAAGATTCAAAATTATCGTGTATGAAGATCTACTAATCTTGGAGAATCCTGGAAAGGTCAAGGGGACTTAGATCTCGAGAAAATCATATAATATAATGTAATATATATCTGGTTTTTGAACAAATACAATCGCAACCTGTACATTTTTAGGAGTTATTTTCAGATAAATAGTAATTTTTAGAGAAAGTTGAAATTTATAACAGAATCCAAAGTTGGTCGTGTTTGCTTAGAAATAATTATGTAAATGATTTTAAGAAGTAATTAATTGGCAAAGACTATTGTAACTCCACATGTTCAAATTTTAATATTATATGAAGATCAAATTTGTCAAAAATCATAACGAATTTATTTACCAAATGACGGAAGTAGATCGAAGAACCTAAATTCCTACTTTAAGAAATGTTAGGTTACATTAGAACTAATGGATTTCAAATATCTAATAAGTAATTTATTTGGATAATTTTAAATTCAACGGATCTCAAATTCTTCAATTCTGATTTTTGAATTATATTTTTGTTGAATATTGATGGATTTCAAATTTTTTTGATATTGGGTTATTCGAATCATTCCTTCAAATTTAAATCATCAATCGGAAATAGTCTTAATTTCTTAAAAAAAAATTATTATAGATACACTTTTAATAAGCCTGGAACTATTATCTTTGTGCCGCTTTGCACATCTTACTTTTGTACGTAGAACGGCAAACAATGTTGCTCATGTATTAGCTAGGAATACAGATTTGAATGTCGAGGGAGAGACTCCCTCGAACTGTATCTTAAAAGGCATTTTTTTAATAATTTATATAAATAATTAGTAACACATCTATATTTTGAAAGTCTTTTTGACATATGCTTCAATCATGCAAGTAAATATGTTTCCTTTGCTTTTAAAAAAAAAAAGACATGTCACGACTCCAGAGAAGCCCGTTGGGTCAACCCATTGCCAGCCCAAGACAAAGCCCGTTATCGATTAGCAAAGTAATTTCAATTAGAATAACCCCAAAATTCGAATTCAATAGGCCCAAAGAGTTCTAATGAAGTGGTTAGTTGGATGGACCCCTAAGCCCATCTACTAGCACAAGATTTTCAATGGGCCCAGACTAGTGTTTATTTCCATTTTATCTCAACCCAAAAAGATTTAGGAATATCACATATCAATACAGATGCGTGGAAATAACAATTTATATATTGTTATAGAGAGAATTAAAAAAAAATATTTTAAACTCGATTTAATTAAGAAAAAGTTAATAAAAATATACTTAAATGATAAAATAGGGTGAAAATTATAGAAACTGTTATTAGCAGGAACGAAATCAAATTGGCTAAACACACCAAAGTCAGGGTTCAGAATTACAACATTTTGTAGTGGTCGCTGGCAACCAATTCAAGAATTGGTTAGCAGATCATAACCACTCAAGGGATTTATCAGATTTTATCAATCTTTCACTTTTTTTTTTCCCTTACTATATCCCCTCTAATAAAGTAAATCAATCCGAAACCACTCTTACTAACGAGATATATTGAAAGGACAAAAGAAGAGATACAATGCACTCTCTCCTGTCCTATTATTGCTCTTCGTTACAACAAATACTCTTTCATATAAGGTAAACTAAAATGAAAAAAAAAAAAACATCTATGCAAGCACACAAAAATATTACAAAGGACATAAATAGACCACAAAGACACACAATATCCATAATGAGCATAAAATATTGCGAAACTATGGTGACATCCTGCACGATAAAAAGGGTTGTGAAGATAGAAATGAAGATTTAGAAATTAAAGGAGAATGACAAATGTTACAAGATGCAGATTACATTCGTTGGTGAAGAAGATAAAAACAACACTTCACTTCTTCTTTTTTCAAAATGAAAGTAAAACATATTCTATCGTGCCACACACACACACCGCACACGCACACACACACACACACACCGCACATGCACACACACACACACACAGACCGCACACACGCGCGCGCGCACACACACACACACAAACATTGCACACTCACACTCCACAAACACAAACCCCGCACACACACGCACATCGCACACACCCCGCACACACACACCCCGCACGCACACACACACACACACACCCCGCACACATGCACACACACACACATACACACAGACCACACACGCACACGCACATACACACACACATTGCACACACACATGCAACACACACATAGGCACACGCACAACACACACACATACACACACACATGCAACACACACACACGCACACGCACAACACACACATACAGCACACACACACACACACTCCACACACACCCACACACACACACACACAAATGCACAGATAAGGAAATAGAAAAGCTGAAACAAAGAGGGGGTATCATTCTGCAACACTTGTCAAGTTTGTGGTCGATAAAATTGAAATAAAAATACAGTAGCTGATTAAAATATATAAAAATATATTCCTAAAATCATGATATCAACAGAAACCTTCTACACCAGATCATGAATTTCAGAAAGGTTGATCCAGAAATTAGATAGTATTAATAACAAAATCTTTGTTCTAATACAATTACATATATAAGACACATTGGGAAATGCTGCAACGATCTTTGCTCTAATAATAGCACTGGGTTCAAAAGAGCAGCAATAGTTAAGCTCTTCTTGATGCCCATAGGCAGGCTTCCCCATAAGCATCGAATAGCAACCAACAAGTGAAATTACTTTAAACTCAATAAAATTCCAAAGCATTACTACAATATTTCAACTAACAACACCGATCACATGTGAGAATCACACATAGCATACTCAGTAAATATCAGAATTCTTACAACCAGAAGAATAAAGCAATTAAAATAGTAAATTACATCTAACCGAAAAACAGCAAATGCACCAAACTAATGTATTGTCCACTAAGCTAAAGTGGTTTTCATCAAAAAGCTCATCAACCACTAGATTGAACATTGAATAGGGTACACTTAACTTGTAATGGATTTTCATTACTTCATGAAACTTAACTATCTTTCAAAAAGTTAAAGCTAGTGTCTCCTTCCAGTAAAAGAATCATTCACTTTCTAAATAGACCACAAAGGACATAAATAGACCACAAAGACACACAATACCCAAAATGAGCATAAAATATTGCGAAACTATGGTGACATCCTGCATGATAAAAAGGGTTGTAAAGATAGAAATGAAGACTTAGAAATTAAAGGAGAATGACAAATGTAACAAGATGCAGATGACATTCGTTGGCGAAGAAGATAAAAGCAACACTTCACTTCTTCTTTTTTCAAAATGAAAGTAAAACATGTTCTACCGTGACATACACACACACCGCACACGCACTCACACACACACACACACACACACACACACACACCCCGCACACACACACACACACACAGACCACACACGCACACGCACACACACACACACCGCACACGCACATACACACACACACATTGCACACGCACACGCAACACACAGACACATACATCGCACACGCACACACACCCACACACACTCCACACACACACCACACACACACATACAAAAAAAAATGCACAGACAAGGAAATAGAAAAGCTGAAATAAGGAGGGGGTATCATTCAACAAAACTTGTCAAGTTTGTGGTCGATAAAATTGAAATAGAAATACAGTAGCTGATTAAAATATATAAAAATATATTTCCTAGTCATCATGATATCACCAGAAACCTTCTACACCAGATCATGATTTTCAGAAAGGTTGATCCAGAAATTAGATAGTATTAATAACAAAATCTTTGTTCTAATACAATTACATATATAAGACACATTGGGAAATGCTGCAACGATCTTTGCTCTAATAATAGCACTGGGTTCAAAAGAGCAGCAATAGTTAAGCTCTTCTTGATGCCCATAGGCAGGCTTCCCCATAAGCATCGAATAGCAACCAACAAGTGAAATTACTTTAAACTCAATAAAATTCCAAAGCATTACTACAATATTTCAACTAACAACACCGATCACATGTGAGAATCACACATAGCATACTCAGTAAATATCAGAATTCTTACAACCAGAAGAATAAAGCAATTAAAATAGTAAATTACATCTAACCGAAAAACAGCAAATGCACCAAACTAATGTATTGTCCACTAAGCTAAAGTGGTTTTCATCAAAAAGCTCATCAACCACTAGATTGAACATTGAATAGGGTACACTTAACTTGTAATGGATTTTCATTACTTCATGAAACTTAACTATCTTTCAAAAAGTTAAAGCTAGTGTCTCCTTCCAGTAAAAGAATCATTCACTTTCTAAATAGACCACAAAGGACATAAATAGACCACAAAGACACACAATACCCAAAATGAGCATAAAATATTGCGAAACTATGGTGACATCCTGCATGATAAAAAGGGTTGTAAAGATAGAAATGAAGACTTAGAAATTAAAGGAGAATGACAAATGTAACAAGATGCAGATGACATTCGTTGGCGAAGAAGATAAAAGCAACACTTCACTTCTTCTTTTTTCAAAATGAAAGTAAAACATGTTCTACCGTGACATACACACACACCGCACACGCACTCACACACACACACACACACACACACACACACACCGCACACGCACACGCACACACACACACACAGACCGCACACGCACACGCACACACACACACACAGACCGCACACGCGCGCGCACACAAACACACACACACACGCATTGCACACTCACACTCCACACACACACACCGCACATGCACACGCACTCACACTCCACACACATACACACACACACACACACACACACACACACACACACACACACACACACACACACACACACACACACCCCGCACACAAACACACGCCGCACATGCACACACACACACGCACACGCAACACACACACACAACGTACATGCACATACACTCACACTCCACACACACACACACACACCCCGCACACACACACACACACCCCGCACACACACACACACAGACCACACACGCACACGCACACACACACACACAGACCGCACACGCGCGCGCACACAAACACACACACACACGCATTGCACACTCACACTCCACACACACACACCGCACATGCACACGCACTCACACTCCACACACATACACACACACACACACACACACACACACACCCCGCACACAAACACACGCCGCACATGCACACACACACACGCACACGCAACACACACACACAACGTACATGCACATACACTCACACTCCACACACACACACACACACCCCGCACACACACACACACACACACACACACCCCGCACACACACACACACACAGACCACACACGCACACGCACACACACACACACACACCGCACACGCACATACACACACACATTGCACACGCACACGCAACACACAGACACATACATCGCACACGCACACACACCCACACACACTCCACACACACACCACACACACACACACACAAAAAAATGCACAGACAAGGAAATAGAAAAGCTGAAATAAGGAGGGGGTATCATTCAACAAAACTTGTCAAGTTTGTGGTCGATAAAATTGAAATAGAAATACAATACAGGATTAAAATATATAAAAATATATTTCCTAGTCATCATGATATCACCAGAAGCCTTCTACACCAGATCATGATTTTCAGAAAGGTTGATCCAGAAATTAGATAGTATTAATAACAAAATCTTTGTTCTAATACAATTACATATATAAGACACATTGGGAAATGCTGCAACGATCTTTGCTCTAATAATAGCACTGGGTTCAAAAGAGCAGCAATAGTTAAGCTCTTCTTGATGCCCATAGGCAGGCTTCCCCATAAGCATCGAATAGCAACCAACAAGTGAAATTACTTTAAACTCAATAAAATTCCAAAGCATTAGTACAATATTTCAACTAACAACACCGATCACATGTGAGAATCACACATAGCATACTCAGTAAATATCAGAATTCTTACAACCAGAAGAATAAAGCAATTAAAATAGTAAATTACATCTAAGCGAAAAACAGCAAATGCACCAAACTAATGTATTGTCCACTAAGCTAAAGTGGTTTTCATCAAAAAGCTCATCAACCACTAGATTGAACATTGAATAGGGTACACTTAACTTGTAATGGATTTTCATTACTTCATGAAATTTTCCTATCTTCCAAAAAGTTAAAGCTAGTGTCTCCTTCCAATAAAAGAATCAATCAATTTCTAAATAGACCACAAAGGACATAAATAGACCACAAAGACACACAATACCCAAAATGAGCATAAAATATTGCGAAACTATGGTGACATCCTGCATGATAAAAAGGGTTGTGAAAATAGAAATAAAGATTTAGAAATTGAAGGAGAATGACAAATATAACAAGATGCAGATGACATTCGTTGGCGAAAAAGATAAAAGCAACACTTCACTTCTTCTATTTTCAAAATGAAAGTAAAAATGTTCTACCGTGACACACACACACACACACCGCACACGCACACACTCACACACCCCCCGCACACGCACACACACACACACACCGCACACGCACACGCAACACACACACACACACCGCACACGCACACGCAACACAAACACACACACACACACACACCGCACACGCATAACACACACATACACCGCACACGCACACATTGCACAAGCAACACACACACACACACCGCACACGCACACGCACAACACACACATACACCGCACACGCACACACACTCCACACACCCACACACACACCCACACCCACACCCACACCACACACACAAAAAATGCAGAAACAAGGAAATAGAAAGGCTGAAACAAAGAGGGGGTATCATTCAGCAAAACTTGTCAAGTTTGTGGTCGATAAAATTGAAATAGAAATACAGTAGCTGATTAAAATATATAAATATATATTCCTAAACAATCATGATATCACCAGAAGCCTTCTACACCAGATCATGATTTTCAGAAAGGTTGATCCAGAAATTAGATAGTATTAATAACAAAATCTTTGTTCTAATACAATTACATATATAAGACACATTGGGAAATGCTGCAACGATCTTTGCTCTAATAATAGCACTGGGTTCAAAAGAGCAGCAATAGTTAAGCTCTTCTTGATGCCCATAGGCAGGCTTCCCCATAAGCATCGAATAGCAACCAACAAGTGAAATTACTTTAAACTCAATAACAAAGCATCACTACAATATTTCAACTAACAACACCGATCACATGTCAGAATCACACATAGCATACTCAGTAAATATCAGAATTCTTACAAACAGAAGAATAAAGCAATTAAAATAATAAATTACATCTAACCGAAAAACAGCAAATGCACCAAACTAATGTATTGTCCACTAAGCTAAAGTGGTTTTCATCAAAAAGCTCATCAACCACTAGATTGAACATTGAATAGGGTACACTTAACTTGTAATGGATTTTGATTACTTCATGAAATTTTCCTATCTTCCAAAAAGTTAAAGCTAGTGTCTCCTTCCAATAAAAGAATCAATCAATTTCTAAATAGACCACAAAGGACATAAATAGACCACAAAGACACACAATACCCATAATAAACATAAAATATTGCGAAACTATGGTGACATCCTGCATGATAAAAAGGGTTGTGAAGATAGAAATGAAAACTTAGAAATTGAAGGAGAATGACAAATATAACAAGATGCAGATGACATTCTTTGGCGAAAAAGATAAGAGCAACACTTCACTTCTTCTTTTTTCAAAATGAAAGTAAAACATGTTCTACCCTGACACACACACACACACACACCGCACACGCACACACACACACACACACACACCGCACACGCAACACACACACACACACACCCCACACACACACAACACCCACACAAAAAACATGTTCTAGCATGACACACAAACCCCACACATACACACACACACACACACACCCCACACGCACACACAGACACACACACACACACACACACACACACCCCACACGCACACACACACACACACACACACCCCACATGCACACACACACACACACACACACGCAACACACACACACACACACCGCACACGCAACACACACACACACACACCGCACACGCACGCGCAACACACACCGCACATGCACACGCACTCACACTGCACACACACACACACACACACACCCTGCACACACACGCACTTCGCACACACACACACACATTGCACACGCACACGCACACGCAACACACACACACACACACTGCACATGCACACGCACTCACACTCCACACACACACACACACACATACCGCACATGCACACACGCACACATTGCACACGCAACACACACACACACACACACACCGCACACGCAACACACACACACACCCCGCACACGCACACGCATAACACGCACATACACCGCACACGCACACACACTCCACACACCCACACACCCACACCACACACACAGAAAATGCAGAAACAAGGAAATAAGAGGGGGTACATTCAGCAAAACTTGTCAAGTTTGTGGTCGATAAAATTGAAATAGAAATATAGTAGCTGATTAAAATATATAAATATATATTCCTAAACATCATGATATCAATAGAAACCTTCTACACCAGATCATGATTTTTAGAGAGGTTGATCCAGAAATTAGATAATATTAATCACAAAATCTATGCTCTAATACAATTACATATATAAGACACACTGGGAAATGCTGCAACGACCTTTGCTCTAATAATAGCACTGGGTTCAAAAGAGCAGCAATAGTTAAGCTCTTCTTGATGCCCACAGGCAGGCTTCCCCATAAGCATCGAATAGCAACCAACAAGTGAAACAACTTTAAACTCAATAAAATTCCAAAGCATCACTACAATATTTCAACTAACAACACCGATCACATGTCAGAATCACACATAGCATACTCAGTAAATATCAGAATTCTTACAAACAGAAGAATAAAGCAATTAAAATAATAAATTACATCTAACCGAAAAACAGCAAATGCACCAAACTAATGTATTGTCCACTAAGCTAAAGTGGTTTTCATCAAAAAGCTCATCCACCACCAGATTGAACATTGAATAGGGTACACTTAACTCACACGCACACGCAACACACACACACACACTGCACATGCACACGCACTCACACTCCACACACACACACACACACACACACACATACCGCACATGCACACACACACACATTGCACACGCAACACACACACACACACACCGCACACGCACAACACACACATACACCGCACACGCACACACACAGACCACACACACACACACACACCGCACACGCAACACACACACACACACCGCACACGCACACGCACACGCATAACACACACATACACCGCACACGCACACACACCCACACACCCACACCACACACACAAAAAATGCAGAAACAAGGAAATAGAAAAACTGAAACAAAGAGGGGGTATCATTCAGCAAAACTTGTCAAGTTTGTGGTCGATAAAATTGAAATAGAAATACAGTAGCTGATTAAAATATATAAATATATATTCCTAAACATCATGATATCAATAGAAACCTTCTACACCAGATCATGATTTTCAGAGAGGTTGATCCAGAAATTAGATAATATTAATCACAAAATCTATGCTCTAATACAATTACATATATAAGACACACTGGGAAATGCTGCAACGATCTTTGCTCTAATAATAGCACTGGGTTCAAAAGAGCAGCAATAGTTAAGCTCTTCATGATGCCCACAGGCAGGCTTCCCCATAAGCATCGAATAGCAACCAATAAGTGAAACAACTTTAAACTCAATAAAATGCAAAGCATCACTACAATATTTCAACTAACAACACCGATCACATGTCAGAATCACACATAGCATACTCAGTAAATATCAGAATTCTTACAACCTGAAGAATAAAGCAATTAAAATAATAAATTACATCTAACCGAAAAACAGCAAATGCACCAAACTAATGTATTGTCCACTAAGCTAAAGTGGTTTTCATCAAAAAGCTCATCCACCACCAGATTGAACATTGAATAGGGTACACTTAACTTGTAATGAATTTTGATTACTTCATGAAATTTTCCTATCTTCCAAAAAGTTAAAGCTAGTGTCTCCTTCCAATAAAAGAATCAATCAATTTCTAAATAGACCATAAAGGACATAAATAGACCACAAAGACACACAATACCCATAATAAACATAAAATATTGCGAAACTATGGTGACATCCTGCATGATAAAAAGAGTTGTGAAGATAGAAATGAAAACTTAGAAATTGAAGGAGAATGACAAATATAACAAGATGCAGATGACATTCGTTGGCGAAAAAGATAAGAGCAACACTTCACTTCTTCTTTTTTCAAAATAAAAGTAAAACATGTTCTACCCTGACACACACACACACACACACCGCACACGCACACACACACACACATACACACACACACACCGCACACGCACACACACATTGCACACGCACACGCAACACACACACACACACTGCACATGCACACGCACTCACACTCCACACACACACACACATACCGCACATGCACACACACACATTGCACACGCAACACGCACACACACACACACACCGCACACGCACAACACACACATACACCGCACACGCACACACACAGACCGCACACGCACACACACACACACACACACACACCCACTCCCACACCCACACCACACACACAAAAAATGCAGAAACAAGGAAATAGAAAGGCTGAAACAAAGAGGGGGTATCATGCAGCAAAACTTGTCAAGTTTGTGGTCGATAAAATTGAAATAGAAATACAGTAGCTGATTAAAATATATAAATATATATTCCTAAACATCATGATATCAATAGAAACCTTCTACACCAGATCATGATTTTCAGAGAGGTTGATCCAGAAATTAGATAATATGAATAACAAAATCTATGCCACACACACCGCACACGCAACACACACACACACACCGCACACGCACACGCATAACACGCACATACACCGCACACGCACACACACTCCACACACCCACACACCCACACCACACACACAGAAAATGCAGAAACAAGGAAATAGAAAAATTGAAACAAAGAGGGGGTATCATTCAGCAAAACTTGTCAAGTTTGTGGTCGATAAAATTGAAATAGAAATATAGTAGCTGATTAAAATATATAAATATATATTCCTAAACATCATGATATCAATAGAAACCTTCTACACCAGATCATGATTTTCAGAGAGGTTGATCCAGAAATTAGATAATATTAATCACAAAATCTATGCTCTAATACAATTACATATATAAGACACACTGGGAAATGCTGCAACGATCTTTGCTCTAATAATAGCACTGGGTTCAAAAGAGCAGCAATAGTTAAGCTCTTCTTGATGCCCACAGGCAGGCTTCCCCATAAGCATCGAATAGCAACCAACAAGTGAAACAACTTTAAACTCAATAAAATTCCAAAGCATCACTACAATATTTCAACTAACAACACCGATCACATGTCAGAATCACACATAGCATACTCAGTAAATATCAGAATTCTTACAACCTGAAGAATAAAGCAATTAAAATAATAAATTACATCTAACCGAAAAACAGCAAATGCACCAAACTAATGTATTGTCCACTAAGCTAAAGTGGTTTTCATCAAAAAGCTCATCCACCACCAGATTGAACATTGAATAGGGTACACTTAACTTGTAATGGATTTTGATTACTTCATGAAATTTTCCTATCTTCCAAAAAGTTAAAGCTAGTGTCTCCTTCCAATAAAAGAATCAATCAATTTCTAAATAGACCACAAAGGACATAAATAGACCACAAAGACACACAATACCCATAATAAACATAAAATATTGCGAAACTATGGTGACATCCTGCATGATAAAAAGGATTGTGAAAATAGAAATGAAAACTTAGAAATTGAAGGAGAATGACAAATGTAACAAGATGCAGATGACATTCGTTGGCGAAAAAGATAAGAGCAACACTTCACTTCTTCTATTTTCAAAATGAAAGTAAAACATGTTCTACCGTGACACACACACACACACACCGCACACGCACACACACACACACACATCGCACACGCACACACACACACACACACCCCGCACACGCACACGCAACACACACACACACCGCACACACAACACACACATACACCGCACATGCACACACACACAAACACACACACACCGCACACGCAACACACACACACACACACACCGCACACGCACACGCAACACACACCGCACATGCACACGCACTCACACTGCACACACACACACACACACACCCCGCACACACACGCACTTCGCGCACACACACACACACATTGCACACGCACACGCAACACACACACACACACTGCACATGCACACGCACTCACACTCCACACACACACACACACACACACACACATACCGCACATGCACACACACACACATTGCACACGCAACACACACACACACACCGCACACGCACACACACAAACCACACACACACACCC
>NC_026147.1:16352356-16361266 GCF_000512975.1 Sesamum indicum
CACACACGCCACACACACACACACACCGCACACGCATACGCATAACACACACATACACCGCACACGCACACACACTCCACACACCCACACACCCACACCACACACACAAAAAATGCAGAAACAAGGAAATAGAAAAGCTGAAACAAAGAGGGAGTATCATTCAGCAAAACTTGTCAAGTTTGTGGTCGATAAAATTGAAATAGAAATACAGTAGCTGATTAAAATATATAAATATATATTCCTAAACATCATGATATCAATAGAAACCTTCTACACCAGATCATGATTTTCAGAGAGGTTGATCCAGAAATTAGATAATATTAATCACAAAATCTATGCTCTAATACAATTACATATATAAGACACACTGGGAAATGCTGCAACGATCTTTGCTCTAATAATAGCACTGGGTTCAAAAGAGCAGCAATAGTTAAGCTCTTCTTGATGCCCACAGGCAGGCTTCCCAATAAGCATCGAATAGCAACCAACAAGTGAAACAACTTTAAACTCAATAAAATTCCAAAGCATCACTACAATATTTCAACTAACAACACCGATCACATGTCAGAATCACACATAGCATACTCAGTAAATATCAGAATTCTTATAACCTGAAGAAGAAAGCAATTAAAATAATAAATTACATCTAACCGAAAAACAGCAAATGCACCAAACTAATGTATTGTCCACTAAGCTAAAGTGGTTTTCATCAAAAAGCTCATCCACCTCCAGATTGAACATTGAATAGGGTACACTTAACTTGTAATGGATTTTCATTACTTCGTGAAATTTTCCTATTTTCCAAAAAGTTAAAGCTAGTGTCTCCTTCCAATAAAAGAATCAATCAATTTCTAAATAGACCACAAAGACACACAATACCCATAATAAGCATAAAATATTGCGAAACTATCGTGACGTCCTGAATGATAAAAAGGGTTGTGAAGATAGAAATGAAAACTTAGAAATTGAAGGAGAATGACAAATGTAACAAGATGCAGATGACATTCGTTGACGAAAAAGATAAAAGCAACACTTCACTTCTTCTTTTTTCAAAATGAAAGTAAAACATGTTCTACCGTGACACACACACACACACACACCGCACACGCACACACACACACACACACACACTCACACACACACCGCACACGCACACGCAACACACACCGCACATGCACACGCACTCACACTGCACACACACACACACCCCGCACACACACGCACTTCGCACACACACACACACATATTGCACACGCACACGCAACACAGACACACACACTGCACATGCACACGCACTCACACTCCACACACACACACACACACAAACACACATACCGCACATGCACACACACACACATTGCACACGCAACACACACACACACACCGCACACGCACACACACAAACCACACACACACACACACACACACCGCACACGCACACGCATAACACACACATACACCGCACACGCACACACACTCCACACACCCACACACCCACACCACACACACAAAAAATGCAGAAGCACGGAAATAGAAAAACTGAAACAAAGAGGGGGTATCATTCAGCAAAACTTGTCAAGTTTGTGGTCGATAAAATTGAAATAGAAATACAGTAGCTGATTAAAATATATAAATATATATTCCTAAACATCATGATATCAATAGAAACCTTCTACACCAGATCATGATTTTCAGAGAGGTTGATCCAGAAATTAGATAATATGAATAACAAAATCTATGCTCTAATACAATTACATATATAAGACACACTGGGAAATGCTGCAACGATCTTTGCTCTAATAATAGCACTGGGTTCAAAAGAGCAGCAATAGTTAAGCTCTTCTTGATGCCCACAGGCAGGCTTCCCCATAAGCATCGAATAGCAACCAACAAGTGAAACAACTTTAAACTCAATAAAATGCAAAGCATCACTACAATATTTCAACTAACAACACCGATCACATGTCAGAATCACACATAGCATACTCAGTAAATATCAGAATTCTTACAAACAGAAGAATAAAGCAATTAAAATAATAAATTACATCTAACCGAAAAACAGCAAATGCACCAAACTAATGTATTGTCCACTAAGCTAAAGTGGTTTTCATCAAAAAGCTCATCCACCACCAGATTGAACATTGAATAGGGTACACTTAACTTGTAATGGATTTTCTTTACTTCATGAAATTTTTCTATCTTCCAAAAAGTTAAAGCTAGTGTCTCCTTCCAATAAAAGAATCAATCAATTTCTAAATAGACCACAAAGGACATAAATAGACCACAAAGACACACAATACCCATAATAAACATAAAATATTGCGAAAGTATGGTGACATCCTGCATGATAAAAAGGGTTGTGAAGATAGAAATGAAAACTTAGAAATTGAAGGAGAATGACAAATGTAACAAGATGCAGATGACATTCGTTGGCGAAAAAGATAAAAGCAACACTTCACTTCTTCTTTTTTCAAAATGAAAGTAAAACATGTTCTACCGTGACACACACACACACACACACACACCGCACACGCACACACACACACACACACACACACACACACTGCACACGCACACACACACACACACACCCCCACACGCACACGCAACACACACACACACACCGCACCTGTACACGCACTCACACTGCACACACACACACACACACACTGCACATGCACACGCACTCACACTCCACACACACACATCCTGCACACACACACACATACCGCACATGCACACACACACACACACCGCACACGCACAACACACACATACACCGCACACGCATACACACAGACCGCACATGCACACACACACACACACACACACACCGCACACGCACACGCAACACACACAAAAATATTACAAAGGACATAAATAGACCACAAAGACACACAATACCCATAATGAGCATAAAATATTGCGAAACTATGGTGACATCCTATACGACAAGAAAGGTTGTGAAGATAGAAATAAAGACTTAGAAATTGAAGGAGAATGACAAATGTAACAAGATGCAGATGACATTCGTTGGCGCAAAAGATAAAAGCAACATCCCACTTCTTCTATGTTCAAAATGAAAGTAAAATATGTTCTATCGTGACACAAACACACACACACACACACACACACACACCGCAAACGCACACGCACATAGACACACACACACACACACACACCGCACACGCACACGCGCACACACACACACACACCGCACACTCACACGCACATAGACACACACACACACACACACCGCACACTCACACGCACACAGACACACACACACCGCACATGCACACGCACACGCACACAAACACACACGCGCACACACACACACACACACCGCACACGCACAGTCACACATGCACACACACACTCCACACATACCCACACACCACACACACACACACACACACACAAAATGCACAGACAAGCAAATGAAAAGGTCAAAACAAGGAGGGGACATCATTCAGCAAAACTTCTCAAGTTTGTGGTCGATAAAATTAAAATAGAAATGCAGTAGCTGATTAGAACATATAAAAATATATTCCTGGAGATCATGATATCAACAGAAACCTGCTACACATTATCATGATTTTTGGAGTGGTTGATCTAGAAACTGGATAATATTAATCACAAAATCATTGCCTTAATACAATTACATAAATAAAACATTCTGGGAAATGCTGCAACCTCTTTGCTCCAATGATAGCACTAGGTTCAAAATAGCAGCAATAGTTAAGCTCTTCTTAATGCCCACAGGCAGGCTTCCACCAAAGTATCGAATAGCAACCAACAAGTAAAACAACTTTAAACTTAATAAAATTCCAAAGCATTACTGCAATATTTCAACTAACATGACAGATCACATGCCGGAATCACACATAGCATACTCAGTAAATATCATAATTCTTACAACTAGAAGAACAAAGCAATTAAAATGAAACATTACATTAAACTGAAAAACAATAAATGCACTAAACTAATGTATTGTCCACTAAACTAAAGTGGTTTTAATCAAGAAGCTCATCAACCACCAGATCAAAGATTGAATAGGGTACACTTAGCAGCAGTTTAGAAGAACCTTAAAAGCACAAGATATATCACCCTCTCTAGAAGCTAGACCTCTTCATGGCGATGTTTCCTGCTCTTCTTCTCAGACCGCTTCTTGCCCCTACCCACTCGCGAATCATCTGAAGCACTTACGTCGGAATCAGAGTCTGAATATGCCTTCCTGCTCCTCCTTTTATGCTGCAGATCAGCAGAAACATCAGAAGAATCATCATCTGAATGATGGTGACTCCTCCTCCTCCTCTTCTCCTTCCTACTTTTCCTCTTTCTTCTCCTGTGCTTTAATTCCCTGCAATTTACCTGATTCTGAAAAGTGTCTTCAATTCCTTAAAAAGAAAAATAATAAAGAAATAGAAAAGTATCTTCAAGATAATCCAACTACCTATACTGCTCAAAAGCAACATGAGATCAAAAAGTAAGCCAAAATCCAAAATGCTATGAATACATGGGATGGTTAACAGAAAGCAATAAGCACTAGGTTAGCTTTGTATTTACTAAGGCATTTCAGCAAAAGCCCAAGCGATAAAAAACATAAATCACACAAGACGCCTCAACCTTTAACAAAGTTAGCATAAAAACTTGTAATGGATTTTGATTACTTCATGAAACTTACCTCTCTTCCAAAAAGTTAAAGCTAGTGTCTCCTTCCAGTAAAGGAATCATTCACTTTATAAAGAAGAGCCACAGGAACAACTGTGCCATTTATCAAGCAACACCACAGATTGAGACCGCTATTAGCAGGAAGAAAATCAAAATGACTAAACACACCAAAGTCAGGGTTCAAAACTACAACATTTTTTAGTGGTCGCTGGCAACCAATTCAAGAATTGGTTAACAGATCATAATCACCCAAGGCATTTATCAGATTTTATCAATCCTCCACTCTTTTTCTCTCACTATATCCCCTCTAGTAAAGTAAGATATATTGAAAGGAAAAAAGAAGAGGGACAATATACTCTCTCCTATCCTATTATTAATACCCTAGGCAATAAAGCATCACAAGAAAGTGCTTAGTGAATGCTTGAAAGAATGCTTTCGAAAGTCTGAAGACCGTTCCCCGCGTGAGGGACCAAACTTGTATTTATAGAGGGAGTTCCCCTATAAACTAAGGGTCTATCTCTCCACCTTCATCTTCGAGGAGAGGGGTTAGGATGGTTGGATAAGCAGGGACGCTTGTCTACATCACACTAGCCAAAATTTGACTTTTTGTTATAGTTTATTACCATGGTTGAAAGACGAGTCGAGATCGTGAACCGGCTCGATTGGGCACAATTGAAGCTAGAGTCGAGCTAGCTAGAGCTTGAGCTCAAAACATTATGTTCATAAGGTCGTGAGTCGATTCTCGAGCTTTTCAATTATTTTTACTTTTTAATTTTTCTATATTTTTAACTCCATATCCAATACTTGATATTTAAAATTAACAATATATTGTAATTATTAAGTAACAACACATTTTAAATTTAGCTAATGATAAAATATGGTATTTTTATTTATATATTTAATCTCTATATAAAAATGAGTTTAATTAACCAGTTAGTAAGTTCATTATTATTACTGTATATATATAGTATTTTATATTAATATTAATTTTTTAATTATCTAATAATTTAAAAAAATTAGGAATATTTTTTTGTTAAAAATAATTTGAATATTTTAATTTAACATAACAAAAAAAATTTAAAATAATTTTTATTTTAATTATAAAAAAAAATTTAAAAAAAAAACTCGAACTCGAATTAGAGCCAAAATCTCATTTACACCTCTAATTCTAACTCGATTAAGTTAGTGAAAAGTTGATAAAAGTATGCTTTAAATGACAATTATTCTCACTTGATTCGATCAATGGAAAAATAATAAAAGAATAATTTAAATAATAAATTATTATAACTCAATTCAATAAATGAAAAGTTAATAAAAATATGCTTGAAATGACAAATCTGATTCGTATATGATTTAATTAAAACTCGTTCGATCAATACAATTATTGTCAGATCAAATTCGAACAAAGTTTTTAAATATAATAATAATTCAAGAAAATTGAAAAATAATGTGTCACTGATTATTATAGTGATAACTTTATGTAAATTTTCGTCTTTAATAATTATATAATGAAAAAATTAAAATAATTTAATATAAATTCTATATTATATATTTTTTTAAAAATAATCACTAATATTACGACGGACGTACGTTAATTATCTGTAGTGGAGAAAAGGTCTTCTCACTTTCCTATTTCTCTGCTTCTCCCACTCACTCCTTCCCAAGCTCAAAAATGACCAACTTTCCTAAACCCAAAGCGAACCTCTCTTTCCTGATCTCCCTCGTACTCTTCTTCTTCCCGCAGACAATCTCGTCTCTCCCTCTCCCTCGCCCTTATGGGCTCCGATCTCCCCAACATGCCCCTCGTTTTCTCCGAAAATTTTCTCTCTCCAACAATACGGGTCGTCTCGGAGCACCGCGTTACCGATACGAGACCCGTTACTTCGACCAGAATCTTGACCATTTCAGCTTTTCGGACCTTCCCACGTTCCGTCAACGCTATCTTATCAATACTGAATATTGGGGGGGCCCTACCAAGCTGGGTCCCATATTCTTGTACTGTGGCAATGAAGGCGACATCGAGTGGTTCGCGGCTAATACCGGCTTCGTATGGGAGCTCGCTCCTCGTTTCCGCGCGATGATCATTTTTCCTGAGGTAATTTATTGCTTGCGTGGGTCTCTTTTGTTTTGCAATTCGGAGTACCTATGTAGATGTAAGTTTAACAAGGAAATTTGAATTTTCAAAGGAAATTGTACGTGTTTTACAGTTACTTATCAGGGCCCATGTGTGTATTGTTGTTTTCCCAAGTGCTAAGGATTGGGAGTGATAATAGTGATGTTTGGAGCAAGAATTTATGTGGGGTTTTGGTTTGCAGCATAGGTACTATGGCGAGTCAATGCCATACGGGAGTTGGGAAGAGGCATACAAGAATGCGAGTACATTAGCGCATTTAACTGCCGAGCAAGCGCTTGCCGATTTTGCTGTGTTGATCACTGAGCTGAAGAAGAATTTCTCTGCCCAGGCTTGTCCTGTAGTGCTGTTTGGTGGATCATATGGGGGAAGTAAGAAGTTCTTCTATTTTAATATATACTGTTTTATTAGTTTGTAGTTAATCAGGAGATAACTTTTGGTTGATGGTGAGATCATTACGACATCTAAGTTGAACAGTGTTGGCGGCGTGGATGCGGCTGAAGTATCCCCATATTGCCATTGGGGCACTTGCTTCTTCAGCACCTGTTCTTCAATTTGAGGATATTGTGCCTCCGGAGACATTTTACAATATTGTTTCTAATGATTTTAGAGTATGTTTCACCTTTTTTCACTTATCTTATTATTTATGCAAATCTTAGTTCATAACTGTAGGAGTATGTTCTGTATCATGATCCATGCTCGTTCGGTTCCTTGGCAGCGAGAGAGTATTAGCTGCTTTAATACTATAAAAGAGTCTTGGGATGTAATAGAATCAGAGGGACAGAAAACTAATGGACTTTCCTATCTGACTGAGACTTTTCGCTTTTGTAGGTAAGAGCATAGTGGTATTAGTTTCCAACTCAAATTCTCTGTTTCCCTATACTATGTTATATCATTGTTACATTTGCTGAGTCTGATATTGAAGTTGAATTGGCAGGAAACTCGAGAGTACTGATGATATTTCTAACTGGTTGTCTTCCGCCTATAGTTATTTGGCAATGGCAGATTACCCATATCCAGCTGACTTTTTAATGCCAATGCCTGCAAACCCAATAAAGGAGGTTTGTTGACTACGTATTGAAGTTTGAATTCTCTCAATAAGCTTTGATGATTTTATGATAGAGCCAATGGGTCACCTCGGTCGAGAGCTTGAGGCCTCTCACCTTTCTAAGTGATAGTTATAACCTTCTAAGTAAACCATTTTGCGGAGGATCTGTATATTGATTATCTGGAGCATATTGGCAGTCAAGTTAGGATGTTGCTGCCTGATGAGAGGTCCTTTTCTTGCTTATTCGTGTTCGAAGCTCTATCTTCTCTCAAGTTGATGGTTTCGACAGATTGTCCTGTTCGATTTTATTATAGTTGATATACAGAGAATCAATTTCTATATACTTGCTCATACTAATATTGGTCAGGTATGTAAAAAGATTGACAACTGCCCTGATGGTACTAGTATCATACAGCGCATAGTCGAAGGAGTTAGTGTTTACTACAACTACACAGGAAAAGTCGATTGCTTTGATCTGGATGACGATCCTCATGGTATGAATGGGTGGAACTGGCAGGTGCAAAATTGTGATGATATTATTGTTTTACTTTCTTCTTTGGTTAAACTTATATATCTTAAGCAGCCACAGGTTAACTAATTATTTGCCTAATGTACCAGGCATGCACTGAGATGGTCATGCCAACTTCTAGCAGCAAAGACGCTAGCATGTTCCCAGCATATGATTATAACTATACTTCCGATGAAGAGTGGTGCTGGGAGAATTACCGTGTCAAACCCAGGCCTACCTGGATAAGCACTGAATTTGGTGGGCATGTACGAATGATGTGCTCAAACATATATTAGTGTTTTATATATAGTAGAATCAGTTCATAATCTTTTACCTTCATGTCCGTCAATTGTCTTTAATTCAAAGGAGTTAGAACTTCTCTGAAAGGGTAGATCCTGGACAAAATTTACTTTTAACTTGTTTGTGATCTTGCAAGCTTGACAACCTATAAGTTGATGAACAAAGGGTTTCAGTTCGAATCAATTTGGAACAATTTTTCATTCTGTGAAGATATTAATATTGAAGGGATCTCCTTTAATAATAATTTAT
>NC_026147.1:16361404-16365689 GCF_000512975.1 Sesamum indicum
TTCAGCAGCCAACTTATTAACTTGTTTCTCGCATATTCTGTGTGTTATGAAGGGATTCAAGCATACCCTGAAAAACTTTGGAAGTAACATCATCTTCTCAAATGGGTTATTAGATCCTTGGAGTGGTGGCAGGTAAAAAACCATCAACTGTTTGTGTTGTAGATTTCCTTAACATATGAACACTACTAAATCATTGATGATATTAAATGACATTGCTGCAGTGTTCTGGAAGATATATCTGAAACCATTGTAGCACTTGTTACAGAGAAAGGTAACTATATCAGGACAGGGTTTTAAGTACTGGGGAATGTCATGTTTACTGCTTTTATGTTCTGCAATTCAGCTGATTCTCCAACCTTACGGTAGTGATAATTCACATGAGATGATCTGATCTAATCGATAATTTGCTGTGAATTGAATTGGTGATAGGTGCCCATCACTTAGATCTGCGCCCGGCAACTGCAGAAGATCCTGATTGGCTGGTGGAGCAGAGAGCAGCTGAAGTCAAGTTGATCCAAGGCTGGTTAGATGAATACTTTAAGAGAAAGAGAAAAGTTTTTGATATGTGAAAGTTCCTGATCAACAAGGTACCTCTTCTGGATTAGGAACTTGCAGTTGTCTAGTTTACCATTGACTGTTGGCTCAAATATCTGAGGTAGTATCTGTTTGATGTTTCTATTCTCCACGAGTTCTAGAATGTAAATATCGCAGAAGATTTGTTCCTGTCAGGTCATTAGAGTTGGATAAATTGTTGGCACAGGGCCTTTTTTTATGTTACTTGTTGCAAGCATTCAACGCTCAAACCTTTGCTTCAACATCCATACAAAAGTCCACTATGCATATACTGTATATCTACTTAAATACTGTTAAGCGCATAAAATTGATACATACTCTTTATTTTCGAAAAATGGGATATGTGTTAATCATCTTGATCTACTTACTCCATGTATTGTGCACCAAAAGCATCTGGAAGATCGTACGGGTTCATTATTGCTTGCATTTGTGTCGCGAAATCAGAATTCCTCGCGTTTACATAGGGAAATCTATGACTTGTTGCGTGGATGCTACCTGCACTTTTATTTTGGAATGATTAGAAACAAAATCGAATGAGCTTTTTACTATTAGCCTTTTTCAAATAGTAACGTTGGAACCTCACGACTCGAAATTCATAGATTCGAAGTCCATTGAGCGTTGGTGTATGTCTGTTTCGTTAGTAGCTTACTTTGTCTGTTTTATTTGAATGCATTTTTGGATTTGGAATTCCTGATCTAATAATTTATCTTTTGATATTTGTATGTCATGAATTATATAATGAACTGTATAGTATGTATTTCAAAAAAATGATAGTGATATCTTCTCTCTAAAGTTGCCCATCATTTTTTTTTGTACATATCAATATATTATTTTGCAAAAATTGAAAAATTAAGTTGTATACAAAATAACCCGGACTAAAGAAAGCTAAATATCAACAAGCAAAATTCTTGCACAAGAGAAATTCTTTATAACACAAAATTATTCAGACAAATTCAAAATATTTTTATTACGATTACTTAATTGCATTAATCCATACACAATGACACTATTTTTCACTCATCTACTTTGACCCGCAACAAAGGGAAAAATATCCCAAAACTACAATGAATGTTAGTTTTAATATAATGCTCATTTAAAAATTTTGGCTTTCTAGTAGGATTTCATAAAGCAGAAAAAATGTTAATACCTGCCAATGCAAAAAAAAATTTGTTGAACTGCAATAAGTTAGTAACAAATCAATTTGGGGTAAATATGAATTTTATTAACTATTTTTGTTAATATCTGCAAATTTGATAATTTTAACTAACGGGTGAAATTTTCTGTTAAATAGAAACAAACGTCATAAATATTATATTTAATCTTTTAAATCACAAAAAACTTATATATAATTACACCAAACTTTACGAAATACAGTGTAATTTTCATTCCTTCCGCTTTTAAAGCCACGAGGAAGAAAATGCCTTGAGAGGAAACGTTGGAGATTGAGCTGTAATCCGCAGGCAACTGCCAAAAGTCTCTTACAAAAAGATAATGGGGCCCCAACCTTTGACGCAACACATCAGAAATTGAGAGAAAATTTAGAACCTGAGATCAAACATAAACAAGAATTGCATGCCCGAAAAGGCGTGTGAACGAAGGAAGAAAACTTCACCTTTTAGTAGTTTTAGTTGAGACGAAAACCTTGTTTTCCGCAAGTCAAGGGTTGTGGGTTTAGTATAAAACTTTCAATTAAGTTTTTCACTTTATCCATATATGGGCTTTGAATGGTAATATATTTCACTAATTTACGAGGGGTGCTATTTTTTGATCTGTACGAATTAATTTTTGCAATTTAGTCCTATAATCTTTAAGATTTTGACAATTTTCATCATTGTCTAGCTAATTTGGTTGAAAAATTGTATGAGACGTACACATGATCTAATTAAAATTGTATGAGCCACCAAAGAGGTACTTTCTCTTGATATATAGTATAGATTGTCTCCTTTAAACCTAATTATTAAAGAACCCAAAACTGAAAGGAATAATTAAAGGCCATTAATCACCGGCCCAGCCACCTCTTCTAATTTGTCGAAATTTACTTACGTCATCGGGGTTTGAATAATTAGTCCAACTTTTCATAATTACATATTAAAATATTTAAACATTAATTCCCACCAAATCTATGTGTATTTGTGCGTGTTGTGATTCTGGTAATGGGGAGGAACATGCAATTCATGAAATCTGTGACTTTGGATTCTTGTACTCTGAACGATGCATAAGAATGAAAGCAAATCTCCAAGAAACCTCCAAAAGATCGAAAACGACACAAAATAAAAATGTTCCATCCCGAGATAACATGAAAGAGATGGCTTATTTTCTCCCTTAATTATGATATTTTTGCTTCTTGGAGACTGTTTAAATGAACTGTTTTCCAATTATGTTGTACTCTTTCACCCTGCGTCCTAAATCGAAATAAAGATTTTATGTTAATAGCCATCACGTACATAATTTGACAGATCTCATATAAATTTTAAAACAAATAAGTATTTATATTGATACAAATATTTGATATTCTAAAATTTGGTATTGCAATGTCAGAATCGTCAATTATAAGTTAAAAGTAACTTTACATATATATATATATATATATATATATATATATATATATTCATATATATATATATATATATATATATATATATATATATATATATATATATTCGTATAGATGAATCAGGGCAAAAGTGCATTTTTTGGCTGGTAAATGTGGAAAGGAAGTAATTTTTTTACCACAAACTATAAAAAATAAAATTTATTTATTAAATAAAAAGTTAAACAAATTCTAATTAATTTTTTATATAAATAAAGAATTAATTTCTAAAATATAATTATTTATATTTAAAATAAATTCTAGCATCTTTTTATTATTTTTTTAAAATTAAATTATTATTTGGTCTAAGAGTATTCTAATAAACTTTGACCGGCACTATAAGAATAAATTTTATTTTTATAGATAAAAATAATAGAAACTTTATTTTTATTAGATATTAATTCTAGCATCTTTTTATTATTTTTAAAAATTAAATTATCATTTATTCTGAAATATTTTAATATGCTTTGGCCGCAAACAGTAAGAGAAAAATTTTATTTTTAAAAATTTAAAAATATTAGAGAAACTTTATTTTAATATAAACAATAAATAATTTTTAAAAAAATAATAAAAATGCTAGAATTTATTTCAAATATGAAAAATTCTAATTTAAAAATTAATACATTGTTGTATAATTGTTTATTGTCAAATACTAAAATATTTGATCAAATAATAATTCAATTTTAAAAAATAATAAAAAGATACTATAATTTATCTCAAATATAAATAATTATGAATTATAAATTAATTTTATAATTTATATTAAATAAATTTATCTAATAAATTTATTTTAAAAAGTAAATTTTATTAATTTCTTATAGTTTGTTGTCAAATATTAAAATATTATAAGATTAAAAAGTAATTCAATTTCAAAAAGTAATAAAAATATCCTAAAAAATTATCTGAAATAAAAAAATTATAATATTAAATTTATTTTATCATATTATAAGAGTATAAAATTTCTCTAAAATATATTTTTATTAAAATAAATTTTATTTTTTATAGTTTGTGGTAAAAAAATTACTTCCTTTCCACATTTACCAGCCAAAAAATGCACTTTTGCCCTGATTCATCTATACGAATATATATATATATATATATATATATATATATATATATATG
>NC_026147.1:16365988-16411920 GCF_000512975.1 Sesamum indicum
ATATTTATAGTAAATATTGGTTAAAATACATATATGTATTTAATCATTTTTATATTATATTTAATAAAATATTTAAAAATTTGAACTATTCATGTTATATACTATTTAAATATTATTAATAATGATTATATTATATTTTAAAACAATATATAACTTTTGTAATAGATTTTTGTGATTACAAAATCTATTGTAATATTTAGCAATTATATTACCAATCTATTGAGAATAGTTGAAACTGGAAGACAAGAAATGTCTAATTCTCGTACTTGTAAGAATAGACATTCTTATGGGAACGACCGTTTCTAATGTTAATTTATACCAACATATATTTAGAAATAAATTGACAATGCTCATTTTATTCTTTAGTCATTCCTCAACATGCCAATATAGTCATGATCCGATCAATTAGCATGTATGTATTCTTAAAATATTCTTTTAATTTATGTGGGTTTATTGACTTTTATCTTCTGATATTTATATGAATTTTTCCACATGACTAGTGATTATAAATAATTAATGATGGATGTCAAAAGAAGAACATATTATATAAATAATAGGTATGTGATATATAGTTGAATAGGAACATGAAAAATCATACTTAACAATTCATATCTTTTGGCTGTAGCTGTCGGCTTCTATATGTTTCCTAGCTACTTCTTTTCCCTCTAGAAACAGCAAGCTGTCGAGCTCTATTCAATCAGGTCTGTTTTAGCAGTTGTTTAAATTTCCTTCATACTTAATACTTGATTTAAGAATGACTTCAAATCTTAGTCTCTCTCTCTCTCTGTAACTATATATATATATATATATATGATAAATTATAATAAATTCCTTTAAAGTTTGATATAATTATAAATACTAATTCGTTATTTGAAAATTACAAATATTCATTTGAGATCAACGGCCCCCTAACAAGTGCCCCTACAATAGGCTGTTATGAGGAGATATTTGTTAGATGATCATTAGTTTCATAATTGTATTTTGTAATTTTTCAAATAATAAGAGAGTATTTGTAATTATGACAAATCTTATGAGAGCTTGTTGTAATTAACCCTAAATAATATAAGGAGATTTGATTTGAACAGATTCAAGGAGAGCCGCATAGTTTAACAACAATATAAAAATAGTATTATTAAAAAAAATCAAGTAACTTGATTTGAACAGATTCAAGGAGAGCCGCATAGTTTAACAACAATATAAAAATAGTATAGTATTAGAAAATCAAGTAACAATTTCAGAGTTGTCACACAATACAGTAAAATCTTTATAAATTAATAACTTTGAGACCATGAAATTTTATTAATTTATAGAGATATTAATATATCGATAAATTAATATTTTATTAATCAAAAGAGGCACTTTTTAAATTCAACAAATTTAGTACATATGTATTGAAAATAAATGAATTCATATATGTTTCATTGATTATATTCATGAAAAGAGGCTTTGAGCGCGACAACTCTTCACATTTTTTTTTACAGCTAGAGAACTCGACACCAGAACTTTTGGATGCAATTAGAAAGGTTAGGGATGAAATCCAATTAGATTCAAATTTTAAGAAAAATCAAGTAACAATAGATTCATATTTTAAAAAATTACCATAATATATTTATAATTATAATATTTATGAATTATTAATTTAGAGTTTTAATGGGACCTAATATTTATAAAGAGATTTTTTGAAAAATTATTATCTTATCGAATTTGATAATTTTTTTATAAAGGCCCAAGTCGAGATTGTAAGATTTTATTATTTTAGAAAATTTATTAATTTATAGAGTATTAATTTATAGAGGTTTTACTATTAAGTGATAGTAATTATAATCGTGTCATAATTATGATATGATTAATTATTAATGACAATAATTATACATAAAATTGTTACTAATAACACATCTATATATGCATGGCGACAACATAAATGGATTCGTGACAGGAATATTCATACTCGCCAATTGATTAATTATCACTATACATGCATTATATAATTACTAATTATTTCATAACAACTTTATGTACAACTCTTTTGTTTCTAATTTTTGATAATGAAAATTTTACAAAATAATTGTCACTATTAAAATTGATAAGACTTATTATAATTTGTTGTCATTTAATATAATTAATAATAATATTAAAAACTTCAATACTTTTTTTCTTTACCCCCCAACCCCCCAAATCTTATCATCTCTTAATTACAATCATAAGAGAATTCAATAGGACAGAAGTATAATTTCATACTCACTATCACTAGGGTTATTAATTACACTCTCATTTCCTAAGATTTAGTGTAATTATATGTAAATTTTTATAATTTAAAAATTTACATTTCCCCCAAAAATTTGCTTTCGTCTAAAAAATAAATTCCTCCGTTGATCAAAATTCACCTAATTTGTTGATATTAATAAAAAAAGAATGAATAAAAACCAATATTTACTCTCGATTGACTTATTACTAACTTATTGTATGTTAAATATCTTATGTGACTAAACTATCCTTATAATAGTAAAGATATACCTCTTCACATGCATTAACGTGTGAAGATGTATAAGGGTAATTTAATCATAAAAAAATATATTTGACCTGCAATAAATCAGTAATGAGTCAATCGGTGGTAAATATGAATTTTTATCCAATTCTTTTGTTAATATAATCAAATTAGGTGAATTTTGACCAATGAAATGACTTATTTGTTGGACAGAAGTAAATTTCAGGAGTATCAGACATAATTTTTCAAAACACATAGAATCTACATATAATTATACCAAATTTAAGAAAAAGGAAGTGTAATTATTCCTTATCACTAATATACCTCGAAAGTAGACTTACAAACTCTAAAAGCCGGCAGTATTATCTTACATTGATTTATCTTACCATAATTTTCAAATGGAAAAATTATTTTTTTACTCCTTTAACTTTATCTCTATTAATTTTAGTCCTATAAATATCCCCTTTATTTAGTTCTGTAAATTTAAAAAATAATGACAAATAATCTTTCGATAGTTGGAATTTTTTTCATTTTATATGGCTTTGAACATGAATTAAAAGACATGTTGAATATATATTTGAGGGAATAAAAATGAATTGATTTTAAATTATATTATATGTATAATTCTAACATATAAAAATAAAATTATTATTTGAAAAAAATTTGAAACCCCCTCCCCGACCCTCCTCCCCACTCCCCCTGGTGCGCCGCCCGCACAAAGGGTTCAAAGGTGGAGGGCGATGGAGGCGTCGCCCAGAGGTGAGGATGGTGGCTGCGCCCTCCTCTGTTGTTGTGGCAGTGTTCTAATCGCCGTCGTCAACAATTTGAAAAAATATTAATTGAATATTAATTAATTTAATTAAAATAAAATTAAAAAAAAGTTAAAAATATTTTTTAATTTATAAATAATATAATTATTAAAATATATTTGTACAAAATAATTATTTAAATTAATCAAGAAAAGAGATTTTATAATTAATAAATATTTTTAGTGATATAGATATTTAATTTTGAAAAATGAATTTACTACTCAATATTTATGCTGTAATTTTAATTTTTAATTTAAATTATACTAATTTTAAATTTTATATAATTTTTGGAATTTAAATAATAAGCAATCAATCCATTAATACGGCCGTGTGTTATTACACATGGTTGTACACGTGTATAAATTGTCCAAAATTCAATAAACTACCGGTCACGTGGGATTTCCTCCTGATTTTCAAAATCTTGGGAAAAAGTTGTTTAAAAAATTCTAATTCAAACCATTTCTCATCATTTTTGTAATTTATAAAATAAATAAATAAAGGGCATACTTATAAAATTAAAACTGATAGCGGGTGAAAATAAAAGACTAAAAATTTCCTTATTACACCATACAGATTGACGTGGGATTCACTTAAAATAAAATAACAAAAGTTGATCATGAACCAGTATCAAAATGGAAAAGACATGGAAATTGGTGATTATGTACACAATCTTTCCCTGAAAGGCGGGGTCAGCACTTAGCAGTGTAATGTAAAGCCAAACTGTAAATGATCATATATATATATATATATATGCTGCACTGTTCATACTTAGATTCTGTACTTAAAATTAAAGGACGATGAGAAAAAGCTCGCGGTCCTACTGTTCTGCCATTCATACACACTAAACAAGTCAATATTTTCTCCACTCCACTTTCTCAAACTAGATTATCTTCCGGTCCCATGCCTTTCCTTCTCCAGCTATTATACTCTCTCTCTCTCTCTCTATCTATCTCTCTCTCTCTCACACACACACTCTCTCTCTCTGTCTACATGTATATAATCATCGGCAGGTGAGAGCAAATTAAGAGAAACCAAGCTTATTAACATGGGGAGAGCACCGTGCTGTGACAAAGCCAACGTAAAAAGAGGGCCCTGGTCACCTGAAGAGGATGCCAAACTCAAGTCCTACATTGAGAAGCATGGAACTGGAGGCAACTGGATAGCCTTGCCTCAAAAAATAGGTAAAATTCTTGCAGCACATGGATTGAATTTTTCTTGATTAAAATCCTATCTTAATTGAGCTTATAAGTCGAGTGATCGATGAACAAATTCATCATGAGGGATCATATGTAGGTCTTAAGAGATGTGGAAAGAGTTGCCGTCTTAGATGGCTGAACTATCTTCGCCCCAGCATCAAGCATGGAGGGTTTACAGAGGATGAGGATAACTTGATTTGCAGCCTCTATGTCAGCATTGGAAGCAGGTGAATTTGTCTCAAACTTGCTTCAAAAATTCAATGTAAATTTTGTACATAAAACAGTAGGGTTTCTTCAGGTTCTTGTTTCCATCTCTCTGATTGCGCAGATGGTCTATCATCGCGGCCCATTTACCTGGAAGAACGGATAATGACATAAAAAACTACTGGAACACAAGGCTGAAGAAGAAGCTGTTCGGCAGGCAGCCGAGAGAAAAACAGGCTCAACGAGTGAGCCCGTACCCACGGCTGCAAGAGCCGGTGGTGCCGCCCTTGCCCACGGCCGCTTACTCGAATATAGAAACTGGGATGCAGCGTGCGCAAGCATCAAATTCTCTGACAGATTTTGCCATCATGCCTCAGCTTGAATCAAGATTTTCTTATGATCATCATCCACAACAGAACAGGGAAAATTTTGGAAACTTTATCTGCTATACTTCTGAAAATGAACAACCCTGCAAGAGTTCAACTATTAGGCTTGTCCCTTCGACGCTTACGGGCTTTATAAATAGCTTGTGCCCGCCATCGGGGAGCGATTTTCATGGCATCAGCAGTATACCAACTAACGATTTCCAAGCATTTGATGAGATCCCACAAGATATAACGTTTATCATGCCACAACAATTGGACGGGGTAGACAGTTTCTCCGAAATGGTCAGTACTCGAAGCACGACTAGTGTAATTTCAGCGGAGAGCGCAGTTAGCTGGGGAGATTTAAGTTGCCATCTTTACCCTTCTGCTCTCTCCAATTACGAGAGAAAAATGCAACATGACTGGGAGTCTTTTGATGATCATCCAAGGTTGCAAGATTACTCAGAAAACAAGCTTTTGTAGATTTTCTCTGGCTTGGAGTGGATTCAGTGACAGTGTTCCAGGTGTACTTTGTTGAAGACGGATTTGTTTGTTGTTGTACTATCACTTTCATCGATTCAAATCTTCCCCTTTTCTTTTCAAATTACATATATATAGAGTATATTACGGAACAATTTAAGGAGTTTTTTTAATGTCGTTTTCCTTGTCAGAATTCTTGGTTGCTGCTGAAACTGGGAATCTTGGAAGAAAAATTAGCTGATATATCAGCACCGAAATGTACGCTTCAGACTACAAGAGAAAATATGAAATTCGCAACAATTTTTTCTCAATTGAAGTACTTTTTGTTGCCAATTAAATATAAAATTTCTTGCGGTAAGTTGTGACTTTTGTCTGCTAGACAAGTATTTTCATTGCAAAAACTCGAATTTCTAGTAACGAATTCTCAATATTTTTCCGTGTGGTTGATCAGTATTTTGGTTAATTGAAGGAAAATTCAGTATCGCTTATATGATTTATGCCTATACGAATCGTAAAACATTAAATCAATAAATGATATGAAGTCATTATGCATGCATGTAATCAAACTTCTTACAATTTTATATGGGTACAAATTCATATGAGCGGTACAAAATGTTGGACCCCTCTTTGAAATGGTCAAGTTAGGGTATATTTTGAGGAAGTTCCTTGAAGCCTCCATGAAAATCAGTAAAGTGTTAGAGGAAGCAAAGGCGCTTTGACGTTTTGGCCACAACTGGTTAGGTTTTAGTAAGAAGAGCATCCTAAACGGCTGCTTCTCTTTATTGTTTTGTGGTTGACTGTTTCTAAGTATAGGGAGAAAAAGTTGCACATCATCATGCACCTACCTATATATATATGAATTTTAGGGTGTGGGTGCATGCTTCCATTAATCGGGTAAATTATATTTTTTGTCCAATAAATGAACCTATTTTCAATTTTAGTTTCAGACACAAGTCAATTCGCACATTGAGTCTCATATGTGGGTTTTTTCTTTTTTTTTCCAATTTGAGAATCATTAAGGGATTTTCGTCCAATTGATAACAGCAGCTGCTCTCTCTGTTAGTCAATATAATCAAAATAAGGATAAATTATATTTTTTATCCCATAAGTGGACCGATTTCCAATTTTAGTCCCACACTCAAAGCTTTAAAAGAAAAAAAAAAAAAGAAAGAAAGAGAGACAGTAACAAATTACCAAAAATATTACCAAAGTTTTATTAGTTTGACATGTGCATATATTTTGCAATGATGATTACTAACACTCTTTTGAAACTTTTTATTTTGTTATATCTACACATTTTAAAATAGTTTTTTCGGCATCACATTACAAGGGTACCATGTGTTTTATAGTACTTTGGGAGGATGTATTCTAAAAGAAAAGAAAAATAGTCCAATAAATTAACTTTCCTTTGCTAATTTAGGTGGTTTGTTAAGCTATAAATTAATTATATGTACTTTTTCAAATAAAATATGAATACTTATGAATCAAGTCTCATGAGCAATCTTCAGCGTAAATTGAAAATGAGTGAAAGTTGAATGCTAACTAGCTCAAGACGTTTACAAGAATTCTTATTAGAGGTCTTGGATTCAAATTATAAATTTATGTATGTATTGGTGCATATGCGAAGCGAAATTAAAAAAAAAAATGAAATATTTGGAAGTTCTACAAGTAAATAAATGGAGTATAGTGATTAAGGTCTTGAGTGAAATAATAATATCTAATATCATGATTTATTTTTTCAACCCTCTATCGTATATAATTTGAACGGTTGTTGTGCTCTTAGTCATTGTACCTTCACATTAATAATGTCAACTAACATTATTACAGTCTTGGACCTTATATGCCTTTTATTTTGGTCGTGCTGCATAAGTATTAATTTCTGTCTGAAAGTTTTTTCTGTCTAAAAGCTTATTAATACACTCATCTCTATGCTAGCTATTCAATTGATACACGTCTAGAAGAAGACCAACAAACACACACACACACTTCCAGTTCCAAGAATTTGTTTAGTGGGAGTTAAAAGATTTTGGGCTCAATCAACCAAGTTGAAGAATTGGGAAAAAAATAAAATAGGTTTAAAGGCAATTTTTGATCCTCTAATTATATTTTTTTTCATTTTAGTCCTTTAATTTATTAGGATTGCAAAATGGTCCTTTAATATTTTAATTGTTCAATTTTGATCCTCCTTTCACCGTAGTTTCTCTAAAGTTGCCGAAATATGCCATCTGGTTTTGATGTGGCATTTTAAATTGGAAAACTTAATTTTATTGATTAATTATACATGATATGGAAATTATATGGATTTAATTAAAAAAAATATGATATGGCATTAATTGCCAAATCATATTAGGGGAATTCTTTTATACATATACACAATTATATATATATATATATATATATATATATATTTGCTAAGTCAGCTCCAAATAACCAATAATATTTCATTTCAGTCCCTAATTTGATAGTATATGTTGATTCCACATGCAATTTTCTAGCGAGTTGGATAAAATTCTGGCTAATACTGTCTCAAAATTAAGTAATTAAAAAAGCGTGATGACCATTTTGCAACCATAGAAAATTAAAGAATTAAAATGAAAAATGAGTATAATTAAAGGACTAAAATTGCCTTTAATCTAATAAAATAAAATAAACATAAGTACTTATATATACACGACTTACTTGATTTAAAAATGAATTTGTCCCTAAGTACATCCACGATTGCTCAATTATTTATTACGATTTAGGCTTGTCAATGGGTGAACATTACTCAAATTAAATCCATTATAATAATTAAAATACATTTTTAGATCCTATAAAATTTGGCTAGCATAAAGAGGCTGAAGTGGTTTAAAAAGAATAAAAGAGTCGGGAGGCCCTCCAAGGGGCCCAGTTCAAAAGAGGACCCAAAATATCCCTAGGAAATCCAATTCATGTAAAAGTCTCAAGGAGTCTGTAGGTGCCCCTATAAATTGGCCAAAAAAAGCCTAATCGGTCCAAATTTGATAGGGCACAGATCAAAGAAGACATCATAGGCTCACATTTAAGCTTACGGACTTGAAGTCTCCTTGCCAAACTCCAAGCCCATCCCACATGTTGTTCTTGGGAAATTCAGATGGTATTCATGTATGATCTCTGGAGGCATACCTCAAAAAATTGGATAAGGACTAACAAATCCCTCGGGGACACGTGCCACCTCAAAAAGGAAGTAACCTATAAAACCTTAAAAGTATGGACAATAACTGCAAGAGGGCATCTCTTCAACTCCCTGAAAATTCGAAGAGGCATTCTTATCCCTAAAAGAAGTCTTCATCCACAACTGACTCCTCCGAATTTAGGAGAATCCTCCAACTGCCTCCCCCGATTTCGGAAAAGGGATCCTCCAACTGATGGAGACTCTCCACCAAATTTGATGGGGACACAGTTTTATCTAATAATTTTGAGATCTTACTCCGTTAAACTCATATTCTTCTCCAACCAACTTAGGTTATTAATAGTGAGCTCTCACCCCCTCCACCCAGCACGAGAAGACATGTTTTACAGGTTCTTGGTGTTTTTACACTTTAATCTTACATACTATAATTTTCACCTTAATGCTGTCATTTTAGCTGAAAGGAACATTGTAAATTTTGTATTTAAGTATAATAGGGTCTATATGCATCTATATATATATATATATCCTAGAATACTTATAAGTATGAAAAATGATTAATACCATAAACATCTATTTACGTGTTAACTTAAAATTAATAATATAAAACATCTATTTACCTGTTAACTTAAAATTGTTGAGTTTGTAAACTTTTAATAAATCAAACTACTAGATTTACTTTATATTTAAAAGTTATTAAAATTTTGTACATATTTTATTTGCGTTATTTTATGTATTTATATTTCATCCGAATTTGTTAATCTTTTCATCTGGATTTCTAATTGTAGTTTTCCTATTTTAGGGTGTATGCAAGAGTTTAAAATAAATGTTTATCAATTTATTAAAAGAGTATTTTATTTTTTATTTTTTGCTTGTGAACTACCTAAATTAAGTTGATTTAAATCAATAGTTGCAAACAACTTGCTATCAATTTCTACAACTTATTGATAAAATAAAAAATATTAAATTATTTTTTCTAAACACTCCAATTTCAATTTTTTTTACATTTAATATTTATTTCAAATATTCTCAATTTTTATTATTATTTAATTTATAATTTTCTCAACAACTTAAACTCAACACGAAAGTCGAAGTTATTACAAATTAGTCAGTTCCCTCTGCACCTTTCATCTGTTTCCTCGAAGTTAGCCAGATTGTGGTTGGGGATTCTGTTTAACTATTTGGGCTATAGCCCAAGTTCCAGAAGGAGGCCGGGCCTAACTTTTTCCGACCCTACCCGCTGTCTAATTTGGGTCAAGAATTTGAATTTGGTATTTAACTTACTGGACCATAACCAAGTATTCAAGTATTTGCTCATGTGTGTATACTCCGAGACAATATTAGTAAAGTATTAAATTCAAATTTATTATTAAATATATATTAAGTGATAATAATTTTAATTATTTTGTACTACAGTCAATCGTTGTAAAATGGGAACAAAGTAAATCCATCCGAATCTAATTTAAGTGTAAGTTTATTTATAGATACGCTTTTTATTTGGTAGTACTTTTCGAAAAATTTTCCGACATTAGTAAGAGAATATTTAGCTAAAAATTATTAATTTTCACTTTATGAAAAAAATCATTAATTCATACTTTCTGAAAATGGAGTCCCAAAAATATGATTTACTCTAAAAAAATTATTTAATATTACAACCAAATCAGGCAAATCTCCAAATGTTTTTTAAAATGAACTTTCATATTTAAAACTACATTTAAAATATATTTCGAAACAATATTGAAAATGTAGAATAAAATAATAATAATGATTACATATATGTGAGTGAGATATTGAGGCGGAATAGATGGGATCTTCTCACCTCTTTGGAAGCAATAAAGAAATCTGAAAAAGTACTTTTTTTCAAATTGGACGGTTATTTAATTAAGTGTCCAAATCCAATGGTTGAGAAGGCATCTTAAACTTGAATTCGCACTATAATTGTAGCACATGGAACTTATTAATACATTTGAGGAAATAAATAAGTACTATTCCTACATGCAAATATGCATACTGACGAGGTCACAAAAAATTTTTGTTCGGATCAGATTTGGTTGAAGGAATCCAATAATAAAGCAAGTACGATATACTTATTATGTGATTGGTCATTTATTCTAAATTATATGTACCAATCACACAACAAGTATATTGTTCTTTTTCTGCACACACCATTTTTTTTTTAAGATGGTAAAGTTAGAAATAAAGTCTTGCGGCTGAAATTGGGAGGAATTAATATGAAAAGAATATGTAAATCCGACTTTTTTGTGGAATTTTTAATTGATAGAAGACGCCCTTGAATAGAAATAGGGGGAACGCGACCCTCGAAACTTACAAAAAAAGGGCAACTCGCGACCCCTTGATGCGGGAGGCAGTGAGCTTTTTCTAAAATAGAAACTATAAAGTACTATATTATTCTTTTTTTGTTTAATCAAGAAGACTTTTGTACCTATTAGTGTCATTACACACACAAAGCTAGAGACGGTGCTTAAGACCATGTAGTAAATTAGATTTTTTATTTCAAATTCTATCATATTTCTATTTTATACGATATACAATACAAGAAAATTGATCAATAATTACGAAAAAAATTAATGTTAAAATAGACATCGAGCTAATTAGCAAGTAAAAATTTCATTACTAATATAATATTATTTAATATATACTTTAAACAACGCGCCGCTCAATTCGTTAGCAGGTACATTTCATTGTTGAATCATTAGCAAATAAATTTATTGTATTTAATAATGTAGACTAACAATGAGAATTTTACTAATTAATTAACCGATACTAATTTTTTCCTTTACTATTGAACCATTTTTTTGTAGTGCGTATGCATGTATAAAAACGAAATCATCTATTTTATTCAAGAAAAATATTTGCATATGAAATGAAAAAAATATATAATAAAAATTGGGAACAAAAAATACAATCATATAAACATTATATGAAAGCCAATACAAATAATAATAGCTAGACATTGTCATTATAATTGTCTTAGACCGTTTCACGTGAAAATGATCATCGCAGACACATGTATGATAATGATATATATCACACTAATCAATCTATTTATGGTGATTATCGATCATGGTCCTCATCATATTATTATTCTTCTTCGGTACTGAATTAATGCATACATTGATGACATGGTATGGGGGGTGGGTCACGGTCATGTAATAACATGAGACAAAAGGGTCGTCTTCATTCGGCCATTCCTGTCTTCATCAGACAGGGAATGCATGCATGCATGCATGCAATACCAGGTTGAAATGAAACACGAGGGAAAAACCCATATACCCGACCCATATTTACTCTCTTTTCCTGCACACACTGTAGGTGCAGGTGTTCTCTGTGTTTCTTCTCTCTGCATGTGATTGCATGGGAACACTCATGTGAAACCCACATGATCCTCCATACCACTCATCATCCATTCAAATTGTCACGTCCTGCCCTTCATTTCATCCTCAGTGCATTAATCAATTACATTTAATTTCTTCCTGAATTGGACCGATTGACAATTTGTTATCTGAAACTTGTACTACTGCTCTTCCATGATTTCCATTCAGACTGTCATTTCTTAATCAAGTCGACGCTGACGGATAGCTCTGTCTGCGTGCTGCGGACCGACCGACCTGCCTCATTCATTCAATTAAAATCAATTTGAATATTGATCAACTGTATCTGCGTAATAGCCATTAGCCGTTGATTTTTATAGGTGAAGTTAAAATATTAATCATATCTAGTTGAAAATCATAGCCAATGTTTTAATATGTTTTGATGATAGCTAAAATTATAATAAATATTTATTAATCGTTGTCAAAACTTAAATTTTCATATGATGATGTTGTTTGGTCTTAATTGGTGATATTCATTTCCCATGGTTTGTAAGTTTGTTATTTATAAGGAGAAAATGCAATTTTAGTCTTGCAATTTAGGTGATGGTGTTTTTGGTCCTACACGAACCGATTTTGGCAATTTTAGTCATATAACTTTAAAATTTTGATAATTTTAGTCCTTTTTTCAACTAATTTTATTTAAAAACTGCATGTGATTTGCTCGTGATCCAATTATATTTTTGTTCTGGGAAATTACTACATACAGAACCAAAAATTTCACCCCTTTACAAGACCCAAATTGTATTTTTTCGTATTTATAATATAAAGAATAATTTATATAGTGCATGTATGTTAACTTTATATACATTAATTTTCTTTCTTACATGTTCCTATCACTACCCATATCGTAAAAAGAACTATTTCTTTAACAATACATTAATAAAATTCTTAATACACAATTTATATATATAACCATCCACAATTTAAATGCTTTCAATTTGTTATCTTTTTTTTTTTTTTTTTCTCGTACCGACAATGCAATGCCTCTAGTTCTCGCTAATAATATAAATTCTAAATACTATATGTTTGACTATAACTATTAAAAAGGTATAAATGAACCAAAAATATTTGCTCGAATATGAGGTCTTGTCGAATCAAATCGATCAGAAAGTAAGTGTATCCTACTTACTATGTGATTGATCATTTTTTTTAACTGTACATTCATCAAACAATAAATATATTAAACTTGTCATATAAATAGTTCGAATTTGATCGAGTTAGGCCCGAACTAAAATTTTTATGAATGAACATACATGGACACAGGGTATAATTACAGTGTAATATATGGTACGACAGGAAACAAAACCTGAAAGCTAAACCCTTCACTGTCTTATGTGTGTCTGCATGCAACCACACAAACACCCACCGGCTTTCTTGACTTGCGGCGTTGCTTTTAGCATATTACGATTATTCGGTTTCATTTTTCTCCTGCAGAAGAAAGAGAGTACACAAAATGGACAGCAAAAAGGTCGAAAAACAACAGATCTGTTCGATTGACAAATATTTTCTTTGTGTTTTTTGTTGAATTTAATAATAATATTATTCAACAAATTATCTCCTTTTTTCCATTCAAAAGCTGCTTTTGAATGCTTTTGATGTTTAATTAAATACTATAATGTTTTACATACCTTTGTAAAAGTTTGAGTTCTAAAAGAAGCAATCGTACGTGTGATATAGCATCAAAATTAATAGGCGAATATTTTCAAATCAATTCTTCTTGTCTCCATCGGTGTCGCACCGTGACCTGCATGTGAAGAGTCGCGTTGCCATGTTCTTAAAAGTTCAAAGGGGTTGCCAGCAATTCCCCCCTCCCTCTATTTTCTTTTTCTTCTCCTGTTTATAAGATTAAATGTATTTTTGATCCTATAATTTAGATGATTTGGTATTTCGTCTTGTAACTTTTTAAGGTAGCATTTTAATCCTATATCTTTTTTATTTTCGTGATTTCAGTCTTTTGTTAGACAGAATTCAATCCCACAAGCGAGAAAGGTGAACTTTGACAAAAAAAAAGACTGGAATCATAAAAATTAAAAAATGTAGGACTAATATGCAAAGAACAACAACACTGCATAAATAGGTCAATAGGAAAAGAAGGCCCAATTTTTAAAAATGTTACATGAGAGGCACGTGCATTAATTTCTCGGCAAGGAAGGTGAATTCTGACGAAAAAATGACTAGAATCATGAAAATAAAAAAGAAGCAGAACCATAATGCTAGGCTAGAAAGTTAAAGGACGACAACACCGAATAATCTAAATTATGGTACGAAAAATACATTTAAGTCCCCTTCTATATTCCACCACCACTTATATCTCTTGCCTATGGTCTAAATATATTTTTGGTCATATAATTTCGGCACTCTGATATTTTTATCTTTTATCTTTTTAGGGTTGTAAAATCTTATAACATTTTGACATTTCACGGTTTGGTCTTTTCAGTGTCTGATTTTGAAAAAATTTCCAAAATAAATCATGTGCCCCTCATGATTTTGACATTTTATCCTTTTTCTTTCTAAGGAATGAAAAAGATAACTTTTTAAGTTCATAATTTTGGTCCTTCTGGTGCCGCATTTTACAGAAGTAGTTGGAATAAGTCATGTGCCATCTTATATTTTTTTTATAAAAAATTCATTTATGTTGGCAAAAGTGAGCCAATCAGAACAAAAATCCCAATTTAAATGAGCCACATGAGGCAAAATTGATATATTCTGGCAATTTTTGCAAAATCCAACATCGAAAGGACCACAATTATGAAATATCAAAAAATTACACGACTCTTTTGTAATTTTAAAAAATTAAAAAATAAAAAAATCAAAGTGCCAAAATACAGGATCAAAAGTATATTAAGCCCCTACTAACTACAAAAGTTATTCTATGGATTCGAATCAAAGCAAAATGCAAGTATTAATTGCTTATTTCTATAGTAGTCGATTAATTGTAAATTTTAAATATTTACTATAATTCATTTTGATGTATGATTTGACTAAATAAATTCAAAAAGAAAAATCATCATTTTGTTTAACAAATACACATAAACACCCAGAATTTAAATAGATAATTAATGAGATGAGGAAGTCAAGAAAATCGCATAAATTGGCAGATATATTTTTGGATAAATCGTCATTCTATCGGCTGCAGGGCGGTATGGAAATTAGCATATGGATAATGAATTGAGTCAACAAAAACATGGGGAAGAGACAGAAATTCAACCTCGTCTAGAATCGTGTTTTATTTGGATACTTTCTATTGCTCAGGATGCCAAACTCGCCATATCACGTGTCAGCGCTTGTATCCATCCATAGTGACGATGAATTCTCATAAAAACATATATACTTTATTCACAAAATAAATTATGTGGTAGATTATCGGTGCATCCAATACCACATAGAAAAATAGGATTTTTTCTTATAATTAATTATCATAGTTAAAAATAAAAAATTATAATAAATACTACTTAATTATAGTTGCGCAACGAGTATTAGTGGTTGTTTTTGCAAAGAATGGTAAAATATTGGCTACAACTAAGAACTATGACAAATGTTATGGTTATAAATAAATCGTGAGAAATATTAATTAATTATTATCAAAATTTAAATTTTCACATCAATTTTATTTGAAGATGTCAGATAATATTATGTTTCATAATCTTTAAACCTTAATGATTAATTACAGAGGATAATCCAATGTTCTTGTAGTGACCAGGTGCGATTACAAATATATAAATAGAAGCCTCATAGAAAATTGATCTTCATTTAGCATAATCTGTTCAAACAATTTTCTTTTAAGTTAATAAAATTTAATGATAAATTGGATAAACAATTCAGTATTTTCATCATACTGTACTAATTATGCATGTTACGGTGTAGTAAAAGATAATCTTAGTGGGGGGAAAAACCTTTTTTTGGCAAATAAAGATTATTATAATCATATATATGGCAAATAAAGATTATTACAATTATATATGTATTATCATTTGTTTGTGTTATATTGATACTAACTTATAATTTATTAGTTATAAAAAATGCACTATAATAATCATATATATAAATTGTCTCGATAAATAATTAGTAACATATGTTTATAGTTGTCTTGTAATTATATTTAACCTTATATATACACCACTAATTATTGATAATGACAAATTATTTAGTCAAAATAAATTAAATAATTTATGACATTCATTAGAAGAAATATGATTTTTTGTTATAATTAATTAATTATTATTATTAATAAAAATTATTAGATTGCAATTGGATTAAAAGTATTTTTGCTCCCGTAGTTTAGGTCATTCAGCATATGCATAACTTTCTTAAGTAGCATTTTATTTCTACATCTTTTTTTTTAACTTTTGCAATTTCAATCATTTGTCTTATTGGAGTTCATTGGATTCTCGCCAGTGCAGAAAAGACTAAAATTGCAAAAATTAAAAAATGCAGATCAAAATATAACCTTAAAAAATAAAAAAAATAAAAACACCAAATAACCTAAATTACAAGACTAAAAATACATTCATACCGACCGCAGCTTGAGCATGCCATCATTTGTCTGTGTAAGATGATTATAACATTTTTCCCGCGTCGGCAAATAAAAATAAGTTTTATCTCATTCAAAATTATCAAGAAAAATAAAAATAATATATATAAAAACAAACTAGAGTTATAAGACGGGATCTTTGTAAAAAAAAATTTATCTCAATCAAAATTATCAAGAAAAATAAAAATAATATATATAAAAACAAACTAGAGTTATAAGACGGGATCTTTGTTCTTAAATAACCCAACAAAGAATTTAGCTTTTTGCAGATTATGTTTCCTTTAAAGTATGTTAGGGTGGCCAACCTGTTTTCTCCGTCCCCGCTCCAATCCGGAAACCGCGTACAAGTATTTACTTTCAATCATATATTATTTCAAATATAAAGAAAAATTCAAAATTACATCCTCTGTATATTCTCAATTTATTATTCGTATTTTCTTTCCCTTACATTCCAAAAAATTTAAATAAAAATAATGCCGTTATACATATTAATGTGAGTAGTGGAATACCACCCTCTGGTGCATGGATCTTATATGACTTGAATTATAAATGAATTTCTTTCTACAGATTTGCATTATGTCATGAACCGATCTTACTTCCATGTCTGGAACTAACATCTGCGAAGTTGTTACTATTGAATTATATTGATAACTAGTGAAGTTATATGTGTAATGACAACATAAGTGACGTAAACTATTTCGTTGATTATTTATAATGACAACTGTGTATGTAATTTTTCCATTAGTAATCATTGCATCGGAAAACTTTGCACAGCAATTATTATTGTATAAAATTATAAAAATCATCATATTGACAAATCACAAGTTCTTTTGACTTAGTACGTATAATTCATGATAATTCTAATATTGTTACTAAACTTTTTTTTAACTATATTTTCCTTTTTTTGTTTGGACTTTAAAGTAATTATGGGGCAACTCTCAATTATAAATATATTCAAAAATTTCATGCTACAAATAGATCAATTATTTACAACAGATTGTCGCGACAGTTTTCAGAACAGAAAAGAAAAATTGCATTGCAAGAATAAAACTTGCTACCAACCTTTCGATGGGTTATCACGGTAACAGTCGCAAATAACTTTGTTGTAAAGGACACCATTTTTAGAAAGTGTAGAATATTCGGTTTGTGATGGATACTCCGATAAAAGGGACAAAATAAATATAATTGAAATATTATAACAAAATTTGCGACGAACCATCCATTGCAAAATTCGTTTGAATTGCATAGTGATTTTGGTGCAAAAATTTAGGTTTAGATGCAATTTTGGTCCAGACTTAGGTCATTTTATGTTTTCAACCTTTAACTTTAAAGATATTATTTTGGTCATGCATCTTTTTTAATTTTCGTGATTTCTATCTTTTTTCGCCAACAATAAAAATAATTTAAATTTTAAAAATTAAAAAAATATAGGAACAAAATACTATCGTAAAAAATTAAAAGATGAAAGCACGGTATTACCTAGGACCAAAAATGCAGTTAATCGAAGAATATATGTAGATGGCTATCCTCTAATAAGTTGCCACTCAAAAGTTTGGAATGGTGTTGAACTATCCAAAAGAAGAAAAAGATTACTAGCAGGCAACTGAATTTCACCGTCCCTCAACCTCCCACCCCACCCTCGACTTACTAACGATTTCTATCAGAAAACCCGTTGTTGATCAAACTTTTCTTGCGTTTAATCTCTTTGTTTTTAAGTAAAAAACGGGTTGACAAAAATCAATAACACGATTTTCTCACCCCGGAAAAAGGAATATTTTTCTATATTCAAAAACAAAAACATGGAAATGTCGTCGTTTGACTCAAGTAATATTAAGCACGCACGCTGCTTATACGGCTTAAACAACGTCAGGAGACGGTGTTTAAAATAGTCGGCAGACAAAACTTTTTTAAATTACGTTGGATTAACCGGCCACCGGTGTTTTAAAAAGTCGGCGGCGACAGTCGATCGCATGTTAATTCCTTTTCCCGTTAATGTCGCAAATGTCATTCAAGAATGTAATGATCATTGAGATCCATGATCATTAATACTTCTGATTCTACCAAACATGCCTTAATTTCTCGTGGAATATATATATAAGTCGTCCATGTACTTTAATTTATGTTCACAACACACTTGTCCCTAGATGAGATTATACATATTTTAAATTACAAGTATCAACTGCTAAGTGTGTACTTCTTGAATATTTATGGGTTATACGTATATATGATTATCTTATCTAAAAGTTTAAATTATACTAAAAAAAAATTATTAGCAACAATTTTAATAACTATAAATTAAAAATTATGGTAAATAATTTTTACTTGCCACGGTGAAAGTAAATTGATGCAAAAACATAGATTTTTCATCAGAAAAGAGTTATTTGCTATGGTAAATATTTTAGGCACCCTCTCAAATACCACGACTAATTTTATTTTTAACCATTGCAATTAGCCATGGTTAAAATATTGCATTTTTCGTAGTGCTATGAAAGAGAAAAATTATTTAATTTTTTAATATTTTAACATGCCTCCCTAATGTGTAAGCTCTGTACGACACGCCTCTCTCATATACAAACGTCTTCCCTTATGCATAGATCTTGTACAAACACACTTTCTTCATGTGAAAATCTTATACATGAAACCTTTCTTTTATAAATGGATGACAATAATACTCAAAATCGAAACCTCTTATTTGATTCACATCATCTAAAATTTAAATTATTAAAAAGGAGAACTACTTAATATTAATATCTCATCGGTGTCCATCCACGTATATATTGTATGAAATTTGTTGGGATGTTTTATATAGAGTCGAATTGTGTAATCTGAATATTTTATTACTGATAGTTTATACATTATATATATACACACACATTATGACGTATACGAAATTCAGTTTATATACATAAATTAAAGTTATTAATATATTTAAAAAAAATATTATATCACTATAAAAATTAAAAAAATAGAATAAAAAGAAAGATATTAATATTTTTTTTCTTTGGAAAATTAGTGTGTGCCTAGGTGGGTGATTAGGCCTACCCTACCCGTTTATCAGAAATTTGAAAGAAATTAATATTGTCATTCACTATACATTAAAAAAAAAATCCTTAATTTTAATAGTAACAATTACATAGTGTAAAACTTGTCACTATATACAGACAATTAGTGAAAGTTCGGTGAAATATAGTTGGCGACAGTGGATCAAAAACATAATTGCGATTATAAATATTTCACTAATTATCAACAGTGACCTACATAAATTTTTGTTACTAATAAGCTTCTGCAAATTATGTTGTAACGAAGACCAGATTACTATCCTTAAAAATATATTTTTTTTTACTAATATTTTAAAATTATTATTTAATATTTTATCAATATTTTTTTATTTTTTGTTGCGGTGTATGTTAAAATTACAAAGTATAAAATATAATACCATTGTATAACAAAAATTTTCAAGTTATTACACCTATTCTAACTATAAAATTAAATCATATAAATATTTATTAATCGATCTTGGTTAAAATTAAATTTTTATATCAATTTTATTTAACTGTGACGGATAATATTAATTATTTACAACAATTTTATGAGCCGCGGTTATTATAATATAATGAATATAAATTTTTTTGTAATGACATGTGAAGAGAGGAATAAAAAATGGGGGTTTACATGGTTCGGCTAAATAACCTGAGTCCACATGACAAATGACCAAAGGATGTTATGTTATTTTCTCTTACTTCGAAGTTACAATGTTTATTATAGTGAATTACACATGTCAATAATAAAAATTAGAGAAAATCACTCCAAAATAAACATTATATATATAACTGTCACAAGATGCATTTAATTAGATCTATTACGAACTTATTGTGATTTTATAATTATTTAAAAAATTAATTTTTTATTTTCAAGAATTAGAGTATAAGCTAAGATATGAAATGAGAATAATAATTATAATTATGACCATTAATTACATGAAGATGACGTATGACATCACATGTCGTAATTAATAACGGCAGTGAATTACTCTTCGAGAAGATTTCATTGAACAACTAAACACGTCTTTACATACTCAATTAGGAAGCGCAAATCACTTCACGTCCACATGGACAGAGTGCCACTCTCTTTACATTAATACAAAGAAGAGTTACACAAAAATCTCAAACTCAATATCAAGTTATTGAGGCAAAAAATTAAAATTAATAATAATAATTAATAAGAAAGCATAATCGTGATTCGGGTGTTCAACGCGACTATCGTTCACGTTCGCGATCGTGAAACGATAGCCGAAAAACCCAGTTTGCAAGTGACGACTTTCTTCTCGAGTTCTTGCTTGATAAGTGACGGGAGTAACCGTCGATGTTTTCACTTGAAGAAGTCGTGTTATTCACAAAGGATGCTATTCTTTGTATTGCGAGGTCGAGAGTGTCTTCTGACATGTTGGCGAAACAGACCCGGAACCACCCCGGTTCCACGCAATGGCAAGAAGAACCGGGCGAGATGTTCAACCCGACATCGTAAACGATCTTCTTCCACAGATCCATTTCTGCTTCAAAGGTGTTTGAGGTTAAGAGGTGTCTCATGTCCACCCAGCAGAATAAACCGGCATTGCTTTCCAGGCAGGGAATTCCGGTTTTCCTCAATCCTCGAACCAGCATTGCGTGCCGAGTCTTGAGCCTTTTCCGGTTCTCAACGATGTAATTCTTGGCAAACTCTTTGTCCGAGAGCATGGCGGAGAGGAGGTACTGAGTTTGGGAAGAAACCAACCCGAAACTCGACATCTTCGTGGCTGCGGCCACGACCATTGGGTCGTTGGAGTATATTGCTCCGACGCGGAAACCCGGAAGGCCTAAATCTTTGGAGAGGCTGTAGACAATGTGAACCCGGTTCCGAAGCTCCGATTTCATCACGTGACTCCGGTCCACAAGAACCTCCATGATGCTGACGAAGCTCGGCGAGTTGAAAACCGTGCCGGAATAGATTTCATCGCTGATGAGATGAATGCCCTTGGCGTCGACGAAATTAAGCAAGAGAGTGAGCTCGTGGCGTGTCAGGGTTATCCCCAGCGGGTTGGAAGGATTTGTGACTAGTACTCCTTTAACTTTGAGATTACGCTTCTGGGCCAGCTGATAAGCCGCTTCAAGAGCCGGTGCAGTGATTCTGAAGCCATTTGAGCTGGTGCACTGTATCGGCACGATTTCGACCCCGGTTCGCCATTTCAAGTCTCTGTCAAACCTGCATTAATTATCCAATATTAGATAGACAATCAAATTAAAATTAATTAAATAAAATTTGGTACGTGAAAAATATATAAATACGTACCCAGGATAGTATGGAGTGGGAAGCAGAAAAGCCTCGCCGGGGTCAGCCAGGCAAAAAATCAGGGTTTCATTGGCTGAAGTTGCGCCGGCGGTGAGTACAAGCTTGTCTGAATCAAAGCTGACTTTGTTTCCTCGGATTTCTGCCATGAACTGAACCATTGCCTGAATGCATACATACATAATTAAGTTAGATAGAATTCATGTCTGGCCCTGAAATTATATTTTTTACTTTTTGCATGCTTACATTCTTGAAAGCTGGAAGGCCATGATAATCTTGAAAGAGAGCGAGCTCTCTGAAGATAGACTCTCCACCGTTCCTGAACCCGGCTACATCAGGGTTTTCTGCCAGCCACGACTCCAGTAGGTCGAAACAGAGCTGCAGACATGAAACCGACGGTAAGATTAATTCATGAAAATTTCACGACATATATATGTAATTCCAGACACACACAGACCTGATTCTCTGCAAGCCCCATCTGAATAATTCCATTGGGATTGTTGGACTCATCGTATGGATTCTTCTCGTACTCCTGCCATCCCAGGAAGTATGAAGAATCTTGGCCGTGCGTGTTGCATGCAGCTTTCCTCGACAACGTCATTTTCCTCCGAACTCAATGTTAATCACTACTACTGATCCTGTATATATAAGTAGCTGAGAAACTTTAGAACCAAGAAATACCTATAGAGAGGGAGAGAGAGAGAGAGACTTGTTGTGTTGTTTTGAAGAAGGAATTGAGGATGTTGGTATGTGGGCAAAGGCGAATTGGGTATATATAGGAACGGGAAGCAGCAAAGAAACGGGGCATGTCATGTGTCAAAACATGTTTTTGACTTAGAGAGGACCAAAATTCGAGGATTTTTGCTTAATATTTTGCCAATATTATGAGAACATAATCACTATATGCGAATCCCACGCGCTTTCCAAACATGGTATGCACCCGCTCTCATTAAAATTTGGCCGTGTCATCTAAGTGTACGCACCCTAAACTCATTACATATTTTAATATTTCTTAATTTGATTTAGCACTAATTATCCATTAAATAATTGTATGCAGCTAATTGATAGATTATTAGTGTATAATTGAGACATTTAAGTTCAATAGTTGTATCAATTTATGCCGACACTAGAAGAAATATATAATATTAAATCATATCTTTGCATGATTAAAAATAAATAATTATAGTAAATAATTATTGACCACAACATATGATTGTTGGTCGTAGTTTTTTACAAATATAATTGAAATATTTATTATGGCTAAAAATTATAGAAAAAAGACTTAATATAGTTTATAACTTCATATATCTCAAGATTATAAAAAACAAAAATCGTATAACTTGATAATTAAATTTTGCATCGATGTACATTGCTTCCGTATAAGATCGTATGTCTATGGACACAAACAACGTGTACCATAAGTTGGTGATATATTTTATTTCATTTATTTGAGAATTATTTGAGTAAGATTATGAATTCTTGAACTGCTTGAAAATCTGAAAAATGAGATAAATAAATTTGAAAACAAGCCCCCAATTCAATTCCATCGTTGTATTATTTAGTACGCTCAAATTAAAAAATTGATTCAACACATTGATATTTTTAAGTCATTAAATATATTTAAAGAAAATTAAAAAATAATAAATTATTTTAGTATTAGATTATTCATTCATATTTATGGAACTCGGCGTTGAAGCTAATACTTTTTAAGGGTAAACTATAGCTATATGAGGTTTGATATAATTACTAATACTCTTATTTGAAAAAATTATAAATACTCTCCTAAAAAGAATAATTATGTTGTCAGTAAATATTACTATTTTACCCTTACTAAATATTTTTAAAAAATTAAAAAAATATAAAAGAAAAAAATTGGAATGGATAAAATAAATCATCCATAGGGATTATCAGTTCATAAAAATATTTTAAAAAATTTAAAACATATATAATGTTTTAATCTATAATCTAAAAAGACATTTTGGTTAATTTACCACAAAAATTAAATATAAACCTAAGAGCAGTTAATAAAATGGACTCCTTGTTAAATGGATGTTAAAATTAGAGGGTATTTATAATTTTATATTTATAATTATATCAAAAACTCAAAAAAAAAAATAGCTGTAATTTGTCCTTTTTTTAATAACCCTTTTTGGTTGTAAAACTGCAGAGGTGTACCGACACAGCAAATCCGAGGAGTAAAGAGACAATGGCAAAAGTGGGACAAAGCCCATCAAAAACTGGACCTGCAACCGTGCTTTGGTCCAAATCTCCCCCGGCTACACGGGCCCATCTCCTTCTTTCATGTCGACTACACCCCCCCCCCCCCTCTAAGTTTTTCTTGCACAAACTAATAATCATAAGTATTGTTTCATGATGCTAACAGCCTAACAACCTTTTTGTTTCAAGTCAACCTCTTCTAGTTCTAGTATTCAGTAATATTTCGCACTGAGAATTTATGAAAATATTCATTTAGCTATTTTTCAAATGAGATGAGATTCGCCTCAAATAAAAAATAATATTAATGGAAAAATATTGGAATTATCACCACAAGAAAGTATATAATATTAGTAATAAAACATAGATGATACTTTTGAAGTTTGTCACTAAAAATATATTTCGATTGATACCAATTTTTAATTTTATCACAATTCAGTTATTAGTAACAATATTGTATATAAAGTTGTTACTAAAAGGGATTAATTAGTGACATATACGGACAACAGTTAATTATTAATTATTGTATTTACTTACGTTGTTACTATATATGTGCCACTGATTCCTTTTTGTGATAATTTTATGCACAAACTTTTGTTATTAATTTTTACCAATGATAATTTTAAAGAACAATAATGACAAATAAAACTACAAAATTCATTATTTTAGTGTATTAATCAGTAACAATATTAAAACTATCACTTTAGTTCTTTTATCCCTAATCTTCTTTTGTTTTTTCTTTTGCGATAATTACACCGCCCCCTCTTGAGTTTTGGTGAAATTATGTATAGATACCCTATAATTTGAAAAATTACATCTAGTGCCCTTGAATTTATTTATGTCTAATGAATAGATCGGTTCATTAATTAAAATTCACAAAATTTGCTGATATTAAAATTAAATTGAATTTCAAAAAAAAAAATGAATAAAGAATTAATATTTACCATTGACTTATTACTAATTTATTAAAGGTCAAACAAATATTTTTCTAATCAAATTACCCTTATGCATTTTTACACGCTAATGCATGTAAAAGATATATTTTCACTCTTATAAGGGTAAGTAATTTGGTCAAAAAAATAAATTTATAAGATATATTTTCACCCTTATAATTTTAAAAACTTTTGACATTTGAAAAAAAAATGGTCATAATTTGCTAAAAATTACCGAAAATGTGCACCCAATCAAGTTGGTCACCTTCATATCACCTTCACTTTTTTCGACTAGTTATAGCAAATTTTGACCATATATTGTTCTCCTCAATATGTGAAATTTTAAATTTATAGGACAAAATTATTGTATGGATCTAAAATTATCACCCAATACTTACATGACTAAAACTACCATTTTTTGCATTACTATAATAAGAACTATGTTTACTTCCACTACGTTGTTACTATGTGTATATCATTAATTATTATAAATGATAATTTTTACACAATAATTGTCACTACTAAAACTATGAAAATTCTTATAATAACAAAACAATTTTTTGTTATTCAATACATATAATTTTCGTCAGTAATATTTTTTTATTATGATAACAATTCTAATTTGATGTTTATAAAATATAAACATATTCACATACTACTCAAATAACTATCAATGTCGATTCAATAGTCCCACTCATAACTGACATAACCGACCACCAAAATTTTACTAACAAAAAACAAAATATATGGATCAATGATCAGGATTTTGGTCTCTTTGTTAAGGTTGAGACATTATGAACAAATACAAATTTATAACGAATCTCATAAAATATATAAATATTTATTTTATTTTATGTGAGTTTATTTTAATTTATTAATTAGTTTTTTATAATTTATATTGGTAACTTGATCGATTTATTGATATATCAATAGCATAAATTACAACCCCTATAAGAAAAAAAAAAATTGCATTTATTTTTTAGATAATTACATACACACCCCTTGATTTATGGTCTATTTACACAAATCATCATTATCTTTTGTATAATCACATAAATCACCCATGAAAGTTAATTAAAAGTAAGGATCATTTGTGACGTTTATGAAGGTGTATGTGTAATATTTAAAAAGTAGAGATGGTTAGTGTAAATGATGTCTGACATTTCTGATGGGTGTTTTTGTAATTTTTCAAAAGACAAGAATAATTTATATACATAGACCATAGATTAGTGGATAGTAACGTAATCCTCCTTGTATTTATTTATTTATAAAGAAACCGCGTTAATTTGCGGATGAAAGTTTGGTTTCTTGCAAAAATGATCTCATTCTACGAACTACATCATATGTTACCTATAGTGTAAAAGACATGATATGCCCGAAACGTTATAACGAAATATCTTGACTTGTTTTGGCAAATTCGTCATTTTCACAAATTCAAGAATTGCCAACATCATAAACTACCGACTACATACTATAATGTAAGGAAAAACAAAAAAAACAGAGAAATACCCAACGACCTCAAAATCTCTCATATTTGGAGATCAAGAAACGGTCGAGCGACACATAATTACTTACTTAAAAGTGTAAAACGATTAAACCTTAACTAACCACAAAACAATGAGTTCCGCCATTGGTATTAGCCAATTGATTTCTTTGTTCGTTATCTTAAGCACATGATTTAAGAAGGTGAAAACTAAACTAAATTACTAATCAAACAAATTAAGCCCTTTTTTCGGGTCAATCAAAAAGAGACTTATTATAATGAGTGGTTTTGATTCAATTTTGTGTTTTAATACCCAATGATGACGCGCTCAGTCTTTGAATATGATTTATTTTTTTACGTTTTAATACTCAGTGATGATTCGCTCGTTTTTTGAATATTAATTGTAACTCAGATGAGTTACCGCATCAGTAAAAAAAAATTTGATAATCATATTAAAAAAATTCGTTAGGATGATCCTCCTTTTTTTGTATTTATTGAAGGTGTGATAATGGGCTCACTCTTGAATACTAGCTACAATTCAAATCAAATATTTCATAACAATAAAATAATTTTGATAATCATATATATTTCGAAGGAAATTATTACACTAATTGTCTTTTTTCCTGTATCTAATGCTGCTTTTGATGATACAGTATCTAATGGATTTTTTTTTTTTTTATGATAAACTTACTCATTGAATATTAGTTGTAACTCAATTAAGATGTTTCACAACAACAAAAACTTTTGAGTGTAGTGTTTGATATAGCTAAGCGTCCTACGTTGATTGCATATGAGGAATTTAAATGGTTTATAAGCCTCAATACCTCCTCTTCCTAGTGAGTTGCCTTTTTAGGACAAAAATGTGATGTTCATACGAAGGTAAAATGGATAATACTTTGTGCAATAGGGCACTGATCGAATCGCAAGCTACATCATTGTTTAGGAAAAAAATAAAAAAAAGCTTATTACATTGATAGTCTCTTTTTGGTATTTAGCTTATTAAAAAAAGAGTTAATTACACTTAGACCCCATCTAAAATGCAAACACTTTTCCTCAGAAAAATTCCAAAATTATACTTATACTCCCTCCAAAAATTCATTGTTTTCACCTAACCTTCTTCCATTAGGGTTTAGACAAAAAAATATTGACGTTAGCAAAATGATTATATAAACTTTTAGTTTTACTTCTCATTTAACATTCTCATATAATCATTTGTATTTATAAGAAAAAAAAGTGTAATGATGTTAACTTCTCTCTCTCTCTCTCTATATATATATATATATTGTATCCCTTTCTATATACAAAAATATACTTGAAAATGTTAAATGACAGGCAAAAATATTGAATATTTATATATTTTTTGCTAACGTTAGGATTTTTCATTCAAAATTAACAGAATGAGTAAAATATAAATTGATAATTTTTAAAAGTGTAAATGGTCCAAATATAATTAATCATTCAAAAAATTATAGTTGGGATGAAAATAAAATAAAAAGTATAGGATGGGTAGGTGACATTGTGCCCCCCCGGCCGCTGATTTCGAAGCCTGGTTACTCTTTTTGGCTTTCTCAATAGAATGTGAAACCATAAAAGTGAGAGACAGCTCAGGATGGCATAATAGCAATGTCTTATTTGCCTTTTTTGAGGTTTGAGGCTTTAGGCTGAGGGGCCCTTTTCTTATACATATACCTCGAGGTAATTGCATTTTAGGTACCACAGTTTAGGGTTATTGTAAGTTAGGTATCACTGTTTATAAAATAGTCAATTTTGATCTGCAATTTACAAAAACTTGCAATTTTGGTACTTTATTTTCATTTTGACCTCTAAAACTTTCAAAACTATTAATTTAGCCCCCAGATTTCTTTTTTTTTTTGCAAAACTATTCTCATTACTATTCAATACATCAGGCCCAATATGCTTCCAAAATAAAATTAAGCCTACATAAAACTCATATACTTTTTTACCACTTTGCCATCGGGTATTTCAAGTCCTCAGTTTTACAAATTTTCTCCAACCACACTACCCAACATATAGTTCGTAGAGCCTCGGCTCCTTCAGCAACAAACAACACAACCCTATTTCATTTCCTACCTTAAGAAGTAGAGGTACTCCAAAATAGAGACTTAATAAAATTTTGGGTGGACAAGTTAAACAAAAGTCTTTTCTTTATTAAAGAAATATAGGTAGTATTACATAGATATTTATTCCTTTATTGGAGAAGACAACTACTTAGTTTCTCATTAAGAGGACTATATTGGTTGGGGAAATCCCATAAAACTGAGAAAACTAAAACTACAAGTATTTGAAAACTTAAAATCTTATGCTTTGAAGAGTAGGAGAAAATGTTTTATGATATCGATCTGCTTCACTGCTTCCTTATTTATAACTAACCGCAAATTTCAAACACAGACTTCAAACTTGTTTTGAGATAATGTCATTGCGTTCGTCATCACTTTATCTTTTCTGGATGACATCATTACGTTCGTCATCTTCGTGTCCTTTCTAGCTGATAGTCATGATGGCTTGTCTGTCCTATAATTACTAGTTGGCTTTCCTACTTTGCTGATTGTTGGCCTTTATTGTTTTTTGCCAACAGTCTCATTCTTGAATTTTTATATACTCTAATTTTTACTTCAGTTTGTAAAAGTTCTTTCTTTTTCTCTTGTTCTTATTTGGCTCGGATTTCTTTTAAGTAACCTGAATTTTTATCTCGAACAGGGACTTCTCTTGTTTCTCGCAACAAGGGCATGCATGATTATGTCATTGCCCAACATGTAGCATGTTGTATGCCTTCATCCTTGTTCTTCGTTTGCTGGAAGCTTATTTTTCCAGATCAATATCTTCTTCTTTTCAAATAAGCTTTCTGCGAACCCAATACTTTCCTGTCATGGAGTTTAACAGGAATGATCCATTCACTTTGTTTGACAAAATCCTGAATGGATACTTGACTTTGTCCATCTCAGTGAGACAGACCTATAATCCCCAAGCTCGTCTGATAGAGATATCATCTTCATTAATAGTTGATACAAGGGAGTTTTTCCTGAGGCGACTTTAATTTTATTAAGAACTACCATGTCTGGTCTTTGCAGCTTGATGAAATGGAAGGCTAGATGAGACCCTTTTTCTGTTGTTTCTGAAGCTGTTGATATGAATTTTAACTTCAAAATATCTCCTCTTTTGAAGTGGGGGTTGTTTTTTCAAGACTCATAGACTGCCCACTAATCCATTCTGAAAACTTTGAAATTTTTGGGAAAATTTAGTGACATAGTATGAACTGAAGCCAAAGCTCCAAAATCATATCATTCTCGCACATCTTCTGGTTTGAACCCCTCTAACATCCAACCTTTGTTGTATTTTTCAAATATTTCGTTGACAGTCTTGTTTGGATTAACACCTTTCTGAGAAATTAATTTTTCCCATATGCGCTGGTATACATGCCAAGCAGAAAAAGATATCAAATTGTTAGTATTAGGTTTAGATGTGTCTGTCATCGATCTAGGTATTATCAATTTTTAATGTGAATTCTTTAGCAAGTAAAAATAAAGTTCATTTCTTAAAAGCCTTCCAAATAGCAAAGAACTATTTATATCCCACAATTGGGCTTGTGGTTCTGAGAACAATGCTCCTATATATCTACAAGGTTCTTCCCTTGTAGTAGTCTTTTTCATGAGCAGTGCTGCCCATCTATAGTCATTGGTGTCTGTGTAGACCACAAATTCGTCCTTGTCTTGTGGTATGAAAAGCTTTGGCAAGTTACTACAAACCTGTTCAGCTCACGAACCCTTTGAGTATGGATTTCCTCCCATTTCCACTTTGAACTTTATGTTTCCTTCAAGAGTGGTCGAAAATCCTTTCTATATTTTGCATGATCCTTAATAAAGATACCTACTAAATTAGCAACCACCAAGAAGCTCTGCAAATGCTTCTTATCTTTGACTATGTTTGGAAAATTGTGAATTTTCTCCATAATGTGATCCTGTAATTCAATACCTGTTTCGTAAATAAGAATTACTAAAAATTCAATTTCATTAATAGCTATAGTAATTTCTTCTCAAAAAGCACTATTCCTTCTTTATGGAATATATCAAAAAATATTTCAAGATATTTAATATGATCTTTCATATTTTTAGATGCAATCAATATGTCGTCAATGTAGACAATATGAATTCAAAATAATCATTAAAAAGATTATCTATTTTTTTTTTTAAATATTTGAGGTACATTAGCTAAATCAATTGAAAGCACATTTCGGATAATTGTCCCTGTGGTTTGGAGAATGCAATAAATGATTTTTATTCACTGTCCATCTTAATCTGATAAAAACCAGATTTGCAATCGACTTTAGAAAACACTTTTGCACCTTTAATAAAATCAATTAAGTGCTCTCTATTAGGAATGTAATAACCATCAAGTTTTGATATTCAATTAATATCTTAAAAATTAATTATCAACCTGGGTTTACCTCTATTTATCTCACCATGGTTTCTTATCAGAAATCCAAGGCTACTGTAGGTAGAGATTCCAGGCTCAATGAGTCCAAAATTGATATGTTATTTGATAATCACCTGCATATCCTTTTTATCATCCACGTTCATCTAGATAGGCTTGCACCAAACGTACTCGTACTTGTATTATTCTTTAACTCTCAGAGTAGCTTCGATCTTATTCCTATCTCACCATGCCAGAGGGTTATCACTGAAGTTCCTTTGAATAAGTTTCTTGACATTCTCAAGAAAGAACTTGCTTTCTTCGCTAATGTATAGCGACTTGTAACCTATGGATTATCCTGTGGAGGATTATTAGAACCTGTACTTCTCTCCGGCGGTGGTAGTGTTGGAGTAATTTCGTTGGTTTGAACATTGACTAAATCCACAGTCCTAAGTTGGGAACATAATTCAGCCAATTCCTATAAATCTTACAGATCTGCCCTCATAACTTTCATTATTTCATGGAGTTATTAGTTACGCTCGCAATCGTTGCATGACTTTACTCAACAACTTTTACAGTTGTTAATTTTAATTATGAAAGTAACTACTGCTTAAATATTATATTTATTATAGTATGCATCAAATAACATAAAAAAAGTATCATATAAACATTAAAATTTACAATATGCTACCGTAAGAGGACTATAATTGTTCGATGTTGAATATCTATGGTATAATGCTTTCCAATATATCCTTCAAATCGATAATGACATTAGATATTTATCGATAAATTCAGAGCCAATGACGGTATTTATTGGTTTGGAGATCTACCTAATATTGCATTCTTCATCAAATTTCCATGATCATGAAATATCTATATATTTGTTTTTTAATTCTACTAATAATTGTGGCATGCAATATTCATATAAAAATATTTTAAAAATCACAATCAATATATGATTAAAAGCGGAGCTAATGATGAATGTAAACGAAAAGTGTAGGATAAATATGATAGTATATTAAATGACTTAAATCATTTAAAATAAATAAATAATAATATTCATGTAAATATCTAAATATATATTTTGTATTTAAAAATTTAGTACCTCAGTGCCATAAGAACCAGTTGTGAGTGTAAAGTGACCTTCTTATATTAGTATAGAAGATAAAGAACTGATATCTACATGTCTATTTTTACTACTAATATATGTTTTTTCTTATTTCATTAGTGAAATTATGTATTTAAATGTTTGTATAGTTTTCTTGAATTATAAAGAAAATAATATAATTTTTTTCATGGAAAAACTCAATAATCATTAAGGAAAAACTAATCGAACCGGAGTTGGCAATTAAAATTTGCAACATGTCAATGATGCCTAATTTTATTGGTGAAGTTGAGACTTTATGACTAAAAGGTCATGTGTTTGAATCCGAACAATGTGTAGGTACTGGTCTCTTGTAATAGTAGTTATTGGTTAGTCACATATATTTGTATTGATAATTAATGTATATTGATTGTTAATAATTAAAATTCATAATGTAATCGTAATTGATTTACTCGCGAAAAGAAAAAAAGAAACTTGCAGCATGATCAGGTGACAACATTATTGAAAATTAGGGGGCTGTAGAAGATTCATTATTTACTACTAGCCGTCGTGGCACGTCGTTTCTACGTGCATATAATAAATAAATTTCACGCTTTAAAGAATATTATAAATAAGAGCAAAATATATAGATCGATACATTACATTAAAAAAGAAAAAAAGAAACTAATTTATTAGTAAAATTTTAAAAGTTAAATAAATTAGTTATTTTATTGAAGGGCATTTTTTGCTTCACAAAAAATCGATGCAATGATATTATTAACCGTCATTTATAAGTATGGAGGTACTTTTTTTTTTATATTAGTATAAATATTAACATGTTTTTCTTTTATTTAATGATGAAAGAATTTTTATTAGTTGAGATGAATTTAAACCTTTTCTAAAATGTACATTTTGAAGAATTTCTTGATCAATAATCAACCTTTTCTGTATTCCCATAAAAAATGCCAATCTTATAATTAATGTAGGTTTGTTTATTAAGGTAATGAAATGTGAGGGAATTGATTGACAAGTCATGTGGATGCTTGAATTTAAGACAAGGTTGCATAATGAGACATATTATTCTTAATTTGCTTATCAAATAGTAAACAATTGAGTGACTGATTGAACTCTTCTGCTACTTAAATGAAACTTAATTATGAGACAAGAAAACATGTTACACAATTATTGTTATTGTATTTGGATTATGGAAAAAAGACATGCTACAAACGAAAAAAAAAAATAGAAGACAGAAAAAAATAAATCAAATGATGAGTTTAATACTGTCACGAATTATATATAGAGAGACAAAAATATTTAATTTGACCCAACAATAAATTTTATAATTTTTATAATTACTATTATTTTGTACAAATTATTATTAGCACAAATTAGTGACAAAAGATATGCACAAAATTATCATTAAATATAATTAATGATACATATATAGTGATAGTTAGTGACAATAAATAATAGTTATCACTATATTGTGTTGTCAAAAAAAAAAATTCTTTTTGATTACTACAAATGTATATAATTGTATTTAGTAAGAATTTATACACAATCTTTGTCACTAATAACTATACGGTGATAAGATAAAAATTAATGTGACTTAATATATATTTTTAGTAATAATTTTAAAATTATCACAAATATTATATTTTCTTGTACTGACATGCCAAATTCTGAGTTTTTTACCTACATAATTTATATATCAAATATGGACTAGTTTTTTTAAGGTACTGAAATAAAATAAAATCCTAACGTATAATCGGTTATAATTAAATTTTAACAGTCAACGATCAATATACATTATCCATCAATATCACTACAAGAAAATAATTCAATAATTATGAAAAAATGTAATGCTAAAATCCACGTCAAACTAATTAGCAAGTAAAACTTTTGTTGCTAATCTATATTAATTAATATATATTACACTAGACAAAAAAAGTAATATTCGCTATAGTTTTAATAGCTATGGACTACAAATCATAGTCAATAACTATTATTAAATACGGTTAAATAAAATTGATGTAAAAATAAAGTTTTTCCACCTTGAAAAATTATTTGTCATGGCACTTAGCCACGCTCGCAAAAACCACGACCGACAATCGTTGTCTGACAGTGTTCCATGACTATTTATTTTTAACCATAACAATTAGCCATAGTTGAATGTTACATTTCTTATAGTGTACTGTAAACAATTCGTAAGCAAGTACTTTTCGTTGGTAAATTCATTAGAAAGTAAATTCTTGTATTAAAAAATGTAGATTAGCAGCGAGAATTTTACTTGCTAATTGGCTCGATACCCATTTTTTCTCATAGCTATTGAGCTATTTTCTTATAGTGTATGAAATATATATAACTAACAACCACTAGAAAATTATAACATTGAATTGTAATTAATTATCATGATCAATAACAAATAGTTATTGACTACGGCCACACATTGTTGGGTGTGGGTTTTGCAAATCAATTGTGCGTCATTAATAATAAATAGTACATTATTTTTTGTGTCTGCCGTTGTTTTTGGGGCAAATTGACTTATCGTCTAGTCAATTAAAAATGCAATCATTTATATATAATTCTGAAAAGCCAAAATTATTTGAATGGATTATGTAGTCTAATAGTGTATTCCAAAAAAAATTGAAAATAAGTAGGTACTCGTGTAAAAGTAATGAAAATTTATAATTTAAAAAATACCACATTGAAACTAATATATAAGATTGTTAAAATTCAAATAAGAACCATAACAAAATTCATCCTGAAATAGTAACACTCTCCTTGTAAAGGATATTCATTTAAGATAATATGACATTTATATGGTTAATAATTAAATTTGATAAAATTTAAATTTGACTTTGAAGAATTTAGTTCAAGACTATCTTCTGAAAATAAATTCCCACAGTTTCACTAGGCATATTAATTTTTTTTAAATTTATTGGTAATTAGCAATAAACGAATTTAATTAGCAAGGAATAAGAATTCTAATTTTTTGTGATTTTAAAATTAACATTAAAAATGAAATATTTTCTTGTTATAATTAAAAAAGGAATTATAACATTGTAAAACTTCATAATTGCGCTTGGCAAAAAATTTGAATCATCTTAGTGTAAAATTAATTTTTTCTTGTATTAAATGCTCATCTTATTGAATAAAACTCTATTTTTTTCCCACCTAACCTATATATGTTGTCAAATGAGATTATATGAGAGGAACATTGGCATTTTTTTAAATGAAAAAAAAAATACTTGTAAAATTCATATTCAGTTTATATTTTAATATATATACATATACATATATATATTTGTTATAGATAGAGCTCGACAAGGCAGCAATTATTGATGATTTTTTTGTCTGCTGGCATAGTATCTCGCAGTATACTAAGCTTTTTTATTATAAGCTATCTAGTACTAATAGTTTATGTTGTTCAACCAAAGAAATAAAATAAAATTAATTTTGCAGCAAAATAATTCAATTAAATGATTCTTTCAGACTTTTGATGATTCGTGTATACATATTATTTAAATAAGATGAAAATTAATGCATTTTACTTGGATTGGATTACATTAGTTCTGATCTTATAAAGTAATTAAAAGTACCACCCGTTATTTAAATATATTTTTATCATTTTATGAATTTTCAATTTTTTTATAAAATATTAAGTAAATTATAATGAGTTTTTTTTTAAGTTTGGCATAATTAAAAATATCTCCTAGTTATTTTAGGAATTACCAATGCCCCTTTAGTTTTAGCGCCGTCCAATGACTTGTCCAATTTGTTAGTTTACATTACGTTTCAATCTATTTTTTAGTGAACTGATAAAAATGCTCATAGTAGACTATGAATTATTTATTTTAAAAAAATAACTTTTTTATAGAGTAAGTGGACTTTTTTTTTTTGACAATTTTTTGAATTTTTTCATCCATCTTTTTTTATTTTTTTACAATTTTATAATTTCTTTTTAAAATAAAAAATACAACAGGAACAAAGTTGACAGTTCTAGGCCTCTATCTAAGGATGACATAATTTCATCAAACATTACGGATATTGATAATTTTTCAAACAATGAAGGAGTACTCATAATTATCATAGACCTCAAGAAAGCTCATTTTAATTTACTCTAAAGTATTTTAAAAGTGCTAATGAACTTAGCCAAACACCCTCAATACGAATAAATTTTGGTAGAGATCAAGAATGGACAATTTTGCTCTCGTATTACTAGTTATTACAACTGATCAAACATTAATTCAGAGTGTGAAGATAACATAGGCATATGCAACTTAAATTGTTTTCACATGTACAACCCTAGCAACAGCACGTGCAAGTTCCTTTCTACTCAACACATTAATATCCCAAAACGCGACCACTACCCTACGCGATTGGAGCTAATTTTTGGCAATTTTTATGATCTTCTATCCTCCTTTAAACTATGAGAAAACATTGAGAGGAGGCCACGTGATTTGTTGTGGAGGGAGGGTGATTACGGCATGTGAAACACTTGTTTCCGCAACCTCCTGATGTATGAACGATCTTCTGTCACGTTTTAAAATCACATACTGATATCATATTCACACGTATATTATATATATATATATATAATATTAGTGTGACATCAATGTGTAATAAAATATCCAAACGGCTCCTACCCCTGGATACAATTGATAAGGGGACCACTAGGGGTGGGGGTGGGGGGAGGGTTTAGGGTTTATGTTGACAAGTAACATGGGCGGCACCGTAGAGTCCATGCTTCACCCACACTTCAAAGGAGAGACATCTATGGACCATATTTGCTCCCTCTATTCAATTTTGTAGACCCCTTCCCCAATCCACTCACCACTTAATTACTTGTCTTTTATATCAATTATTAGGCAAAATTATATTTATGGTCCTCTAATTATAGGTGATTAGTATTTTTTATTCTATAATTTAATTCATTTATATAATTAGTCCTTCTTTTAAGGAATTTAGTTATGAACATATCATATTTGGTTCATTTTTGGCAATTTTAGTTTTCTTCACATTGGAGTAAATCTCATTTTTCGTCCTATAAATTTAACACTGACATTGTCAACACAGAACTAAATTTGCCAAAAAAAAAGGACTAAGTGTGAAATGTTCATAACTAAATTCATAAAAAAAAAGGGGACTAAATGTGTAAATAAAGTACGTTAAGGTTAAGAAATACTAACGATCTATAATTATAAAATCAAAAATATAAATCTCCCAATAATATTATCATTGAACTCTACTTATAACATCATTATAGCATTTCTGTACATGATTGATTCTATGGTTTTCATTTCATTTGATTAATTACATATGTGTAACTGAAAGGCTATTTAATTAATACATATCTATATGAATATCTCCATTCTAAGAACTGACGAAATCTTATTTGCAAACATCTAAAAAAAAAAAAGGAGTCATAAAATGTAACATATAAAAATAATCCAAAAAATAATTCTCTCAACTATTAAAAAAAATTCAAGAAAATGCATGTTATTATATATTTCTTGAATAATATGGAGGATAATATCCTGATTTGATTATTATCAAATATAATAAGATAAATATATCGATAATTTAAATTAATAAATATATTCAAACGAGGCAGAAAAACGACAAACTACTTCTCCAGCAAACTCCAAATTCTCAAAAAGTCCAATATTGCGCCTATAATAAATCCTGAAATGGTTGAAGGGAAACTTGCTATAATTATGTTTACATTAAATTAAAGCCAACTGCTTGAAGGTCAACGAAAATTACATATACCAACTTCAGATTGGATTTTCGATGATAAGTCCTATTGTATTTTTTATGCCATCTAACATATACAACATATATTCACAAATCTTAGATCATTATTTATTTGTTTATTGAGAGGAACATCATTTATTTCAGAGATAATTACACCATCCTCTCTTGAGATTCGGTATAACTAATCATTGTACCTCGTCGTTACTACGTGCATACAATGAATAAATTTTTTATATGCTTTAAAATATATTAAAAATATATTACATTAAAAATTAAAAAAAGAAAGAAAAAAATTAATTTATAAATTAATGTAAAATTTGAAATTTTAAAAAAGTTTGTTATTTTATCGGTTGAAGGGCATTTTTGGCTTTATAGAAAATTGATGCAGCGGTGTCATTAACCATCATTTGTGAGTATAGAAGGCCTTTTCTTTTTATATAATATAGATTACACTTAATTAGACCCCTATGGTTTGAAAAATTACATTTAGTACCCCTAATGTTCATTTCATCTAACAAAAAGACTATTTCATTAGTCAAAACTCACTGAATTAATTTATTGATATTAGAAAAAAAAGTTGAATGAAAATTCAATTTTACCTCCAATTAACTTATTACAAGGTCAAAATAAATCTTTTCTAACAAAAATACCCTTAAAAGGGTGAAAATGTACTTCCCACACGTATTAGCGAGTGTGAAAATGTATGATAAGGCTAATTTGGTTAGAAAAAATTGTTTGACCTGCAATAGGTTAGTAATAAATTAATCGAGGCAACTAAATATTTTCATTCAATTTTTTTGCTAATTAGTATATTCGGTAAATTTTGAGTAATAAAAGGGTCAATTTGTTAACTAGAAACAATAATTTTTCTAACCACAAGGGCTATATATATATGTAATTATACCAAATCTCAGATAAGGATAATATAATTATTCCTCTATTTTATTTAAAAATAGATTTTGTACGCATGACGAATATATATTACATGAAATAAATTAAAAAGGCAATAAAATTTTAAATAGAAAATGCAATCTGCACCAACTTGGATATATAAGTGCACGTAAGGCTTAATTATGCTACACAAATGTTGCTTTATTTGGTGGGGAACAAAAGCAGTTGACTTATAAACAAGTCGTAGAAGATATTTGTCGGTGTAATAAATACTTCATTCTTATACGATCTTATGCTTATAATTAGTCGGCCAATGTTCATATTACGTGTCTGATTCAAGAATTATATTTAGGACAGACATTGTAACAAGTCATTGCAAGAAGGAAAAAAATATAAGTGAAAAAAATTATTATTATTTTCACGGATTAAATAACAAAAATTACTATTTTATTAAAAAAGTAAACTTTTTCATATTATTAAAATAATATTTATCTTTTTTACTACCAACGGTTAGTGATATATTCGCAGTACCAATCTATATCATGAGAACAAAAATTATTAATAACCAAAGTCACAATAAACCTAGTTATTCCAGTAACTATGTTGTCTCTCAAGTGACCAACTTCTTTATTTTTTTTTTTTTTGTTATTGTTGTTTACAAACTAACCAACTCTTGAGTCTAAAGCTACTACTTAAAAGTTACCAGCAATATACAAGTTAAAAAAATATAATATACTTTGGATTATATATATTAGCCGTCATGGCACGCCTTTTTGCATGCATATAAGAAACAATATTTTACGCTTTAAGATATATTATAAATAAGAAAGAATATATATAAACGAACACATCATATTTCTAAAAAGGAAAAAAAGAAAGAAAAAAGAAAATCAACTTAGGGGTATTATTCACATAATAATAAAATTAGTGTTGCAGTGTCATAACCGTCATTTATGAGATAAAAAGGCTTTTTCTTTTTATATGGTATATATTGTGATTTTTTATTTTTCAGAATCGATGAATTATAGTTTGGTAAGAAAAAATCTAAACTTATTCGAGATATTTATTTAAAGTATCTTGAAGTTTAAACCTAAATAAATTGCATCAAGGATGAAATTAATGTCACTATTTCTTGATAGAAATAGTAATTTCAATTTCGTGGTGGGCTAATATTTGAACGCATTTGAAAAAACATAATTTAGCACTAAAATTTATGTCTCAAACAAATTAATACACGTAATATGCACATTACAAACTGCTTTTCAAATTGAACTATGTACAAATCAGTATTTAGTGATGTACATAGTATACACGTTATTATAAACTACGTATTCAAATTGAGTTATACGTAAAAGTAGGGATACAATTCGTGCCTTGTATAAATTCGATTTCCTCATATGCTATGAATAAATATGATTTCCAGATAAAATTTAGGAGAGAAAGATAAGTTTTGAGATAATTTGTAGAAGAGGGCAGCTGAATTTTTCAGGTATTTTCACACAAATCACATCAACATATGTTTACTTAACGTGTCATTGTTCCTTTGTTTTCTCTTTTAATTATGTTCTCTTCTTAGACTAAGTCCGAATCCAAGAGTTCCATCAGAAAAGGGAAATAAATAATATGACAAAATAAGTATAATTTTTAAACAATACATTTTTAGATATTTTTTATTTTAAAATACAGTAAATAAAGGTAATATTTCAGGAAAGTGTAGTAAAACCGTAGTAGTAAATGACTCTTTTGCCAAAATTTTTCATCATTGAATATGATTTTCTCCTTATAGTAATACGACAATCATCTTATTGTATAATCAAAATATGCGTTCATTCTTTTTTTTTTTACATGTAAAATGTTAACTTGAATTAAATTCACAGTGATACACATTAACTAAATGTTCCTTTCGTATAAACTCGGATGTGATACAATTTACCCCCCTATAATATTGTAAATGAGCAAATTACCCTTTTATAGGAAAAAAAAAAATAGCAATTTAAGGAGGTAAATTGCTAAAAAAAATTATAGGAGGATAATTTGCTCATTTGCAATATCACATGGGGTTCCTTGTATTTTTTCCCGTATAAACTCGTTAGGGTACTTCCCGACTTGATCACCATCACATTAAGAATTGAGCCTAATCTTCACTAACTAAATCAAGGAGCAAAGTTATAAGTTATACATATAGGATTTGGAAAAAGTATTTCAAATGACTCCATATTAAATATATTTGAAACCCATCTTAATGTTATTAAAAATAACTTAAAATGATAATTGAAGGATTTCAAATCATTTAAAACATAGAATTATCCAAACAAATACAATGAATTTATATGAATTTCGAAATCATTAGCTCCAAATATATCAATTCAAACACACAGCATTAAAGAATTTCAAATAACCTTGAGCACATTTTCCATATTTATTAATGAAATTCCCCATTGAGTTAATATTCCTCTTGAATTTCCAAAATAGGCGTACGTGTTGGCTTTCAATGTGGAAAAATACCAATTAATTAAGCTCTATTTTGGAAGAGATGAATTTAAATTTAATAACTGAAGCAATTTACATTTAGAATTGAGATTTTATTATTATACTTAGAGAAGTCATAAGTGTGGAAGCAGCCATATATATCTGTCTGGAAACGGGAAATTTCAATTTCATATTTTAGCTGAAAATCTTCAAAAATGAAAATAGGCAGTTTTCCATTAAAAAATAAAAAAAAAAACAAGCATATATCTTGAGGATTTTAAGTAGTAGAAAAGTGAAAAATGACTTTTGAAAATGAAACAAAACAGACAAATTATTCCTTGTGTTCATAAAACTTCATCCCGAAATGTCCTCTGATGTAAGAAATTTCAAATCCGTAGTAAAAGGTTTATCTAGATAATTTTATATTATGATGAATTTCAAAATCTTAAATCATGTTTCGAGTTATTTTATTAGTCAACTAAAAACAAGTTATTATGTAGATTGAATTTCAGCATAATTATATTTTTAGTCCAACATGATAGGGGTTCAACACTTATAATCTTCTACTTTATGAAATTTTCAAAATGCTTTACGAAATTGTTGAAATTGAGACCATTTTGAAAATCCCATAAAATTAAGGGTGGCAATGGGATGGGTTTAGGTGGACTCGGGACCTGCCCCGCCTCAATTATTTTAAAGCCCCGTCCCCCCAGTACAAAACCCCCCGAGACGGGTCTAACCCAATAAACCTGATTTTTGTTTTTTATTTATATTACAAATATATATTTATTAAAAAAAATTTAACATATCAATTAAAAATAAAATTGTTTATGACCTAACTCAGATATTCAAGTCAAGAAAATAAATTTTCAAGTACAAATGAAATCATTCATAGCAAAACAATCCAAACAATTTATAACAATTATACATTACGTGCAACTTCTTCATCTTCTTCTTCTTTAAGTATTGTGGAATAATTTTTCATTTCATTAATTGTTGAACAAATACCTAATAATAAAAAAATAAAATGATATAATATTTTCTTCGTATTTATTCTACAAAAAATTAAGTAAAATAATATATATACATATTAAATAAAATATACCAGGGCAGGTCCTTAAGGACCTGGGACCTGCCCTAGACCCGGCTGGCCCTAGTTCTTATGATCCATTACTTGCCCTGTTTTTAATTTTTTTGGACCCTAATTGCCACCCCCACATAAAAAATATAGGACTAAAAGTGTTAACTCCAATCCTATGGGTCTAAAAGTATGATTTTACCTTAAATTTCTATTGCAAAACAGTAGTTTTCACATATTCCATTTGGAGTGTTTGCGAATGCTTCAAAAAAATAATTTTCAATTTCTGGCTTTAAAAAAATATTTTTAAAGTGTTTGGAATGTCAACTTAGCCCGTTTGGTTGTTTATGACCTAACTCAGATATTCGTTTGCTTTTCACCTTTTTACAAACACTATCCACTTTAAATTCTGATACAACGTCCAACTTGTTCTATAAAAATCACTTTTATAAAAGTAGAAGTTTTTGCAAGCATTCCCGTAATATATTCAAGGCATGCGCATTTAAAAAATTCATATTATTTATATAGTTAAGGAAATATTTAGTACACATAGTATTAAATATATATGTAAGATATATATATGATCAACTTATTATTTTACTTGCCAAAATAATTCTTCTAACTGATCAAGTTTATGAACCAAATAAGAAAGGAGCACTTCCCCTAAGTTTATTTAAAATATTTTATAACTTCATACATTTTATAAAATATACAAAGTTCTTAAAGTGTTTTTATAAATAAGATTATAAATCTTATAAGATATTAGAATGCTAAATTTGTGATTAGTATTACCAAAACTGAAGGTGATTTGTTAAAATCTTAAAACTAAGTTACGAACTCCTTCCTTTTTGTTTTCTTTTTTAAATAGAAGCAGTAATTACACAACTACAATAATATTTCAATAAATTGAACATCTAATCAATACATCAAATAATAAATTACAATAAACTCACATCTGGTATTATTTAATTTTATAAGCTACTTCTCTAGAATAAAATCTTACCAAATACTTTTCAACATCTTATACGATATTAAGCGCTTATAAACTCACCCAAACACCAATACGACATTGCAGGAGCTCACAAAAATTAAGAAACAGTCATTCATTTATGAAATCAAAGGTCCCATGCAAGCTAGTAATAGTCTTGCATGTTTCTTTCAGACTAGCAAATAGTTTGTCCGTATATATATATATATACATACATATATAGGCAGGTTGTCACAGTTCTTGTAATAATCAAAGCATGTTGTGTAGCAAAGTCTAACGTCAAAGAATCCAAGTATGGAGCTGATCATTTTCTGCAGAATTATTTGGTCTACCCATCTTTTTCAAGTATAGCCCCAGTACTCTTCTTAGCCTTGTGAGATGGGACTGCTCCAGCTAGCTGAGCCTGATAGGGATCATTTTGTTTTAATACACTTCAATGCTCATCTACACAAGCAGAGCACACAAGTTTCATATCTTTATTTCATTTCCAAAACTAATCTAATGATTGATGCATTTAAATTCAAATACTGATTCAATATATCAATAATTCAAATCAACAAATACGTTCAAACGAGATAAATAATAATAAACTATTATAGAAGTTGATATAAACTCACATTCGTGGAATTCGAACTCAAAACCTTTTAAACGTGATATCTCGAACTTGAGAAAGCCCACATCTACGAGGGTTGGTGTAATTACAAATCATACTTCTTGCCCTTTTAAAATGGGTTAATTGCATTTTAACCCATTTGTAAAAATACTAATAGGCACAAATAAATCAAAGAAACGGGCAACGCGACCTCTATACTTTTAGAAACGAAGTTGACTATCTCCCTTATCAGGGGCTTGTGTTACCTCCTAATTTGTTATAAAGTTTAGATAATCGCGTATTCCTTTTTTTTTTCTCAAGGCGATTTTTGCCGATTAATGTTTTCATAAAGGAGTTTCTTATATTTGGCACCTTTTAAATCACAAGAATCTCTCCTTTCTATTGTTAAAAATATGTATATAGCAAGTGAGAGCTGCATGCTTATTAACCGATAAAAAAATAATTACGCGGGAATTAGACCCCGAAAAAACTTAAATATAATAAAACAATGCAAAAATTTACGCATATACAAACTACATGCACTGATCAGTTAGGTTATTCATGTAAAAATTAAGTAAAATCAAGACCGACCCAGGTTCAGATTGGAACACTAATACTTTGGTAGTTTTGGTGGACAACATGGGCCAAAATGTTGAGGAAATTGAGGTCACATAGGCACCAAATACTCTAGAAATACCACGATTCCTTGTCTCCAAGTACGTCTGGAAAGGAAACACTGATTTTGTTGCAAATGATTAAGGGGGTGGTGGTGTTGGCAGTACGTGCTGAAGATATATGGCAGATGATTTGATTTGTGTAGGGTGGTTCTTCCTTTTACAGTCTTTCTGCTACTTGTTGCAGTTCATGCAACAGTTTCCGACATAATTATATGATCTTTTCGACCTAAAAATTTGAAAGAATTTGGGGACTTGCACCTTACAGCTAATTAGGGAGAGTGCGATTGAAGGGGTGTTTGCAGAAATTAGAGTTAAGTGACTACTGGTTTTGCCTCTAAGAATAAGTAAAATCTTCCACTCCTACATAAGCAGAAAGCCAGAATCCAGAAGTAGCTTATGGTGTGAAAATTTGGGAACCCGGATCGTTGGATGTTTTTAGACAACCCCAAGTTACTCTTCCAAAAACTCCTATTGTAGGTTAATATACTGACCTCTTTTAAAATCATGGGTATATTGGTAATTTTACAAATAAGTGATGTTGAATTTTTAACTTGTTTTTTTTCACTTTTCAATATATGATTATTAAATATTTCCAACCTTCAATATCACTAATTTTCTTGAAAGCTTTCCACCAACAAAAACACCACCTTAATTTGTGGTTTGGATAATGGATTTGGTTCAAAAAGAAGGGTATTCAAATATATTAGGAGTGTGAGGTTGTCGAGAGAAAGAGCTGACAGGATCCAGGGTAGGCTACTACTGTACTGCCCATTTTGCAATTTTACAAGTACCAGCACAAAGTGAGATGCGTCAGTTCTAATATTTGCAAGCCCAGAAATGCTCAAAGAAGTTGTGAATTAGAGAATAAAATCCGGTGTAGTAGTAAAGGAAAATCCTAACACCACATCACATAAATTTTCCAGAAGGTAATGTTAAGGAATGTCCATACAATCAAAAGGAGGGATTAAAGAAATATTACAACTCAAAACCTCTTTCACTTGAGTACCCAAGAAGTCCAAAAAATTTCACAGATTTCACCATAATTATCAAAATGATACAACTTGATCCTTCTCTGTCCAATTTCCACCATAGTTTTCCACAAAATCCCATATCAAAATGCACTAAAATGACAAGTGCCACTCTTGTGGAACAGACATTATCACTTTGAATCACATACCTCTAAATGTGAGGCAAGGAGTGCTAAAAAGTGGTATCAAACAGAAAGGTCGGAATACCAAGCGATCAATCAAGAAGTTGAAGACGAGAAGATCCGAACCCGGAATTCAAGTGCTGGAGCATGGAGGTGCTCAACCAAATTCAGAGCCAATGAACAACCCACTTCATTTCTCTTGCAGAAGGAGATGAATTTCTTGCCATCTTGAGAACGACAAAGATTGTCATTGA
>NC_026147.1:16411930-16425931 GCF_000512975.1 Sesamum indicum
GCCATTGTATACAGATGAATTCCTTCTGTATTAGTCATGCAACATATTCATTTATCTTTGTTGACTGGACAGATCATCTTAATAAAACAAATATATTTGTACTTGAGGAGTGCATGCATCAAGATGGAAGAACTAATATAAGGTTTTGCAATGCCTTATTACTAAGTCACAGTTTATGAATTTTTCGAATATATGACACAGATATGGGTATTCCTTTTCTTAAATGATGCCAATCTAGAGCCACTGTACTATAACTGGAATATGATTTTTGTAGATTGTCTCATTTTTGGTCAGATGGAAAAAGATTCAGGCAAACTTTTGCATTAATATGGCCGCAAAGATTATGGGAAATGGTTTCTGCAACTTCAACATCTATCTGTACATCTACTGAAATCGGAACAATTATTTCTTGGCTTAATCTGGCAAAAAGGCAATTAAAATAAATTTCCATTGGATTTTTATCAACAAAACTAGTTAATGTATTGGGTAGAAGACACACATTACCTGGTTGATACTTCCTTCTGTGCAGACAGTAACAAACTTTGCCGTGTCCTCCATCTCGATTAATTTAGAGGGATAGCCATTTTACTTCTAATCTGACAAGCAATATCATATTAAGATTCATGATCAAAGCCAGACTCAAACTACAGAAGAGAAAAAGCATGACTTAAGCCAATGTGGTTAATAGGACCAAGTTATTTACACTAAACCCCTACCTTCCACTTATTAACTACATCCTATAGACCTATCATGTATTTCCTACAACTAATGTGAGATGACTCAATCAAATGCCCAAACAAATCAAAACAGAATATTGTCAAACGAATCATTAGACTGAATTACAAGAATGGTCAAATAGGAGGTACTGGAAAAAGGAATTTCTTAATACAAGTGAACTATATGGATCAAACATCTAGTTTAAAAAAACATCATTAAACTAATCAACACATTAAAAACATAGAAAAAAATTGTTTTTGCGTTTCAAATGAACTTACCAAACTCCCATTTCTATGTTGGATGGTGCCGCTATAAATGATCCAGTTTGCAGCAATACCCTCTGCTCATATCAAAAGGCATCGGCCTTCCTACTTCTACTTCCCCACTGGCGCCGACGGGCTCTCCTCTTTCTCCCATCCTTCTTTGCTTTAGCTTTCTCTTTCAAGTCTCTCTCACCGCGTCTTTTGTACATCTTGAAGGTCATCTGTCTCGCTGCCGCCATTTTCCTTACCTTCTCTGTAATCTCTGCAGCAATTTGTCTATTGTACAGCTTCCGCAGACCTCGCATGAGCTTAGCGAATGTATCTGGCTGAGGCATTACCCCAGCATCCATCATATCCAAACAGTAAGAGCAAGCATCCTTCACATGCCCATTTGAGAAGAGAGCATGAATCCAGATTGTCCATGCATACACATTAAGCTCACAACCTTTAGCTATTATGCAACTCCAGACATCTTTAGCCAATTGAAGCTTATCTGCCCTTAACAGAGAATTCAACAAGTCCTTCAGAATTCCGTACTGGGGAGCAGCTAGAAGGCCTCTTCCTACCATTTCATTGAAGTAATCACAAGCTTCTACCAAACAATCATTCTCAACAAGCCCATTAACCATGATGACAAAGGTTTCAACACCTGGGCTGATGCCATTTGCTTCTAACTCATTCATGAGTCTCATACCATCTTCAGTCTCACCCAATTTGCATGCCAGACGAATTACTGTGTTGTATATGCTTGAGTCAGGCAACACGCTAATCTTCCTCATCTCCTTCATAAGATCTAGGCACTCCTCCAGCTCTTCCTTCTTCTCATGAGCTAACATGAAGTACAAATAAGTTGTCTGGTTAGGAGTATGCCCTTTCTGTATCATAGCATCTAAAAGCTCATAACCTTTCTCAATCTTACCCGATTTACAAAACCCACTGATCAAAGTGGTGTATGTAACAATATCAGCTTCACACCCATTGCCCTCCATATCCATAAATACTCTAACCGCCTCTTCCATCTTTTCTCGAGCACAAAGTGCCTGAATCATAATGGTATATGAAGTTGCATTTGGCTCGCAACCAGTCCTTTTCATCTCTTGCAAAAGATGGAAAGCATCCACCATTTTACCTGCCACTGAATATCCATTAAGCAAATTGTTATAAACCACAATATCAGGCTCAAAACCTGCTTCCCTCATTTTCACCAACACAACTTTTGCCTCCATCAAGTTTCCTTCTTTACACCAACCATACAAGAGCGACGTGAAATGTTTTATTGTTGGCTTGAATCTTATCCTCATATCCTCAAATAGCAAAGCAGCTTCCTTTACACTACCATTCTTACACAAAGCATCCAACAGGCATCCGAATACATATTCATCTGGCTCACACCCATATTTCGGCATCTCATCCAACACTTCAATTGCCTTTTTCACCATTCGTGAAGACGCAAATCTCCTCATCAAAATAACAAAAACCTCAGGAGACAGAAGCTGGGGATTTTCTTTCCTCATCTCCTCGATAAGAGCCCAAACGGCTCCAAACTGCCTCATTTTCCCTAAAATTTTAATCATTGATTTATAAACATCATAACTATGCCTATAACCAGGCTGTTTTGATGCCCATGCAAAGAATCTGTATCCTAAATTCCCAGCATCACCACAGCGGTTAAGTACCCTCTCTGTCAATCCAGACCTCATCATAACACCAGATTCCTGCAAAGCAAGTTCCAATTTTGGTACTCGAGAATGGAATTTCCTCAGTATTCTATATACCTTCTCAACATCAGCAGCAAAGTCATCATGAGTTTGAATTTGGCATTCTGTGGACGGTTCTGTGTCATTCTCGAGGTGTATAAGGTCAAGCACTTCTCTTGGTTCATCCAATCTGTTAAAGATTCTTTCTTTGGAAATGGGATTGCCAGGCTTGAGATTATGGGTGAGTTTTGGTGGGATTTTCGATGAACCTAGCCGTGAATGAGTAGAAAAGAATAGGGGTTTTGATGATTCAAGGAATTGAAACAAGAAAAAAGGCTCTCTTCCCAGAGGTCTTGGATTGCCAACTGATAAGTGAACCTGGTAAATGGAGTAAAGGCATAATTTTTTCGAGCAGATTCTCTGCATCATTTCCCCCCTTTTCAGCAAGTGAGCTCTCTTTTCTTATTTATCCCATTTCTTGTAGTTCTCAATCCTAATATCCAAGAAGGGAAATCTGCACTAACCACATCTGCAGTTCAATCTACCAATGGCATCTCGTCCATCCTGCTTTCATCATTTGGATGTTTGTTTTTACCTCTACATTGAGTTGCCCACATCATCCCTCACACTTCATAAGGATATTCAGCATGACCACTGCACATAAACATAGAAATGCGGAGCGCATAAGAAACCAGCGAACCTGAGCATACACATATATATTACTTAACATAAATACATATATTATATTTCACTAACAAACAAAATACTATATACATACACATATATATTACTAAATATATATATTAAAAGACATGATTTGACAATGAACAGTACCTTCCGTCTCCCAAATCCCAACATCAAACCTACACCACTTATTTTAGAATATTTTATATTATATCAAAATACAAATCCAAACATACCATATATCTCAAAACACATACTAACTTATCTCTATTTTTCTCTCTCTATCTCCAAAACACCAAAACAAAAACACCCTATTTTTCTCTCTCTATCTCCAAAACACCAAAACAAAAACACCCAAAACATTAATCCAAACATAATGGATGGGTTTTTGATTTTTGACTTTTTTTTTTTATTATTATTATTATTATTATTATTATTGTTATTATTACTACTACTACTACTATTATTATTCTTATTATTTTACATCATGAGATCGAATCATAAAATTTTTACATAGATATAATTGAAATTAATATATGTTCACAATCTGCAAAATTTATATATTTATAAATATTAGTATAACATTGATGTAACTATCATCTTACATCGTTGAACAATATGGGTTAATCGGGCCATCAAAATTCAAATCAGACCGTTAGATATGATTAAAACTTACAAAAAAGTACTTTTGGTAAAGTTTTAGACTTATTGGATATACGGATGTTGAGATATCATACTCAAAACATAAGAGTAATCATTCAAGATGGTGTCTCGTTGAATCAGGCCATGTGATTTTAAATCATACCGTCTGATATAATCTAATAAACACAGTCTTGTATATAAATAAATTTTGTAAGAATCAGGTGCTCGAATTTTAAGATATCGTAATTATTAATTAAACTTTTTAATTTCATTATATATAATAAAATAATAATTAGAAGTTCAACCATCATCATCATCATCATCATCATTATCATTATTATTATTATTATTTTAAATCATGAGATCGAAGTATAAAATTTTTACATAGATATAGTTGAAATTAATATATGTTCACAATCTGCAAATTTTATATATTTATAAATGTTAGTATAATATTGATTTAACTATCATCCTATATTGTTGAACAATATGGGTTAATTGGACCATCAAAATTCAGATCAGACCATTAGACATGATAAAATATACAAAAAAATACATTTGGTAAAGTTTTAGATTTATTGGATATACAGATGTCGAGATATTGTACTTGAAGCATAAGAGTAATCATTCAAGACGGTGTATCGTTGAATCAGGCCATATGATTTTAAATCATACCGTTAATATGATCTAATGGACACAATCTTGTATATATTTAAATTTCGTATGAATCAGGTGCCCGAATCTTAAGATATCGTAATTATTGATTAAACTTTTTAATCTCATTATATATATAATAAAATAATAATTAGAAGTTCAACCATCATCATCATCATCATTATTATTATTATTGTTGTTATTATTATTATTATGATTTTTAGATTAATTCATAGAAATTACTAAATTTTGACATAAATTTATATATAATAAAAAAAGATAAGTGAATTACTTGTCAATTTAAAAAATGTTAACGCAATACAAATATATATTAAAATATAACATTAAGTTCTATATATCATATTAAATAATAATTTTAATTATAAAAAATATTATAATTTACTAAATTGTTGATTATATTTATTTTTATATAAGGATTAAATCTATAAATAAAAGTACCACAATTTATTATTATCCAAAATAAAATGTATGATAATATATGGTCAATTTAGATTATAAAACTGATCAAATATTAAATATAAAATTAAATATATAAAATATTCAAAAATAAAAATATATATAAAAAATAAAAAAAATATTCAACAGCTTGCGAGCTGGTGAACAACTAAAACTGAGCTCGAGCTCAAATTTTTCGAGCTCGAGTCAAACTCAAAGTCGAGCCGGCTCGACTCATCTGCCCCTAGTTATAATATAGAAAAATGTTGATTATTTAAGCAATTTAAATTTTCAAAACTAAAGATAAGTAATCAATGACTATAACAAATAACATAAATATTTATTAAAAGAAAAGTACTCTTAATTTTTACTTTAAATTAAGTAAATGGCTATTTAATCTAAGTAAATAGGCATTTTTTTAGACAAAAATGATAAGGTGTATTTTCAGATAAAATTAAAAATATTTAGCGAATGTATGTGTACTTATTCTCCCTAGATGTGTAAAATATTTTGGTTAAATATTCTACATAGAATTCTTTTAAAAGTATATTCAACTTAATTCTTTTAAAACTCATTTTGTTAGTCTAACTTCTTTTTTAGTTCAAACAATGAAATTATTTATTTTCTTATCTTCAGTATTAGTCGTGTATCTATTATAATAATTTATTACTTTAAATTTAATTTGAAGTTTAGAGTTATTAATTACTTTTTCATAATATTATTAAGAAAACATTACATAGTTCTAATTAACCCTAATAAATATTTTGATTTTTAGTTTAAATAGTAATTTTGTTACCAAAGCTAAGTTAACATCTTTAATCACCAAAGAGATTCGATTATTACCAAAGCTTCTCTTTGAGCTGAATCTTTTTCCCCGCTGCAGGAATTATAAATATGGATTAATTTACAACTTTCATTACATTATTCAAAATTCTAAGCAAGCACTATCTTGACACCTTTATATACAAAAACATATTTGTATAATAAACATGGAGGCCATAAAATTCAAAACCAAGGAAATCTCATACCAACTACCTAGCAAAAGCAACAATTCGAACAATATTCACTATTCACAAACCGAGTTGCAGATATCATTGCATTGCCACAAAATAATATGTTGGGGAACTTCCAAAAGTGGTAGTGCTGTAAGGAGACAAAATAAAGCAAAAGAAGACTCGTAAATTTTAATGGAGTAACCTGATTTCACGTCTTTGCGATCTTCCACTTCAAGGTCACTTACTTGAAAATCTAAAAAGAGAGGAAACAACTATTTAGATGCAAGAATCACATTTCTTCTGGTTCCAACTAAGCATAGCATCACACTTCTTTATTGCAAATCCAAGAGATTGGAAGACATATAAATGATGCAGATATTTGAACATATAGATACAACACAAGTACATAATTTGTTATATTACGTCCACCAAATTCAAAATTCACCCAAAAGGACTCACCTTTAACACAAGACTATTCACATTGAACAATATATACAACTTAATTTTTTAACAATAACCACCAATATTAAATCAAATCCATAGTCTATTCACTAGTGGAACACATAAAATTAGAGAAATAACAAATAAAAGAATAGTGACCATCAAACTGGGGAAAAAAATAAAAAGAAAAAGAGATAGGGCGCGGGTGTTTTACAACAAAAAGGGGCAGAGTTGCTGCCTCTGTTATCAACCAACACAGGCAGTCGTGCTGCCTCTGTCATAAAGAAAACAGATGCAGCGTTGTTGCCTCTGTTTCTTCATAACAGAGGCAGCAAGCTGCCTGTGTTGGTTGATATGAGCAGGTGCTGGAGCCTCTGTTAGATAACAGCAGCTGCAAAGCTGCCTCTGTTATTAACAGATAGAGGTCTGTCGAGGCAATTTTGCTGAACTGCTAACGAGGTATCAGGAATAAATTTTTACTTCAAATCATAAAGGTTTTACTTTGACCCACTAAAAGGATTCTTCATTTATATTTTCTCATTTTTTTCTCTATACTTCTAACTTACATTGGTGGATCCAAAATCAAACTAATGCCTCTAACAAATCCTCAAAAGATATACTACGAGGCCTGGTCGACCATTTTTGTCGAGCTCGAGTTCGATGAGATCCAAGTGTCTAACGCTACAACTTAACATTCAACAACTCAATCTCAACTTTAAACAAAATTTTCAGATTTATATGTGGTACAGTGAGGGAAACAATGGAGAAGAAGGAATCCAACAACAACAATTAAACAAATCATAGTGCCCCTGAATCTGATTAAACAAGAATTAAAGAATTAAATAAGATGCTAAAAACATACCCAAACCGAAGAAAAAGAAGGATAAATACTCGTTGCCATACTCGTCGGCGTCCTCGTTGCCGACTTGCCGTCCTTGTTGCCCTGAGTTTGGGGCAAGGATTCTAAGAGATGGGTTTGGGGAAGAATTGAGAGAGGAGAGAGAATGGAGATAGAAAGAGAAAGAGAGAAAGAAAAAGGAAGAAGAAACGAGAACAAGAGAGAGAAAGAAAAAGGAGGATACAAAATTGACTTTTTGTATTATTATTATTATTATTATTAGTAGTAGTAGTAGTAGTATTATTGTTGTTATTATTATTATTATTATTATTATTTTAAATCATGAGATTCAATCATAAAATTTTTACATAAATATAGTTGAAATTAATATATGGTCACAATCTGCAAAATTTATATATTTATAAATGTTAGTATAATATTGATTTAACTATCATCTTATATTGTTGAACAACATGGGTTAATCGGACCATCAAAATTCAAATCAGACCATTAGACATGATAAAACATACAAAAAAATACATTTGGTAAAGTTTTAGATTTATTGGATATAGGGATGTCGAGATATCGTACTCGAAACATAAGAATAATCATTCAAGACGGTGTATCGTTGAATCAGATCATGTGATTTTAAAATCATACCGTCTGATATGATCTAATGGACACAATTTTGAATATATTTAAATTTTGTATGAATCGAGTGGCCGAATTTTAAGATATTGTAATTATTGATTAAATTTTTTAATCTCATTATATAATAATAAAATAATAATTAGAATTGTTCAACCATCATCATCATCATCATTATTATTATTGTTGTTGTTGTTGTTGTTGTTATTATTATTATTATGATTTTTAGATTAATTAATAAAAATTACTAACTTTTAACATAAATTTATAAATAATAAAAAATCATAAGTGGATTATTTGTCAATTTAAAAAATGTATAACATAATAAAAATATATTAAAATAATACATAAAGTTTATATATATCATATTAAATAATAATTTTAATTATAAATATATTATAATTTACTAAGTTGCTCATTAAATTTATTTTTGTATAAAGATTAAATGTATAAATAAAAGTACCATAATTTATTATTATCCAAAATAAAATGTATGATATTGATTAATAATTATAATATATGGTCAATTTTGATTATAAAACTGATCAAATATTAAATATAAAATTAAATATATAAAAAATTCAAAAATAAAAATATATATATAAAAAAATTCACCTCAAAATTGAGCTCGAGCTCAAAATCGAGCTCGCGAGCCCGGCTCGACTCATCTGCCACCCCTATATACTACTATACCTTTAACAGATCCCCAAACATTAGCAGTTTCATTTGTTTGAAACTGTTGAAAATACTAAATTCTATAATGTTCGCTCCAAAATGAAAAAAGTTGTACAAACCAAGCTTGAAAAATTTTGCTACTCCGTTCAGTTTATATTAGGATAGTTTAGTTCTATAAACAAGATAATTGAAACTTTTAATTATTTAGGCCCAATTGCGCTCATTCAGAAACTCGGACATTTTATAAATTCATAGACTATAGGAAGTCAGACTTTAACAAAGTATTCGCATAATAAACAAATTTCAAAAATGCAAACCCACAGCACAAAATACACCAAGTATTATTCAACAAAATTTCAATAAAATAAACAGAAAATCCATCAAATTTCACAAACCCACCAAACTACCTCCACATTGATCCTAAAACACTAATTAACAACTGACTATGGTCAAAATTAAAAAAGCAAAAAAGAAAGTTACTTGTATTTGGACTGTAGGGATCGAACAGGCAGGAGGGCTACCGTTGCCTCACCGGAGATGAAATCTGGACTCTGAGGCGTCGGTGAGGGTCGTCGAGAGTGCTATTCTATTTGAAAAAGGAATTTGCGAGGTGAGTAATCTTTGAGATAGCTGTAATTAGAATCTTTTACCCCTAGCAGGAATCATAAATATGGGTTAATTTAGAACTTTCAATACATTATTCAGAATTCTAAATAAGCACTATCTTGACCTTTATATACAAGAACATATTTGTATAGTAAACATGGAGGCCATAAAATTCAAAAACAAGGAAATCTCATACCAACTACTTAGCAAAAGCAACAGAGGGGTAAATTGATGCATTTTAAAAAATACATGGGGGTAAATTGTTAAACGGTTTTTATATGGGGTAATTTGCATATTTACAATATCAAAGGGGCTAAATTGCATTTTTTCCGATACTTTTGCCATACTTGAATGTGATAAGTTTTTATATCAATTTTATCCAATTATGATTAATAATAGTCATTTATCATACTTTTTCGTCCATATAATTAAAATGACGGCAATAGTAAACTTTGTTTAGTGTTATCTCTAATATTTTACTTTTATCTCAAAATATATATATATATATATATATGTTTATTACACTAAAAAAAATAAATTCAAACATATATACAATCTCTAAGACGCAGATATTTATTTATTTTCTCTCCCTCTATCTTACAAAACAAGACAAAACACTTTAAAACTAGATCCAAATACAATGTTCTTTTCTCCAGATTCTAAACATCTTCTTTTTATTTACTTATTTGTCTAATAAATATAAAGATAATTTGTCGTGACAAATCAAAAGTTGTTACAAGAAAAATAGTTTATGTGCCACGCCACCATATAGTCACCATATTTTACTTTGCCTAGCCAACTTTTTTTTTTTCTTTCATTACGAAGATAATTTGTAAATATAGATGTCACGGCACGACAGTTTTTATATTTATATAATAAATAATTTTTCAAACTTCAAAATATATTATAAATAAAAATAAAATATATTAATTGGATAGTTAAGTTAATATAAACCTTCGAAAGTTGAATAAATTGATTATTTTATTAATTAAAAAATATATTTTTAACAATAAAAAAATAATATAATAGTATCAAAATCGTTACTTTGTATTTGTAGTAATTTTTTTTTCTTTATTATAGTATAGATATTTGATGCAGATGCTCAAAGTATGAATGATGACAAACATGCCATACTCGACGGACTTATTAACTATCCATAAATATCTATATGGATTGCACTGCATGTACTACCTTGAGGCCTCCCTTCGGTTTTTTTCTTTTTCCTTTCCTTGTAAACTTTTTTTAATAATATTTATTAATTAATTATATTTATAGATATTCACGATATAAATATGTAAATAATCAATTTACTCAAAATAAAAAGAAAGTTATAAGGGCAATTCTTGTTGATTTGTAATGGAGGAAAGAAGAATTTGTAAGGGTAAAATGGGATTTTTCAATCAAAGAGGATTAAAGAGAGGTCATACATTTTTTATTTATCGGGTAAATTATTGGATCGTCCAGTGTCATAAAAGAAAAGATGTGGAGCAGGTGAGAAGGAAGATTTTATGCTAAAGTGTGTTGTGGTGCTTTCCAATGAATACAACTAATGTTCTATCCTGCAATATTTTGCAGCCTCGTCCGCTCTCGCAATTTATTTCAATATCATCTTATTTGGTAATTTGCAACAATCTTACTTATCTTGCAATCTGTTGTTGCCACATCTCACATTGGTTGTAGATGGGGAGGTTAATTAGCTTTAGCCCCAAAGCCTCATCTCTCTAGTGAGACGCATTTTCAAAACAAAACTGTAAGGTCCATACAAAGTCAAAACAGATAATACATCGCCCAACATGGCACTAATTGCATCTTACCACATCATTTGACGTCATTTGCAAGAACAAGCTCATGTGTCTGTCCCAAACCTCTCGTCTGGGGGCCTAATGATGCAGGCATGTATCCTGCATCGATTGTAGACGAGAAATTTAAATAGTTTATAACTCTTAAAACCTCTTTTTTCGAGTAAAACGACTTTTCAGAATAAAAACGTGAAATTCATATAAAATTAGAATGAAAGAACCTTGCAAAACGGAAGCAAGTTATCGCCGACGACTTTTCAGAATAAAAACGTGAAATTCATATAAAATTAGAATGAAAGAACCTTGCAAAACGGAAGCAAATTATCGCCGAGCATCCTCCTCCAAAAAAAAATGTATTTGGCCGAGGTAGAGATAACATTGAGCCCGACGTCAAATTTGAATAGTAGATTAAGAGTCTCAAGTTTACTTCAAACTTGGCGCATTTCTTTTTTTTAAGGGTTAATTACAGTTAGCTCACTGTAAAAATATAAAATTATATTTTTTTTAAAAAAAGTATTAAAATTATACTGCTAGGGTTTAATTGGAAAGTGTTAATGCCAGTAACAAAATACATAAATTTTTAATTTATCATTCATTTAATATTTTTATTTATATTTTACTTACAAGAGGATAAATATAATATATATATATGATTGAAGTAACATTATTATAATTTTTTATTTATAAATACATAAGAATGTTAAGTAAGGGCAAAATTAGAAATTTATATAAATTTTTTTACTAACGTCAGTATTTTTCAATCAAATCTTAACGAAAATAATGAATTTTAGAGGGGGTGTAAGTATAAAATTTGGAAGTTCTTTGTAGGAAAGTGAACTTTTGCATTTTCAAAAAGAAATCTAAATGTAATTAACCCTTTCTTTTATATTATTCATTATTACATCAATACATCCAAATTCAAATATTAATTTAATATATCAATATTCTAAATCAACCGACACATTCAAACTTTGTGCATTTCAAATGTTTTGTTTAAGAAAATTTTTTACTTATTAGTGTTTTTATAAGGGATCGCTCAACTTGACATCACCCTCCATAAATATAATTATTTTTACCCTTGATCGTGATTTTATATTTTTCAAGAATTTTGATACTTTCAACGTGTGATCTTACATTAATATAAAAGCCCTCCATTCAGCGAAGTTTAATTCTTTAAAATATATTTTACTGTAAAAAAATTCAATTGATTTTGAATTTAAAATCCATCACAATACCTATAAAAATAATTCGAAATAGAAATTCAAGAATGTGAATTTTTTTTTGTAACATTGAGTTATCCAAACAAGTTCATAGAATTTGCTATTATGCTTTTGAGATCCCTACATCTTAATCCATCAATCCGCACACAAAATTAATATTTACTATTATAATTTGGTCAATAATTATTTACTACATTATGATTATTATCCGTAATAATTAATCATAATTAAATATTAAATTTCTTCTAGTACTTCACGGATCACAATGGAGCCAACTTCCCCTTATTATTATTATTATTATTATTATTATTATTATTTTCTCAACATAAGCTTCAAATTTTATGATGATATAACTTAAAAATATATATTGAATTTTCTATTTCAAATATAGATTGAATTTTCTATTTCAAATTCTATTGTATTTTTTATTCAATATAAAATATACACTTTATGTAAATAAAAACGCCGTCCTTTAATTTATTGAAGGAAAGATCTTATGGACAAGGTATGTATATATTAATTAAAATACAAATTACAAAATGTTTTGAAATAAAAAATCTACTCCGCACGATTCATTGGCATTAAAAATTCTAGTAAACTAGAATTTAGTATTATATTTACTCCATACTAAATTCTCGGAACTCTTATAAGTAAAATTACTTTTTATTTTTTAATAATATCTTATACTTTATATTATTCAATACATTTAAATTTAAAAATAATTTAAAACATCAATAGATCAAATACACGTACCTGCAAACTCATAATGTAATTACTTCATTCAATTATATACACATTTTTACTGAACAATAATAATTATCAAGAAAAAGAATACTACAAACTAAAAAAAGATGGAAAGGAGGAGGAAAAAAACAGAGGAACACAACACACAACGTACCTGCAAAATTACTACTCTAAAACTATTTGAATTTCAGTATAATTGCGAAAATAATCAGTCTCTCAATAATCAGGCATGAGCTGACTGATTTTGCCGTCCTCATTTTCCAATTTCTGCTCAGTGATTCTCAACCAAATACAAACCGCAGTGAAGCTGAGCACCAAGCTCACGAGCCCGCTCCCCAGCCCGATTCCCACAATGGCCAGAATCGAGAGCCCTCTACTCCTCAACGGCGGCAAAGGGTACCCTTCGTAGCGCGTTGAAGCGGGCCAAGTTCCGGCTCCGGTTACTCAAGGAAGCGGGTATGGGCCCGGAAAGCTTGTTGTTCGACACATCGAAAACCGAGAGCCTTACCAAAAGCCCGAGCTGCTGTGGAATAGGGCCTGAGAACCGGTTATCGTGGAGATCGATGACGTTCAAATAAGCGCACAAGGCCAATTGCTGGGGAATCGGGCCGGAGAGGCGGTTGGAGGAGAGATTGAGGACGGCCAAATTGACTAAGTACTGAAGGTCAGGGGGAATCGGGCCGGTGAGGGAGTTGGAGGAGAGGTCGAGGGCCTGCAAATTGGTGCAGTTGGAGATGTAGGGAGAGATGGTGCCCTTGAGAGAGAGGTTTGGGAGAGAGAGTTTGTAGATGCGGCCATTATTGCAGGTGGCGCCCTGGAGGAAGGAGGTGAATCCCTGACAGGGGTTGGCGAAGGTGGCTTTGGTCCAATTCTGCAAGTTCCTCAAAGGGTCCTCCAGGGACTCGCTGAGGTGGGTCAAGCA
>NC_026147.1:16426140-16511609 GCF_000512975.1 Sesamum indicum
GGGGGGGGGGGTGGGGCGTGAGAGCACTACAAACTGTGTTGGGGTTTGGTGAAAATGAAGGTAGTGAGGGAGAGCGTTGGTGCGATCGGGCGTGGGGGTGAGGATGGTGACCGCACGCGTTCTGGTCTCAGGGGCAGTCTCGGTATACGATTTATATTAAACAAATATTACTTTACATTATTGCATTTGAGAATAATAATTTAAGAATTAATGACATTGTATTGCAATTTTAATTATTATTATTGTATTTTTATTTATTTATTTATTTCAGAAAATAAACAATCTTATATTGCGATTTTAAGAAAATGGAAACTTTACTTCCTGTTTGTTTTGGTTTTTGTTTTAAGTGAAAAAAATGTATTTTTAATTTTATATAATTTTTTGTATGAATGGAGAATATGTTTGAATTAATTAATGAAATTGTGTTGTATATTGAACTTTGGTGCTGAATTAATATACTTTCAATGCGAATGCATATGAATAAATATATTTTTATTTTAATTATTATTTTAAAAATTAAAAATTGAAAATAAAAATATAAATTTTCATTTAAGAAAAAAATAATTTTCACTCACAAATGGCGGTTTGAGAATCCACTACACAAAACTTTTTATTATATTAACAATACTCATAACTTGATTTTTTTATCTATTTATTTTTAAATATAACGTGCTGGTTTATATATTTTATTCTTATTTATAATATATTCTAAAATTTAAAATATTATCAATTATATGCACAGAGTGGCAATGCCACAACGACTAGTATAAAAAAGAGAAGAACACATCTCATTCACAAATTACGATTTGTGGAACCACAACACTAAATGATTTACACCATCTTTTAACTATGCACCAATTTACTATCATGTTATCTCTTATTACTGCTCATATTTGTTATTATGACTCTACTTTTAATTATGCATAAATTTTGTTTTTAAAATTTCTATTGTGTCAATTTAATTATCATGCATAAGAATTACGTGTCACGACAACTAATTAATATATATAATTTAAAAAGAATTAACAAATGATATGAAGTATACGTGTATTATACATGTATGTATTTAACAAGTGGAGGAGAAGCAATAGGCGAATTGGCATGTGATACGAGGCAGGGTACTTGCTTTTTCGGTGGGGTTTACAAAATTCTAGGGGGGGTTTTGTCTAGCGAGTTAACTTAGATGTGGTTCATTGTCTATGCTGGATGGTAAACGGAGATGGAGATACGGTCCACTTCAAGTATTTGAAATAAATGATGGGTTGGCCTATAATACAAATCGTTAGTCTTACTGTGGTGGTCATCAGTTAAAACCCTTTGATGCCTACGTTAGAGTTCACTTAGAGTTAGAACAGGATCGTAGAGCTAGATCTCATAGTAAGTAAATGCATACTTTGTTAAGTGTGTCAACTATTATTCATAGAGAGCCAATTATCAAGGATTGTAAGGAGCCGTGTGTTCTCTTGACAATCGTTGGATGGTATAAGCATTAATGGTCATTTTCTAGGTTTTCGACACCCGACCCAACCTGACCCCATTAGAAAACACGCAATCTCTTTTTCTGTGTAGTAATTCTTTGCTATATGTATGATGAAGAAGTGCACATAATATTATCTCAAACGAAAATAAACAGTAATATTAGTATGTGTACAATTATAATTTAACGAACAAATATCATCTGAAGTAATTCGAGTTAAGATTTTTATTATCACTATATATGTATTATAAATTGTTAAATTAATAATTTAAAAATCATTCTTATTACTTTTAAAATTAAAAGATACCATTTATCACAAATAAAGTTCTTGATTTTAAGAAATAAATTTTTACGATTTTGCTCTTGTTACATTAGGTCACACAAATAGCATGAGTAATGTTTGGCATCATTATAAATTCAAGCAAGTTTATTATATGTGCACACTTGTGCCTTTTGATGGGCTGGATATTAATTTAGCGTATCTTATCGTTCGTTGATAAGATGATTGACTGAATTAAAAAAGGATTCTAAAATGGATTACAAACTTCTGCGACTCGACTATAAAATAGAAAATTCAGAAACTCAACTGATACGTCAATTGGCATATTCTCTTAGGTAAGTAGAAAACATAACAGATCATACTTTTTAAAATAATTTAATTTTTTTATTTAGAAAATAATATAAGTTATCTGTGAGGAAAAATCACAAAACAAAACAAAAACTCTGAAACTTTAGAATATGCACATTAAAAAAGACATTCATTGTCTTTTCTTGACAAATGTAATCATTACACGAGAGAAAATATCAGATCCATTTGTATCAGAAAAAATTCATTCATAATTAAAAATATACAAGATTCAAAAATCCACGACGTTAGTATTCTATTACCCATATCAACATTTTGTTGAATTTGCCTGCAATGCCCTTAAAATTGCCTCACGTGAATGTTTATTACAATGTAATGTGATATCCATTAGTTTGAATTTTCTATTTCACTTTAATATTTTTTTTACGGTTAATTTAATATTCCTTCTCATATATCAATATTAATATAAAAAGATAAAAAACTTTACAATCACAAACGAAGATTTAATATCATTATATATATATATTGTCAATAATATTTTTAAGTTGATTTCTTTTATTTTATTTTTGAAATATAATGTGTTGATTTATATATTTTATTTTTATTTTTATTATTAATATTTTTTAAAATATAAATATTATTTATTATATGCACACAACAATCGCGTGATGTGAAGTCAATATATAAATAAAAAATAAGCCTTTGAAAAAAGATTGGGGTGTGATTAAGTACCAAACCAAGTTCCTGCTTATATAATGACCAAAAAGAGAAAAGCAAATGAACATGTGCAGTTAAAGATGATACAAAAGCGCATGCGTTAGTCAAAGGTGAGAACTATAATAATTAAAGCTTTATGTCTTTAAAAATTCCTAAAAATAAGTCAATAACTCCTTACTCGACTATCAAAGTTGAAACGTTATAATTGAAAAAATTATGGATTTGAGCTTCACACTTTTCTAAAATAATAATAATAATTATTATTATTATTATTTTCTGCATTATATATAACTACTGTTTAAAAATTATGGTGAATTAATAATTTATATTGAATATTATTGGAGAGCACCTTTTTGATGTCTTTTTCTTTTTTGATATATTTTTTTATATTTAATTTATTTTTAATTTTATGTAACTTCCCACTCTCTCATTATCTATTAATAGTTATTTTTTTTTAATTTTCATTCATCTTTTCTTTGTCACCATTTTTTTTATGAATTGAATATTAACTTATTGTTTTGTACACTATTAAATAATAAATTCTTATAAAAGTTTTAGTTTCAATGTAACTTATAGAAATTGCACACACATAGGGTGTGCCGCAATTTACTAGTTAAATTAAGGTCAAATACATTAGTGTGAGAATTTAAGTTTTGATCATATGAGTTAATCAAATTTATCACGACCATAGATAAAAACAAAGTATTGGTTATGATTTTCAACTTGGTGGCCAATACTTTGACGGGGATCAATAGTTGTCACGAAATTGTGAATAATTGCTATTTTCTACAGGTGGCTATAATAATTAATTATAACAAAAATGTCATATTTCCCGCAATGAATGTGAATATATATATATATGTAAGTATATTTTTCTAATAATTTCTCTTTCTCTTTGTTTAATTTGAACGTATTATTTAATTTAGAATCCCTATCATATTTACTCCGTTTTTTACTTTTCTTTTAGTAATAATCTATTCATTCAATTCATCATTGATTCAATCAATATATTAATATGACTATTAACAATGATAAATTATATCGATTCAATCAATACATCACATAGCTCAAATAGAGTGAAACATACACTCATATAAAGTGATACATATACCCACACGTTCGGTAGAATTCAAACCCATGATCTCGAATTTATTTATAGGGACCTCAGTCTTAGCCTTAACCACTAGATTAAGACATCGTTGTTAGTCAGCTTTTTATTTTGAATTTGTGAAAATTATGTATTCTAACAAAATGGCTTAAAAATGGGGAATATATGATCCAATAATTTAGATATAATTAAGGGTTAATCACATTTTGCCATTCGAACTATGATCGTTTTTGTACTTTGATATTTAAACTCTTTTTTGTATCGATTTATCATCTCAACTTTATGAAATTTTGCACTTTGTCATTTATAACTATTTTTTCACAAGCTTTTTGTTTTTGTCAAAAAAACATCACATACAGTGCATATATGATATTTAAGGGTTAAGTGATGTTTTTTCAGCAAAAAAAATGGTCATATATGGTAAAATATAAATTCGCAAAGTTGAAATGATGAGTGGATATAAAAAAAATATAATTAATAAAGTGTAAAAGCAGACATGATTCGGATTGCAAAATATAATTTATCATATAATTAATTAAGTTAGTTTGAAAAGTAGAAGTCCCGGTCAACGGACAAACAATCCCTTAGCACTGATAGTGAGCTTTGTCCTAAATTAATTCGGTCTCTTCGCCTTCCCATAAAGTTTGCGTGGTCAAAAATCAAAGTTGGGATATAATCTACGAATTCAAATGATTTAAAAAGATACGACATCAAATGAAGTGATTCTCCGGGATTTGCATGCAATATTTGATTTACAGGTGCTCTCGGGTTTAAAAATCAATTAAATTATTCGACACTCGATTAAAATTGATTAATAAAATTTTGTTTGAATTCGATTTATTAAACTTAACAAATTAAATTTTGAACAGAATTTTTTACTTGATAAATTTTTTAGCTCGATTCAATTAGTAAAAAATAATAAAATATACTTAAAAATATCAAAATACTTGAGCTCGGACTTTTGTTTTAATCCAATTAAAACTCGATTAGATCAATAATAAAATCAAATTCAAATACAATTTTAAATTTGATAATAATCCATACAAACTTAAATAATAATGATGTGCTCGCCTCAATTCGAATTATTTAGAGCTTTAGGTAATTAGAGAGTGTTGATCGAGTTTATAAGTGTTTTTTTATAAATATTTTATAAAATGTTTAAAGAATTTATAAATGCTGTGAATTATTGTTAAACAATAATTTTATCTAAAATTTTAAAATAAAAAATTATTTAATATAATTAGTATTTTAACATGTCCTACTCACGTGCAAACCTTACACATAATTCTTTTATTATTTTTTAATAAATGGGTTGTAATGAGTTTCAAATCCAAAATCTATTAAACGACAACCTCACTTAGAAGTTTATACTATTACAGATAAATATTATTTAATATTTATATTTTAACAATTATTAGGTAATCTTTTTAGAAAATAAATTTATAAGATTAAAAAATAAGATGCTATAAGGTCGGTATAAGCATCCTTAAACAAAATAAGATGTTTCTGATTTATTTTCAAAATTTGAACAAACTCTTTCGATTTGAAACGTATCAATTTCAAAATTATTACTACCAATATCTTATGAATTTATAATTTTATGCTATTCAAATATTTCAAAAACTTATTTTTAAAATAATTAAAATCTAATCTATATGTCGATATATGAATTTATAATTTCTTTTTTGGGTAAATGTAAGTTTCATTAATAAAACAAGATCGTACAGTACAACAGTGCTCAACTGGTAGTTTCTCCCTCGACAGGCCAAGGGATACGCCATAATCTATATAACGCACATGAACTAACAGAACGAGATAAATTAACACTGATAATCCTCTGTCTAATATCTTCCACAATAATGGTGGCTATTATATTCGGTGGTCGCTCCGTATGCTCAAAGTGTCTCAAAGACTGCCAGCCTGCATCAAAGGTTGGGAAGGAATGAGATTATCGTATGCTGGGAGGGTACAAATTATTAAATCTGTCCTTATGACGTTAAGTATATATTGGGCTTCTGCATTCATCCTACCTAAAGGTGTTATAAGGGAGATTGAAAAGCGTTTGAGAATTTTTTTGTGGAAGGGCACAGATGCCAGTGGATATGCCAAAGTAGCATGGAGGGATATATGTAAGCCGGCGTCGGAGGGGGGTCAGGGCCTACGGGACATCGCTACTTTAAACCGTGCCTTGATGAGCAAGAAGCTGTGTGATGTTATTCGATGTGATAGAACATCAATCTGGGTATGAATTTATAATTTTATCCAAGATCATTGAATAATAGGGGTATTCATTTAGTAAAATAGAAGTGAGCCTAACTATAAATCTAAATTCGATAAGCTAAATGTTGTATTAAATATCAAACTGAATTAATTGGTTGATAATATTTCAGTTTGATATTTGGTAAGCTAATTTTTCGTTAAAAATATAAAAAGTAGTTAAAAATTAAAGATAATTTTTTTTAATATTCAATACGATTTTGTAAACCGATAGTAAAAAGAAAAAACGTACCAACTACCACTACAAAAATATAGAAGATAGTAAAAAAAATTCAAATGACAAATTTAATAGTGTCACTATTAATATATGTTTAGTGACAAGAATGTTTATTTGGTCACAGTAATGAATTTTATGATTTTAATAATTACTATTATTTCGTAAAAATTATTGGGTAAATTTTAACTACCTCTCCTGAGATTTGGCATAATTACGAATATCCCCTCCTTGTTTGAAAAATTGCAAAATGCCCTTCTAAATAATTATATAACCCTTAGACGAGTGAAGTAGACATTAATATTTTACCCTTGTTGAATTTTTTAAAATATAAAAAAAAAATATGTGGGTGTATAAAATAAATAATTTAGAGGGAATATTCATTCATAAAAGTATTTTAGAAAATTATAATATATATATAAAATTATAACTTATAATTCAAAATGGCATTTTGATTAATCTACAAAAAAAATTGGATGGAAACCTAACGAAATGGGCTTATTGTTAGAGATAAAAAAATATGCAGAAAGTTGTCACTGAATACAATTAGTGACGATTTAGTGACAACAAACTTTCAATATTATGTTGTTATTAAGTTGTCACTTATAGACATATCATTAATTGTATTTAGTAACAATTTTTGTACACAATTTTTGCCACGAATAATTATATAATAACAAAATAAAAATTATCATAACTTAATATATATTTTTAGTGATATTTTTAAATTGTTACTGTCACATATTTTCTTGTAGTATACCGCATTTTTAGGAAAATAAAAACTACATGCGGAATCGAATTTTTCGTTTCAATTTCGGGACATACCAAAATTTCAATTTCGATCAAATTTATCGAACTCTCGACGCCATGCGGAATCTTTCGTTTCAATTTCGGGACATACCAAAATTTCAATTTCGATCAAATTTATCGAACTCTCGACGCCCTATTCGATGATTCAATTCTCTTACCTATGTGCATGGTTTTTGCTTCCTCTACCAATTAATTAGATCCTTTTACTCATTTATGATGTATTATATCAGCAATGATCTCATTTTTTCGATGAAAATAAGGTCTCATCTTCTTAACTATATTATTATAAAAAAAAAAAATTGTGGCGTATAATTTTTGAATACTTAAATTTTTCCCTTCATTTTCACTTCTCCTCTTTAAAAAAATTTGGTCAATTAGTAATTTTAATATTTTTTAATAATTTTATAATTATAAATATTCTTTTTCTAACTATTCACTACTCCATATTTCTCTCTCACGCTTTATTTTTTCACATTTAATATAATTTATTCTTTTCATAATTTTTTTTATCATCTCAGACAAAGATTTTTTTCGCATGCTCATGGGAACCGCATGGCACATACGACAATGACTAGTATTTCAAAGAGTGGCAAAAATTAGACCAAAAATATTACGTAGAAATAATAAATAATACCACCCTTCAAAATTTCGGACCATTATGCCCTCAACTTAATTTGCTCCTCCAACATAAGTGGTCCTTAAATTTTGCAACCAAATCATAAGAAGCACAAAAGACACCTAAAACACTCAGATTCTTCCCACAGCTGATGAATTAACCGATAGCAACCCAGGTCCAGCATGACTGCACACAGACCAACATTCTGTTGGGGGATAACTCCAATCCAGACAGGGTCTTATCTCACTTGTGTGAATTCCACCATCTTGAGGATCTTTATTTGTCCAAATGGGAACATGGTTCAGTTGCACTCGCACTGATTTTCGTCGATTCAAAAATATTTAATCATACCTAAAGGGCATATATATATATATATGTATCATTGACATTCGACAATTATTTCACAATTTCATTTAATGTATTATTTTGGTATCGTCAGATAATATCTCGATACGCCGCAATCCAACATAAAATTGATACCTTCTGATATTATCGTCGATATCGCGACTCTAAATTATGTACCAGGACAATATATCAATATTTTACGGTTTGTTTATTTATTTTTAGTGCAAAAAATATTTTAATAGTTTCGACTCAATCACGAATTAGGTCGTACTTATGACGCCATAAGCATGCCATTACAAAGGTGTTTAAGACTATTCGTCAACATTAATAGAGACAAGATCCAACATATAATAATCATTTAATTAAATAAAAAGTGATTCGTTTTTAACAATCAAACCAACGGCTCGAACTCTAAAATCACACGCACCTCAATTTGAATGTAGAAAACAAGTGTTGATGAGTGGGCTGGTCCCTCAGACAACGTGATATTAAGTCCCTGGTCAATAGAATCTCACACCAAACATTGTCACTTCACTACAAAAGTCTATTTTGAGTTTGTGGGTAATATGCGAGACAGGAGCATTGTTGTGGGAGTGAGATGGATTTGAGCAGGACATATGTTTGTTGGTCTTCTCAGTTGGAACACAAGTCAAACATTCTTTAATCTTTGATACTGCCTACATATTTTATTATGTGGTTTTAGCAATTTGTAAGGCTGCATTTGCATTGAATAAGAGGATTGGTTATGAGTGGGGACACCTAATCTCCACCAACAACTAAAAATTCATATACATATGTATATGAATATATATATATATATATAATTTAATCCTCTAATTTTATTGGAGGTGCTATTTTTTATTTTGTGCGAATTATTTTTGCAACGTAATCATCTTAAAGAACTTTAAATTTTTGGCAATTTTTATTTTTTTTTTCGGGTCAAATTGCATGTGACGTGCACATGACTCAATTAAATTGTAACCATAGTCCTATAATTTGGAGGATATTGACAATTTTAGTCCTATAACTTAGGAACATTGCCATTTTAAATCTTGCACGAACTGATTTTTAAGACTATATTTGCATTTAACTGAGTTATATGCAAATCACATGCAATCTTCCGGCTAAATTGGTCGAAAAAAGATGAAAATTATCAAAATTTTAAAATTACAAAATTAAATTGCGAAAATCAATTTATACATGACAAAAAATGCGACTCTTTCAGAATTATAGGACTAAAATTATAATTTTTCACATATGTATATGCATATATTAGTGAATCAGTTACAAGTATATTATAAGTTTCAATCGTTCATAATTAATAAACGCTAATTACCAATGTAAAATATGTATAATTAATCAAGAACTATTATATTATAAAAAATCAACAATTACTACTAAACTAAAATAATATTTACACATTGATGGAACTCGAACCCACTGTTGATCAATTAAGCTAGGCCTTGCTGCCAAAATTCATGTCATCTAGGAACCTTTTTATGTATATATGAAACATAATTGACAAGGAAATATCGAAAGAATATTCTGTCGATATGATTGTCAAATATTTGAAATCAATAGTAATTAAGAAAAAAAGTTAGACAAGTATAAGTGTGTGTTTTAATCTATATTATTATTAAAAAAAAAGATGTGATATAAACACAAAGTAACGGTTTTGGTACTTGTGTACTAATTTTTTGTGATTCCAAAAATATCATTCAGCTGATAAGATGACTAACTTATTCAATTTTTCAAATTTTACAATAATTTTTATTTATTTAATTTAATTTGATATACTGTTTTATATATTCTGTATTTATTTATACTATATTTTAAAATATGAAAAATTACTCATTATATGGAGGCAAGAACAACATGACACGATTGCTAATATTATGTGGTATACTCCTATATAAGCAATTTACTTTAGAAATTAATTACTTGATTATTGGAAATTATTTTACTTGATAGAAAAGCTTTCAAGTAAATTTAAATGTTGTTCTAATTTATTCTACTTTCGTTTTCTCGGTATATAGAAGAATAATAATATTGGGAACAAAAGATTTTTTTATTTTTTATCCTTAGAAGAAACTTTAAATTTAATCATGACTAATTTTTATGGTTAAAAATAAATAATTATAGAAAATAGTTATTGATTATAGCCACACAACTATTGTTGGCCGTAATTCTCGTAAATGCGGCTAAAATATTTGTCACAACTATAAATCATGGCTAAAATATTTGCTATGACCAATATTTGCTCTGAATTACGTAGTGGCTCACTTGAGCAACAATATACGGGTTTGAAGAAACTTTCGTGGTTTTTCTAATTATTAAATATATTCAAATTCTATTATAATTTAATACACGAATAATTCTAAAATCAAATTTCAATAACAAAAATATTTAAACATAACAAAGAACAATAAATTATTATAAAATAGAAATATACCTATATCCATAGAGTTCCAACTCTAAATTTTCGTAAGACCACGACCTTACTATTGTGAGGCACCATTCACGAAGAAACGCACGTAGTTGATGATTGAGAGGTGGAGAGTAGTGGATGATTGGTACAACGGGTACGTGCATATATATATATATATATATATATATGTGTGTGTGTGTGTGGGCAAGAATTTATTTTATAGGGCAGTGAAGTCCATTCAGAGTCCTCCAAGATTGTCCGGACATTAAGGCCACCCCATTGATAAAGACATTGCTGGTGGAGGACTTGGCAGACTACTCCCACCCCTACCCCTCTTTTTTGTCCTTTTTTCTTTTTTTTTTTTATGGGTTGAGTGCATCAAGTTTAAATATTAGGTTACGAATTTTTTAAAATTTGATATAATTATAAAGATCTCATTATTCTTTAGAAATTATCAATACTTTTAATATAATTAAATTAGGGAGGTTTAAAATTATTAATTTTAGGTTTATAATTTCTTTATAAAAGTTTAAGAATTTCGTAGTGCAACATGACAGATCACCTAAACTCAAAAATAAGGAAGGCAACACACCACAAAAAGAATTTCTTGTCTTTTATTATACCCAATTGCATTAATACCCCTTCACATTAGGTCAAGTTACACAAATATTTTCTATATTTTATAAAGTTACAGCTACACCCATAGAAGGGTGTTAATATAATATTTTTCAAGAGGTGTTCGTGTAAGTTTTACATTTTAATAGGATGGTAGTTGTAAATATAGCTATAGCTTTAGTGGGTGTAGCCATAAATTTATAAAAAATAAGGAGTGTTTGTGTATTTTGATCTAACCTCAAAAAGTGTCAATATATTTTACCCTATTATTAATTGGGAAAAATATTATTTTAGTCTGCTAAGTAAACCTAATTTTAATTTTAGTCCGATAACTATGTCCATTTTTGTTTAGGTCCAGTAACTTACGAAATTGCTTACTTTTAGTCCTCTGATAGATTTTTGACAATTTTATCCCTATGCAACTTTTGAAAGACAGTTTTAGTCCATATGCACTCATAGGGGTAAAATTATCCGAAAATCTGCTAGAGGACTAAAAGTAAGCAATTTTGTAAGTTACTGGACCTAAATAAAAATGGACATAGTTATCGGCCTAAAATTAAAATTAGACATACTTAGCGGACTAAAATAATACTTTTCCCTTATTAATAATGTGCAAACAATTAGGTCCAATTAAACTCATTGTGGTTATTAAGATTAAAGGAACTTAGATGCATCAATTAAAGATCTAATCGTCAGGAGATGTGATTTTCTCCATTCCTTTTACTGAAGCAAAATTAAGATATTGTCCAATTTAACTTGCTTTAACTCCACTGGGAACGATCAAATGACCTAATAGTGGCATCTTATTCTAGTAATTGATAGACAATGAATTCAAATCCCATTAAAAAGCTATGAAACCAGCTTTCATTCTCGTCAAAAAAAAAAAAAGGAAAAAAAAATCATGGACCACCTTAACTCCACCAACATATTAGGTATGTTAAGCTCGATCTCTAATGAATCAAGTATCTAAAAGGGCCTTTGCTAGAATCCTCAATCCAATTTTTTATTACAAAATACTGAAAAATCTCAATGAACTTAGGTACCACCACTAGTTAAATTATATATACAGGTGGTTACAGCTAGAAGAAGCATGATATTAACAGTGTATTTGAACAGGACAAGGAAAGTGTATTATTGTCGACAAATAACTTTAATCAGAGGTTGCTTCGATGGTGATTTACAGACTAAAATGAGACACGAAATTCGACTTTTCCGAACTGGGGAAGAATTTGCAAGAAATGATAGCTACCATCAATCCCTTTTGTGGTAGATATTACAAACAACGTAGCCATCCCCACGAACACCACTTCCCCAATCTCTTACAGTATGTTTCCTGCTCAACATGACTGAAAGATTTGATTCCTTGGTGGTCTGCCTGCTGCTATTGATATTATCAATGGTGATCAATATTTTAAATTAAACCAAAGTGTCGTTTAGGACTAAATTATTATTATTGGTATTGTTATGTCTACTACATACATTAATTATTACACCTCAAATACAATTATTTTGGTGCAATTATTTCAAGCGCGTCATAATTCTGGATTTTTCTTTGATGTTACTGAACGAACAATTACTTGATGTTAGGATCATTTTTATTACAGGAAATATGTTTAATTTTAGTTAATTGTCGTGCTTAAAATGAGTAATTATAGTAAGTAGTTATTGACTATGATCATGAAACATTTTGATGGCCGTTGATGGTATAAAAATGAGGCCGACTAACTTTTTATAATCGGTGTGGAATTTAGCATAATTACACTAGAATATAGTATAAGCATATATTCTTCACTCCTCCACCCCCTTCTCAATAATGAATGAGGTACTTCCGTACTTATATTAATACAATCTTACGATAATTAAGGTAAGATAGGTATGGATAATATACTACTTTATCCCTCTACTACTTATATTACATGGCTAGGATGAATTGCCCAGGGCTGTTTTAGTAATTTGTTATGTCCGCGTCGATTTGATAAGTCAACTTTTTCTTTTTTCTTTGATTTTTTCCCTTCTTCATCATTTTTCAATTTCAAGACTGTCAACCTTTTTTTCTTCAACACCTTCTTTTTTGTGAAAATGTCAACCTTTCCATCTCTTTGATTTCTTTCGTTCTTCAACACCTCCCTTTTCGAAAATGAAGACCTTTTTTTGGGCTCAAATACATCTTATTCCCCCATATTTTGTTGAAATAGCTAAAACCTCCCATGGATTTTCAGAATAGGCCAAAATCCTCCCCTGTGTTTTGTAGAACTCAACAAAAACACCCATTCCATTAGTACTTAATGGAAGGTGCATTACACGCGCTCCTTGTGTGTTTGGGGGTGTTTCTTTTCTGTTTTTACCTTATATTTTGATAAAAATACCCCCATGATATTTATATATTTTCACATATACATTTTTACTTGTTTTGAGTGATTTTTTTTGCATTTTCATCTATTTAAAAAATAAAATATTTTTTAAAATATATTTACTTAAAAATATGAAAAAACTTATATAAAAATCTGAAGTTTTATATTTTAAATTGAAATTTTAAATTAAAATAATAGTATAAAATTTAATATAGTAAATTTATATTTTGAATATAAAATATCTTAACTAATATAAATGTTAATAATGGTATATTATTATATAATATTAAAAAATTAATAATTATGTAATTAAAAATATCTAAATAAATTTTATTTAAATTTAAATGATTTTTATAATTATTAATTGAAATTTAAAACTTTCTTTAATTATAATTAAAATATTTCAATCAATTATCTTTAATTTAACTAATGTACTTTTTAAGTTAGTTAAAATTTCAAAATTTAGAAATTAAAAAAAGTATAAAAAATTATCCTTAATTAATTGTATAATTAAATTTAAGTATAATAATAATTATAATTATCTAAAATTATTTTTAATTAACTAATATATACTTAATTATTATATATTATTCTTAATTAACTAAAATATATTTAATTAATATAACTAAATTAATTAAAAAAAATTTGGGGAGGCAGCCTCCTTATTTCTTTATTTGGGTGACATCCTGCGGCGCGGCGTCCCCATCCCCCAATTTGAGGGGGACGGCAGGGGCGGGGTTGGCGTAGGTTAGGCAGGGTAGGCAGTGGGGTGAGGGTAGTTATTTTTTTTTTAATATATAACAATAATAATATTTTTTTATAATTTTAAATTATTTATATAATATAAGTTAAATAATTTGTTGAATTCAAATCTTTCATTTTTTTAAAATCTAACAGTTTAGATTAGTTGATTAGATCTAACGATCATTATTTAATCAAAAAGAATCTAACGGTCATTAAAATGCCACTAGTGCGATTTCACCCCAAAAAAAATTTCCCTTTCTTTCTCCAACAAATCCCTAGCCCGAGTCCTTCTCTCGTTCAATCAAGTCCCATTATGCTTAAAAGTCTTTCCTAAGTATCCCTTTTGAGCAACATTCCAATTTTAGAACCCTAAATTGCTGTTGAAGTTTGGATGGGGACAATGTTGCGATTGGAGCAAAGTTGCGAATTTGTGAAATCTATTGGTGGACGATGGCAAGGGGCAACAAGCATGCATTGGATTTTACTCTGGATTATGGTAAATATTTATTGGGCAAATTTGAATAGAATTTTCTTGATTCTTGCTAATTGTTTATCTTTATTTTTCTCCCTCTATTTCCACCAAACACTCTAAAATACGTTAAAAATGAAACCAAACATAGATATAACTTTTAGTTTAAATAAGCTCAATTTAAGTGGTTAAAAACTAAAAGTTGTCGATCAAGATTATTTATTTTACTTATTTTCAATAAAAAGTTGGTAAGTGATGAAAACAATCCAGCATCCAATGGCCTTCTTGGGCTACATCTAATTGATTAAGAGTTAGGACAGAGAGGCCCAGACCAGATTAACTAACACAGATATGAAATATTATTGCAACTTTGCCATTTGCCAATCTATTTTTAGTTTCATATTGTTGGGTCACATAACATTCAAAAATAAATCAAACTAGATCGAGATTGATTGATCCACGAAATTCTTGTAAACTCTATTTATTAAACTTAACAAATCAAATATAAATAGTGATTTTTCCTTCTAACACTCAATTAATTAGAGTTCTAAATATAATTGTTGATTCATATATAATAATTAGTCTTGCATGAATGCCAAAAAAAAAAAAATCACTTTATTAAGTAACCATAGCCATTTAATTTTTATTTTTTTAATGATAAAGGAATAACACAATTAGATAATACTCCAAATAAAATATAAAAAATATAAAATATTTAATATGTGAAAGTGTAAATTTGATTATTGTTATTATTTGAATTATTTAAAAATTTCAATATCAACTTCAAATATAAAATTAAAAAAAATTAAAAATGGTAAAGTTGAATTAAGATTATTATAATAAGGGTAAAATAGTAAAAAATAAAACTGAATTTATTCACAAAAAAATCAAAGCAACTAGAAGCACCCTCCCAAGATGTTCCGAACTTTTGGCCTAAAAGCTCCATTTTAGCAGTTTTAGAAACAGAAACTGACATTCAAAATACCTTAAAGTTATTTTTTTAAAGCCGGAGGTTAAAAAACCTTTTCTGAATCTCGCGCAAAAAGCTCTCTATATCCAACTCAACTCATATTATACATATCCTTATCCAAACATCATTATTTATTTAGAAAAGTCCGACTTATTCAATATAGCTAAACAATATTGCGTATTATACAATATGCAATACTATTTTAAAAAATTTAGACTACAGAATAATGTTTCTCGTGTCAAAGTAAAATATTCAGAAAACCACCCAAGTATGAAAATATATAATTTTTATTTTTTTAAAAAAAAAACATCACGGCAATAGTAATAATAAAGGGAATCTTGATAAACTTGAGGAAAAATAAAATAAAAAAGGGGAAAAAGCTTTTGTGATATGTAAAGCATTCGCTGCTTTCTGGCGTATTCGAGAAAAATGTGTGTAGGCGTGCTACAGATTTGTACCCATCTCGCAAAAGCTACAACTCTTGTACTAATAAAAAAAGACACCTGATATTTTTCCAGGTCCAAATTCTTACAACGAAAGCTCATCCAATATTCCATCTGCAAACATTCAATAAAATAAACCTCTTTAAAAAAAATATCCTAATCTTAGACATGCATAATCTGTTCAAGCAACATTGTACTTCACATGTTTGATTTCTGCAAATTTTTCCACAAGAAGATCTTTCTTTTTGACCCTGTGTCACTAGAAATGGAATCCGTATCTTTGCTTTCATAGGTTGTATTCTGTCTTTTCAAGATTGTTTTTGGAAAGGCTTCATTGAAAGAAAGAACCCTGAAAGTCATTAAATTTCATACTTCTTAGGGGAGGTGATGTGTATCCGTAATTATTAAATTTGTTTAGGTCGGACTGTGCTCTAAGTTAGTAAGGTCATACAGAAGAAATATCAAAGATCGTAAGACTACGGTAGGTAGCAAAAGTTGTAATTAAGGCATGGAGAGCTGGTGTTTATAAATTTCTTTGACTTGTATGATTTTACGTGAACTGCAAATTCAAATTGATCAGATGATTATTATGAATCTATATCTACCTGAGTTTGAGGTTGAATTCTTCATAAAAAGGCGCAAATCTTGATTTGCTTTATAATAAATTCAAGGGCTGAAGTCTCTAACCTCAAAAGAGGATTTTATTACTAAAGTTTCAATTGACAATTTTTGGGGTATTTATAGTTTAGACCTAGTACATTTATGATGACACGTGTATAATTTCATTCCCGCCTCCTATTTAATTCCTTTTTTTTTTTGGGCTGACATTCTTCGCTGAGGGTCGAATCAGTACTTTGGACTTTAACTTGATCAAGCGGCTATGTTTTAATGTGCTCTTAGACGAATTTCCTTATGAAATCTACTAATCATATCTAAATTGGCTGCTTCCATATACTCCTTTATTTGTCTGAAGATAAATGGGCATCTGTACAATGTATCATCACAGTGAAGTTTCCAGAAGAAGAGTGGAAGGGACATATTTGTAGAATTTTTGCAGTGATACAAGGTTGGAAGAGGTCTGTAAGAAACGAGGTCAGAGGGCTAAAATGAGATTCTTTGAGGGCGTGTTTACCCAAATGGATTCGCAATCTGGTCGCGGGATTGATTTGGGATTTGTACTGGGATTGCCTATTATTGGATAATGAAATGGTGCGTTTACTATACATGACAATATTGCGAGGATATCCTACTAAAAGTGTTTACTAGTATTGATTTCACACACATACTTCGTAATAAATTTACTTTTTTGTCCCCATCAACAGACAGAAATTACTTGTTCATGTAATCCATTCTTCATTTCTCTCTCCCCCTTTTCCCTTCCGTCCGACTTGTAGACGTTCTTTGGCAAAACACATTATTCCGGCCGAATCCTCCGAACGAGCACAGACTACCTCCAAATTTCGGGTAAGGTCATCGTCACCCCCATATCTTCCGCGTCCTGGTACGCATTGTTTGTATCGCGTGTAATGTATTCCAATATTTCGTATTTTGTTCTTCTAGGGCTTCTCAAGACCGATCCTATTGTGCAGGAGGCTATTCTGGTATTTTCGTAAACGCTTCCGCACACAACAGTTTGAGGTTAACAATTTCCGTCAAAGCAGCTTGTACCCCCATCTTCAAGTTCTTTATGCTTCTTTCCGTCTTCTGTTCTCATTCGGAATAAGTTTTCCCCTTTACATTTGTTAAAATTTACTGCTACAATTTCGCATACCTTACTTTCGAGCTGTCGTTGCATTCAAATTTCTACATTTTATTTGCCTAAATCGTCTTACTTTTTCCCGTATTACAACTGGTTAAGGTGTAACGTCATACATCTAGTTCAATTTCTCTATTGCCTGTAGTTGAAGTGACTGTAAGTAGTTAACGAATTTGATTATTGCCGTGAATGTCATCTCGCATTATCTGTGAATAATATGTGTTACTATTACGTTAATGTTATATTAATATTCAGTTCATTCTACTGTCCCTTCTGATCCTTAAATTTTGCTTTCATAGGACAACATACATGGAGACCCCTGCTTCAAAACACGATTACAGTAGTAACGAATCCGACGGTAGAACCGGTAGTAGGCACCGTTCCTCTGCCACAAACGACCAACTACTTCGTTTTTGCTATTGTGGTAAGGATGCGCTCGTACGCACTTCATGGACCTCCCATAATCCGGGTAGAAGGTTTCGCGGGTGCCCTGGCAATGAGGTTTGTTGATAAATAAATTCAGTATTTAAACTGTGGCAAAACTTGTTACGTGGTTAATTCGTCTACGCGTCATAATTTAACACAATTACTCTCGCTACATTCGTATTTCTTCTTATGATGAATTGGAAAATACACGACGTTACATATTGTCTTTATCTGGCAGGGACAATACTGCGGTTCATTCCAATGGGTTGACCCCCCAATGTGCCGCAGGTCTAAGGAGATTATTCCTGGACTGTTGAACAGGATTTCCGAATATGAAAGTCAGATTAAAAGTTTAAATGAACTTCTACATGCAGAGGAGATGCGTCGTACTACGTTAAGAAATTATTTATATGTCGTGATATTTGTGTGGTTGATGACTACTTGTATTGTCTTTTTTGTCTAACTTGCTTAAATCGACGTACTGTGTATTTTACGTATGTTAATGTCAGTAGGCATCTACCCTTTCGTTGCCGCACTGTTTATTGTCCCATGCGCAAATCTGACAATGTAAGTTCTCCTAACCCGGCCAGTTGTAAGTTTGTTTTCCGATTTCCGTTTGTACTGTGCATCCTCCAAAATGAATACCATAGCGTTAGTACACTCATTCATTACTGTATTGTGACATGCTTATGTTTACCGTTCTTCATATAAGTTTTTTGTTATGGATATTCTCTATATTGCATTACTGGACTTGCCACTGAAAAATGGCCCACAATGATTTAAGGTGAGAGCGACATGACATAACCCTCCTTCCTACTAAAAGTAGCAGCATATTAACTCTCCTCATCAACCCTTCCATTCACTCTATCCGGATTTAATGTCTTTACATTCATTACTTCTACATCTTCCCATCCCCCAACTACTTCGCTTTAGATACATAACTTTTTACATTGATTGTGGACCTGAGGTGGGTCTTCAATTTGATGCTGTTTTAAGAAATTGGCGGCGGGCTCCCTTAGTTTCATTGACAAGATATGCATTTACCACAAAGGTGTAATACATCTGCTGATTGTGACTGAATTTTGTGTTAATTTAAGCCACCTACCCTTATTGAATGCAATAGGTATATTGCATTTCAAAGTATATGGACCTACTAAGAGTCATCAATGCATGTACAGTCTTCGCATTTCATTGGCCACCGCATCAAATCACGATGCATAACTTTGCAGTATAAATGTGAGCTTTGTGCTGAACCCAGTTCATCAAGCTATCAGAAAGTCCCTTTTTTGCTCAAACAACTTCAGCTTTTATGCCCAAACATCTTGTAGTTCCCAACTGTATTTAATGATGTGGCCGGATGGATTCTACTATCAACGCTACATGTTCTATTGTACCAAGTGGACCAAAGATATGGAAAAAACTCTTGTCAGTAGATTGTTGTATCATGCCAAGAAAGGACAAAAATTATGTCTCTTAAGGGTTCGGTATCACACATTCCGTAAAGTTATCGCACATCGTTCCATCTCTTGGAACGAGAACACGAATAGGATGCGCGGGCCGTGGGAGAAATGGTCCAGAATTATCCGGGTACCACTTACTTGTACTCACTTGTCTTCTTCCCCTCTCTACATAAGTATGGGTCATCATTCCGGCAATTGTTTTTTACAGATATTGTTTGTGCACAATTTATCAACTTTCTTTACAATAAATTAATGACATTGTTATCGCAGGAAAGGCCTTTTGCCAAGGCGTACTACTATTGTGGCGAACGCAAGTGGGAACAAATGAAGGAAATTTTCGGAGGTAATTCTATACTTTCGTCCAGTGAAGATACATCCCGACTGTACGACTCCACCGCGGAATCCTCCGACGGCACCGCAAATGGGATGTGATGTCTAAAGGCGAATGAAGGTAGCCTAATATTGGACAGTCTTGCAAGTAAGATTTTGGGTGGTAGGAAATGTATTCGAAGCCGGGTAGAGAACGTCGGTAGTTGTGTAGTGGACCATGCTCACATTTGCAAGTATTTTTATACTTTGTACGATGCTTAAGGTTTGAATTACATATGAAGGCCTTAATGGTGGACTTCGTATAGGCCAACATGGTGTTTGTCCCTACAAGATTTAAGTTAATGTTCTTCAAACCTTATAAATTTACCAAACTCTATATTACGCCAGTATTTTCATGTGTAGTTTCAATGTATAATAAGACATGATATATCCTTGGAAACAGGTTAAAACCAGCCTTCATTACATACGACGTACATTACATACAGAAATATAAAACGTCATCGCAACACCATAAGTGCAAAACGGCGATGCTCTAGGGACCTGCGTCTGGTCCAAGATGTTCTGCTAGACCAAAGATACGCTGAAAGACGGGTACACAAGTATTACATACAAAACTCAGCATTTGTTTCCAGATTTTCACATTGACATACGAGTACGCAAAAAAGCCTACAACTTTTCAAATAAGCTTGACACTTAAATCCTTCCTGATAGCATGAGACGAGCCATCTTCACCCTAGACTCTGCCGACATCGCCAGGAAAAGCTCCATTTCCTTTGGGTGATTAACGAGCCTGTTTGCAACAATTATATGTTCATTCTCGTCCAACGAGTCAAGCTCCTTTACATGTGCCAAGATCATCGCGCGATGTTCGGGCTGACCAAATTCGCTTTCGAGGACCCTCGTCAGAGATGCCAAACGCGTGTTTGCTGTCTCGCAAAATGTGGAGACCATTTCAATTAACTTGGGAATGTCGTTCCCGACTTCCCTCCTCTTGCATTTTCCTGATGATGTGCTACCCGGCGGTTTTGCACCAGTCGAGGAATTAGTAACGTATTCGACGTTCGCATCGTATGTGTAGGGCAGGTCCTCGTCGAAGCCGGGTAGACTTGCGTCTGCATTCCATTCGGCAGTAAGATTGTTGCAGTCTTGCGTGTCGGCAATCTCCTCATCTTTGACTTCGTTCGCATCCTTGAATGGATCCGCACTGCGCTCACCGGTAGCACGATCTTTACCAAATATTTCTCGCCATGCATTGAAAAGAGGCCATGTCTTGTACCGCATTCCCTTTGCGTGAGGATCCATCTGACCCATCAAATAACGTCACCTCTTAAAATTGGCATAGAAGTACGGCTACATCTTGTGGATAAAGAAGAAAACGAATGCATGCTATCAAATGTTCTATTACCTTGACGTAATCGTTCCAAGCGTTGTCGTCTTCCACCGTGACCATATTCCGTTGTTCATCCCAACCCAAACCTGAACGCGTGAGCAACGTTGATAGAGTCGAGTACTGCTTCTTCCACACATGCAACTTCGAGGTAATGTGTGGGTCAGCCTTGATGTCAGCGTTGGGAAAGCTCCTTGCAATGTAAGCCTCCAGTTGGCCTAGATAACCATTCCTAAACCCATTTTCGCATTTCCAACCTGTCACCAACAGATTCCTAAGTCCAGCCACCAAGCATTCCTCTTCGAGAGTCGTCCACATTCGTCGATGTTGCGGCTTGTCTCTCTTCTGCCCGCGTCGTCGAGGCCTGCTAGTACCTTCGTCGGATCCCAAGTCCATGATAGCAAGATTTACCAAATCGGATCACAAGGGCTGGTAGTACCGTCGTCACATTCGCCGATGCCTGCACCAAAGAAATGAATGAGACATTAAAGGGCTCATACAACTTTCGGGCTATATTAATCAGAGAGCAATTAGTAGGAAAACAATGAGTAAAAACACGTAGCCAGAGAATACATCGCAACACAACGTCCGATTAAAAAGCAATAATAGAATTGAAGCGAGGAAGAGTAGCATAAATGTTCCGAACAACAACAAGTAGAAAACCCTCATTAACAGCACCGTCACCCAGAGCTAAGAGGCCAACATAACATTGGGGATAGAGCAGTTGGTATTACAACAGAACTTTAATCCTTAAACGGAACATTTTGTATGAATGATGGAAGATGCAGCCATTATATTGGACAAACTACGTCAAGAGCAACTCGTCCACTCGTTGTACATAGTCGTCGCCATTGCATCCCTCCATGAATTCCATGAAGGGTTGCTCTCAATGTTCCAGACGCAATCGGCGTCTGCATCAGCGCCTTCAGCTCCATCACTGGGCAACTCGTTCACAAGCGGATCATCAGGCATTTCCGTCCTTAAAAAGTTGTGCAACAAGCAACAAGCCAAGATGATCCTGTTTTGCACCTTAATGGGGTAGAATGATGGACTCCTTAGAATTCCCCATCGCATTTTCAGTAGACCAAAAGTACGCTCAATTATATTCCGAGCGGAAGAGTGCTTCAAGTTGAAAAATTCAAATTTATCTTGTGGGCCACCAGCTCCGCTGTCCCATTCGCGTAAGTGGTACCTTACACCTCGGTAAGGCGTCAAGAAACCTTCAGCATTGGCGTAGCCATTGTCACACAAGTAGTATTGTCCTGCACAATGTGTTGTTAAACGCATCAACTTTAACTATCCTTATGTAGGACCGGAGAAGGTCGTAATCTCATGAGCTATGGGTATATTGTATAGCGGTGAGTTGGAACCTGTAGGAATTCTTAGTCCACCCTGTCTGTGAACTGCATCACGCAAAACACGGCTATCCGCTGCACTCCCCTCCCAACCAGAAAGAACGTATATGAATTGCATATTAGGATTGCACACACCAAGTACATTCACAGCGACGTGGCCTTTGCGGGTTCTATACCTTCCTTTCTCAGCCTCAGGTACTCGGACGTCAATGAAGGTTCCATCCAACGCCCCGAGACAACCCTGCGATGCATTAAGTCAATCACAAGTGTAAGGTATATGAACGTAGTGATGTATGCAATGAACTGACTGGTGCTATTGCAAACTTTCTTAAATCTAGTAAAAGGGTTATATTCTGTAGTGGTACCTTAAACCATTTCCACCGTGGGTCTACGCAATCGTCAGTAATTGGGGTAGAGCGGACTAGGAGTATGTTGTACAGTTTGATAACTGCTCTAAGGACCCGATGGAAATGTTTGTGGATCGTGCGGCAAGAAATCATGCTTCACCACACAAATCTTTTTATGATGGGCCACAACACTAAGGAAAATAGCGACTTGCTCGGGTACGGTACAAGCCCTGCTTTCTGAAACTCCACCGGCATGTTGGAGCAAATAGCACAGCCGACCGAAGGCGTTACGGTCCATACGTAAGTTGCGAAGGCACGACTCATCGCTAACTGAAACTAGCCGGTGCAGGTGAGTAAACTGTTCTGGTACCCGAAAATTGGTTAAGAATCTCGGAGGTCCCGTCCGGGGACGATGAGGTTTACATGCGTTCAGGTGTTTTGTAACAGAAGTGAACAACGTGAGAGCGACTGTAAGCTCGTCGACGATTTGTTGTAAAATTATTAAAGCCAGAGTAACTCTTTGAAATGACCTCATCCTAAATATGAAAAACACTTTTATTGATGATGGCAGTAGTTTGTACGAATGCAAAACCAAGGAGGAGTGCAAATCACCAAACATTGAGTCACAACAGATCAAAACAGAGTAAAACGGCATATTCTTAACAACCAACCAAGGTACAGAATAGAAAATTTTAAGATAGTAAAGAGTATAAGGAACAACACTACTGAAACACCTTCCACTGAGAAAGTAATGGGTTGAAAGAAACCAACCTTAAGATCGAGAACGATGATAGTGCTGCCCACAAACAACAACGATTGCAACGAACCCACGCTGTCCGACAACCACGAACTCACCTTTAAGCGATGATGATGGTGGGTACCTGCTACAACTTTGCGTACAAGCGGGATTTTGCAGTACTCGAGGAAAAAGAGGGTTTGAAATGAAAATCCGAAAGCGAAGTGAGGCGGTGGGAGTGACTACGAGGACAACGAAGTAATTTCAAGTGTTAATTTGAGGGTGATAATGTCAAATCGACAATGATGCCGCGGCGGGATAGTTTGAATCCCAGCCAAATTGGCTGGATTCTAATCGGCCGTTTAATCACACCATGGCCCGGGCCTTGGTGAGTAGTAACGGGCCGCCTCAGTTGCAAGTAAACGGCTAACAGACCAGGATTACGCTGTATATCCCGCCTAATACTCGTTAGTAAACACGCCCTGATTGTACCAAACAGGATGAATATAAAGATATTAAGGTTGATTCTGCAAGATTTGAGATAGTAAGAAACATAATCAAACGTCAGTGAAGTTTAACTTAGTTGGCGAAATTTAAGCTTGTGAGGTCACGGATTCAGATTCTAGTTTACTTTAATCATCGTTGTTTTGTTTATTTCAATATTAGTTATGTATGAGTGTTTATCTACTTTCATGATAATTGTTGTTCAGTCATCAATCATGAATACCTCATCAAATGTAGAAAGAAATTAGTCCAAAAACCTCGATAATTTCCTTAAAGCCGTTTCTACTGATCTGTGGAAAAACTAACTTCTTGACAGAATGTTTAACCCCAACTCACAATTTTGAGCCAATAATTTTCAAGAACCCTTGTGAGAGTTCAGTTCAAATTCAAAACTATTCTTTCCTGAATTACATTAAGATGCATCAGCCCATGCAGAAAAAAGTGGCACTTCAGCCCTCATCTGGGCTGACGGGATCCAATAATTCATTGCAGTCGTCGGCAGGGTGAAGAACTTGGAAAACTCCATTTCGTTGCTGTTTTTCCTAACAGGGATGCTGTCCGCACTAGAGCCATTCAAGCTCGTCAATAGCAACCGACTCACAGTTTTGCCTGTCTCCTCCACGTTGTGTTGGTCAGAGACTATCACCTCTGTTATCATCCCATCTACAGATACTGATGAACTTGCAGCCTTAAAGTTGGAGGAGTGATACAGCGCCATTCCCAACTCAGACACGTCACTGTGGCTCTCCTTCGAGACATTTGAGTCCATGTTGTCGCTAGGATTAGAAGGACGGGTAAATGAAGTAGTCTCATTATGTATTGAATCAGCGTCTTTGTTCCGCCTTGCCATTTCCCCAGAAAGAAGAGCATTGCTTTCCATAATCCGCTCTACGTTGTAACGAGATGTATCAAAGTTTGTTACAGCGTTTACGCCCCTGAATTTGATAGCAGCTACATCATATGCCTCAGCAGCTTCTTCTTGGGTGCCTGGAATTGATCAAAGAAAAAGCGTTCTAGTTCTTTTCTGTTAAAACTAGAAATGATTCTAAATTTCATTCTTGAATAGTAATATAAATTATAAAAAGATCATATGTAACAAGATGATCCTCGGATATGTTAAGGATTTAGATAACTCACTGAATGTCCCAAGATAAAGATCCTTGTTTCCTGCCACCCTGCCGATCCGAGCTTGCCAACGTCCGTGTTGATGATGTCTGCTAAAGAACAATACAAACTAAGGTTCAGAGAAAAGCCTAACATAGATCATTTTCATGTTTATATAAGCAGTAGATCAAGACCTTGTTACTCCTCTGTAAATCGAAGCTCCCCTCGAGAAACCACTGCTTTTCCTGAAAAATGTCATGGAAAATGGATGAACAAAAACTACAGAAAAAAGAATTTACATTGCAAAAACTGTTGAAACATAGAAAGAGGCCGAAAATATACCGTCTTAGGCGAGCAACGAATTCTTGTCTGCTCATGTTCTTCATATCTTCAAGTTCTTGTTGATAATTTTCCAACTACATTAACCCAACAAGGTTAATTGTCTTGTTGCATAGTCGATGGACAATATAATGTAAGTAAAATAAAACGACAATCGAACCACACCGGAAAATTTATATGGGTTGAAGTTCCCCAATACTTGAGTGCTGCTAAATCATAAGCTCTTGCAGCCTTTTCTTCCATATCATAACCCCCTATGTTTGACATTCATAGGATTAGTTTGTTTACAAATGTAGTCTGTATTTATCAACTCCAAATGACAAAAGGTTTACCTAGGTAAACTGGACAGGAGTTCATAAGTCATCAATCAAGAACCAAAATTTTTGGGACAAAACAGGGGAACTTAGTTAGATAAGGAAAAAACAAGTAATAGAATTTGTGTAACAACGTTGACATTGTCATGAAATGTCTTTAATAAACTAACCCTGTCTTCCTTTTCTGCTTTGGCCTTCTTTCTTACAACTGTTGTCCCATAGATGGGCTTCGTATCTCCCTGTCCACCTGTGCCTGTGAACGCACATCCACAACACAACATTATAACACTATGTCATAAACAAACATGGAACCTGTTAATGATTCTTGAAAATAGGAAAACTCAAAAACAGGCAAAGGTCCAACCTTGTGACTCCTCTGTACTGAGAGGTCCTTTGCCCGAAAGTATCAATGGACTTCCGATGAACAATGTGCTTCTGATCACCCTTTCCTGGGGCCCTCTTCTTGTTCTCCCAGCCGATGCAGTCAGCCATAGCAGGTTTGATTTGTTGTGAACCATTCAGGGAGCTGGACAGGGAACCAGGGCTCATTGACAGGGTTAAAGACTGTAAATCACCATAACCCACTGAATCAAACTGCTCTAATTTACCCGCATCGGGGCAGTTTCTTGAAACCCAATTTCCCAGTCCAGGTATCTCATCATCAGCCGTCCGGAGATTGAATTCTGCAAGGTGATCAATCTCTTTAGCCTTCCCGTCTAATGCCTGGTAGATGTCTGGCCCACCAGTCACCGAGGAATTCGGATACTCCTGAAACTGAACAATCTGCCGGTGGTTGGAGTTTTCGTGATGATGACTGAGAAAATCTTGGCCATTGCCGGCCTGGTTTCCAGTGTTTTGGGGTAAGTAAAAGCTGTCCAGGCTGAGAGCCATTCCTCCTCTGTCATAGTGATGGAAATCCTCCAGCTTGGGCGTTGAAGTTGCCATTCCTTCACAATGAAAAAGTAAAATCAAGAACAAGAAATTTAACCAAACAACAAAAAAGTAGAGCAAGTTTTTGTATTAGACCTTGTGGGTGTGAAGTGTTGATAGCTCCCGTTAAGCACAATGAGCCATCGGACTTCAGTGGCATCATATCTAAACCAGAATTTTCACTGTCAACCCCATAGTAAATTCCTGGACAGTTAAAACTAGAGGAGAAGCTCAAGGAAACATCACTAGAAAAAGGCTGTGTGTAATGACGATCTGCAGAAAGAGAGAAGCTCAACCAGTTATCATTTTGGCTGCAGTTACTGTCATTACTCGTGGGCTTCATTTTTCTCTACGAATCTGCTTTCTCAATTAGAAAAATTTATACATGTAAAAGAGAGGTTCTTAGCAAGTTTGTTTATTTTGTTGTTGCAAGAAAGCGAGTCAATCATTGGAATGAAACTAAACTAATAATGTCCCCCCTAACTCTCCTTTAAAAGAACCGGTTTCTCTTGTTTCCTAGCTACAGGCTTAAGTAGCCCAAAATCTTAACCAAAGCGAATCCTCTGTTGAATGACAGAATCCATGGTCCTTTTTCTTTTGCTTTTCCCTCTCTCTCTCTCTCTCTCTCTTCTCTCTCTCTCTAAAGGGAAGAAAGCAAGACCCTTTAAGCTAAACAAGAAGAATGAGTTCCAGCAAGCAATGCCGGGCATTCTTCCTGCAATCCATAGGGATCCGCGCCTGAGAAAGACATTATCTACTTTAGCTTTTTTCCTCCCGCTCCCTCCACCGCTGTCTCCTCTCCTTTTCATAGGTTCATTTCCTAAGTATTGCGAGTCCAGACGGTCATGCTAAATGCTCCGCCAGGTCCAAGCCTGGACCTCAATGTTACCACCATTGGCACACCAGTTTTCGCAGAAAAAACAGCTCCTCATTACCACAGAAACAAGAATTATTTACACAAACACACTCCCTGTTCTTAAACTGAGAAGAGGGTGTTTGATATTATTACGATTTGACATAACAACAATCAAATGTGGCTGTCTCCCTCTTACGCTGTCCAGTCCCACTATGCAACAAAGCTCAAACTATGCTTTTATTTTCATTTTCATTTGATTACTTTTTTCATCATCTCTGATCAGTACTCCGTCCATCACAAGAACTGCAAAATTTCTACATAGATTTCTCCGGGACAGAAGACAAACTGTCTTTCACAACAAGTACATACACAAACATACACAGTCTACTCCTGCCATTGCTATTCTAAGTATCATACTTTCAGCATGTGTATGTGTAATGTGTGGACAAGGCAGGCTAGAGGACGCCGTCCGGAAATCAGATTTCTTGACAAACAAAAGTCTTGGGCACAGAAATTCAGCAAATGGTGTGAAAGGAAAGAAAAAAAGTAGTTTGACTGGCTGCTGCTGCTGCATGCGTTGTGGTTGGCTGCTTTTTTGAAGGTTTATGGGCAGGAGGAGGACTGAGAATTGTAGCTTTGTGGAGGGGTGGAGCCGAAGTTTGAATGGCACATTATCCATATTTGGTTATTGGGCAGTTCCCAAATCTTGTAATAAATCTTTACATTCTATTGCATTTGTCACGGACAGAATTTTGCTGTTTTCTAATGTTTTCTTTTTTGAAGGGAAAAAAAGAGAGAATTGCATTTAATGTTCTTGTCATAGAATGGAAAATGCAATTTCAAATAAAAGATTCAACCCATTATTTGCCAGCTATATAAATGATGTTGAACAAGAGAAAGATATTATTATGGTTAGCGCTTGGATAAGCAAAACGAGAAAATACAGTGTTTTAATTGCATGGTTTATGATAGAATTTTAAATGATTGATAAGGGATTAAAATAAACCATTATTCAATGGACGTCTTCTCGAAAGAAGCCAACCCTTCACCATTACTATCGTGAGGGCAACAGTTTGTCACGAAATTTCATCGTTTCAATTATATGCTTTTTTGAATTTTTCAATTTAGTAGCAGTTTTAGTTAATTTTTATATTTTTATTATAATAATCGTTTAGGCCTGATATTTGATCATACTATTACTAAGATGTTAGGATATTATTTTGTCATAATTTCATGAGAAATTTTGTCTGTTTTACCAAGTTTAAGACTCTTTTTTTAAATTGTAAATTCTGTCATGCGAGTCACTTAACAAAAGAACGTTTTTTTACCTCAAATTCGAGTGCTCAAATTATTGAAGATGTGTTCTTTCTTATTCTTCAAATTCTATTTCTTCTGCTCTATCCTATAGATATATATATATTTGTATATGGTAAATACGCATAATTTTTTAAGACATTTTTTCCCCACATAAAAGTATTTATATAATTCCAAATCACTTTTCTATTTCGCTAAAAACGAACGTAAGTGGCAATTTTGTCATTCTATAAATAAGTTGAGCATAGACCAACTTTTTTTTTTAAATCATACGCTTCCATTTTAACTTTTTTTCTACTCCTAATTAATATTTCCAAGTATTCTTAACTTTAAGGACTCTTTCATTTTTTTTCCCAAGTTTTTCTCGAACACCACGGCTGGATTTAACTTCGAGGTTAATTATTTTTATATTATCAAAAAAATTATAAAAATATAATTTATATAAAATATATAATAAATTTATGTCGAGTCATGAATGTGATTCATGACTCGACTAATTTTTTTTTTTTTTAAAAAAAAAAGTGAGTCGTGGATAGCATCCAAGACATCCTTTTAAATATATTTTTTTATTTTTTATAAATTAATTATATTCAAATTAATTTTTAACAATATAATAAAATAGAAAAATTTATAATATTAAAGTTATATTATTTTATTTTATTTTAGATGGATTTCTGGTTTATTAATCTTTTGACATGGAAGGCGCATAACGTCTAACCTCAACTCCCCAAGCAGCTAATTTCATTTTCATCGTAGGATTATCATTAGTCATGCTTCATGCCCAATGCCACAGCTGACTAAGTTTGGTGCCATACAAGAAATGTTGCATATATAGTTATCTACCAATATTTGGTTGAATTGATATCATCTCTTCTCAATAAAGAAGATGTCTCGAGTTCAAACTTAAATTCCTTTATCCCAATCCATCCGTCGTGGTAAAAGAAAAAAAGAGAGAGGAAAAAGAAATGGAGCCGTGAATCATTTATTGACAAAGAAGTTGTAGAGTATTTTCTTACACTATTTGGAAAGCCAGCTAGTGTTAGAAAATTTTAACGCAAATCAGATTTGATTGAATCAAATCAATCACATAATGAGTGTGATTGATTATTTTTCTTAAATTTTATATTAATTATACAACAAATACATTATACTTATTATATAATTAATTTAATCTAATAAATTCAATTCGAATTAGAATTTTCAGCACAGTGTATAACTTTGAATATCATTTAGCGAGTAATCCCTAAGAAGCCCTCAAATCTTGGGTTTTGGGCCAATTTGGACTGCATGTTTGATGAGCTAATAAAACTAATAGAATTGACTTTAATTTAGTTATTTATTTTACTTCAATAACATATTACAAGATAAATTATAAGACGAAAATTAACTTGAATTTGCTGAATAAAATATTACTTGATGTTTCCGGAATATTGCGCATTTATTTTTGTAATGAAAAAATACATATAACATGGAGAATGATCCAAATTACAACATCAAGAGAAGGACTGATGCGTACCTTACACAACCATCTTGTTTAACTTCATCAATCGTTTCGTGAAAAATAAATCTCTTACCCAAAGCGGAGACCACGAAAGAAAGTTGAACAATCCCGTCATGTGACCAGAGGTGATTGTTTTCGGTGGACTCGAACTCAGGACTCTACTGGCTACATGCCTGGCGAAGACCGTCGCCTCCGTGGACTTACCACTCTGCGATGCCCTGGCTCTCTCTGCTATAGCGTCCCTGAAATTCTTGTAAATCCTCCAATCATAATCCTTCAATCTATCAATATTATTGCTCCCAAGATTAGATCTTATGGCTCCGGGATACACCAACACGACGTTGATATTAAATGGCTTGAGCTCGACTCTAAGTGCATGCGACATCGCATGCACATACCCCTTGCTAGCACAATATGACCCCGCCCATGGGGTCGGTACTTTGCCAACAACACTCCCTATATTGACTATGCTTCCACCTCCTCGCGCCACCATGTGGGGCACCACTCCCTGCACCATTCGCAGCTGCCCCAACGCATTGATCTCGTACGCCCTTTTAATCACGTCAAGTGGAAGTTCAGCTAAAGGCCCGGTGCTTCCTATCCCGGCATTGTTGATTAGGATATCGATCTTTCCACATCGGGACATCACAAAGTCTACAGCCTTTGCGACACTTTCATCTGACGAGACATCGAGCTCTAGCGTCTCTACTTGTTCGTCTTGCAGGTCAGCAAGATCTGACATCCGTTGGGGGATGTCCGATGCGAAGACGTTACAGTTTTGCTCGGCGAATGCCTTGCAGTATTCGTAGCCAATGCCGCCTTTTGCACAACCGGTGATCAAAACAACCTTACGATCACTCATTTTTTGCCTTTGCTTCTTCGTTCTATGATCCTTGGGAGATATATAACTACAAATTCCACTATGTTTATTGTGTTTGTAGTTTAGAGCTCAACTTCAAGAATATTCCGCAGTTATGCTTGGCTGGCCGGCTGCGGTTTCGGATTGATCAAAATTTTATGTGGTGAAAGACAAGACAGCCTACTGTTGAATTATTCCCTTTATAGTTCTTGATAAAGAATTCCTAAGACAGTTTTCTATGCAGTAGTATCTTTTACAAGATAGCAAAATGCATTTAAGGTTTTCTGCTCTTGGTGGGCTATTCTATTTGGTAGTCCGCCACTAATGGAGATATCCAACGGAAAATTCAGGACCAACTCATGTACTTCCGCCGTTAAAAATTAAAAATCATTTTATAAAGGTGTTAAATTATAATATGGTGAAAGAGTATTGTTATGTTCCAGAATTTTAGTTGTTTCACAATATTACTTTTTGTGTTTCAAATCGTTGACTCAAACGGCAAACTACCCAAATTTTTAATGAGATAAACTGGTCACAAACACGATAAGACAGCAAATTCGCATCCAATCGGAAGAAAGCCAAGCTCCATCTATGAAATTAATGTGCCAAGATGGGGTCGTAAACGATAAAAGAATGATGTCAATATTTGAATACATTTTCTTCTATTTGTATGTAATTTCAAATTTATTAATTGTTAAAAATTAATTAAATATTTAATATATTTTTCATGAATATTTTTTAATTATAAAAATATTAAATAAAAATTTGATGATATTATACAATTAAAAATAATAATTATAATTAATACATAAATAAAATAATTAGTATATTATATTATCAATTATAGAATAACCAACAATTAATAAAATTAATAAAGATGTACCAAGTCGTTAGTGCCACTAACAACTTGGGCAAAGAATTGGCATGAGTTGCTAGTAGCATTAACAACTCACCCTAATTTTGCAATTATTCTTCAAATCATATATAAAAGCCTGTTTGGCAGCCCACTACTATGAAGGAAAAATTCTGGTTAGAATCAAATCATGTAAGAAGTGTATTACACTGATAAAATAATTGGTTCAATTCAATAAAAATTGATTTAAATAAAAAAAAAATAAAAATCAAGTATGTTTCGCCCCCTAATTAATGAATTTTAATTTAAAAAAAAATCCGCCTATAAATAGGTGAGTTGCACATATATTTACATGTAGAGCTAGCATGCAGTTGAAGAAATCAATTGGGTCTACCTGCAGCTACTGCTACTCCTAGTTGGTTAGGGATGACAATGAATTTGAACTTGAACAGGTTGAGTGGTCTGGTAATAAATTTATACAAGTTTGTGTATTTATGTGATAAGGAAAACAATATATGTGATGATCTATCCATCTATATAATTTGATGTGGTCTTGGCCTCATCATCTTACATATCTTTCTTGAAATTTGCTAAACTCAACTCTCCACTGTTCATATCTTGATGATTTCCGTTTTTATTTTAGCTTTGAGAAGGTTAGGTCCTACATTTTTACCATACCACTAAAATAGAAACTCTAAATAAATAAGTCAATATTGCCACCTGATAAATTAAATATTCTTTGCACTAAATTTGGATTAAGTACAGAACCACCTCTCTTATCCTAATTACTCCAATTAAATGACCTATTATATTATAAATATTATATAAAAGTAATAAACCCTACTGTTCTTTGACATTCACCACAAATATGTGGTATGGATTAGGCTAAACGGCGCCGTCCGGACAGAGGAGGATCAAAAGTCTATTTAAAGTGTGCACAAGGCCTAACTAATAGGATCAGAGTAATGGCTGAAATGACTGTTATGTCCTAAAATTCTTATCCAAATTATATTTGATCAAATCAAATAAATTACAGAGCAAGTATAATATACTTGTGATGATTTTTTTTTAACTATACACCAATCACACCACAAGTGTATATATAATTAGTTCAGGTTCGAACAAACTCGGTCAGTCTAAATTAGAATTTCCAATGTTATATGTTAGGAAAAATTTTGAAATTACACTTACACCCCTGAAAATTCTCCATTTATACATGAACTCCTTCCGTTAGAATTCGAACAAAAAACACTCACAGTTAGCAAAAAAAATTACATAAAGTTTAAATTTTGACCTTCATTTAACATTCTCAAATATATTTTACACTTATAAAGGGATAATTGTGATATATATATATATATATATTTAGAGTGAAGTTAACATTATTACATTTTTTTTCCTTATAAATATAAAATTATTACATAAAAATATCAAATGAAGGATAAAATTAAAATTTATGTAAATTTTTTTTTTGCTAACGTCATTATTTTTCTTTCAAACCTTAATGAAAGAGGGTCAGGTGTAAAATGCGAATTTTTAAAGGGGATCTAAGTGTAATATAAAAACTTTTTTTTGGAGAAAAGTACAGTTTAACATTTTTAAAGGGGCATAAGTGTAATTAACCCTATATATTATCCTAGGGTGGATTAATGTTATGATCATGTCCAAAGAACTGTCACTCGATCCACAATTTCTTTCCTAATTATTATATGAAAACAATTCAGTAAAGAGCTACGTATAATAATTCTTTCGACTGCAAATGAGTTGAGCGTTTAAAATATTTTGACAGAAGCATCAGCTATAAATTCATGCTCGGTTTATGTAACAGCAAATTCCGTTCTCATCAATTTTTACCAAGAAAAATCGACCATATATACACACGACAAATGCCAGAAAGAAATTTATGAGTGTGTGAAACATAGTAAAAGCAGAGTAAATCATTTTACAACCTATATATATGAATGGACATTTAGATTTCGTATTCGTAATGTATAGGCTCCATACGAGTATTTATATCCGCATCTATATTATCTACGTCCATGTTCATACATACAAACAGTTAAACTTTCCACCGTCACTGATGATATTGCATTTATGTATATGCTAGATAACTAGATGGCATGCAGTAAAGAAGGCGTGGAATGCTACCGAAATGAGCACCAAGACTTTCTGGAGTCGAATCTTCTTCAGTAGGTAATGGAAAAATCTTACTCGATCAATGGAGCGATGACAATGGCCGGACCTAAGGCTTCATGCAGCAGATATTGAAGATGTCATCCAAGGGAGCATGGTCGCCGCTCCCTTCCTCCTTTCTGGCATATAATAATTGCTTTCCTTTAAATACAAACATTCCTCCCTAATAATCGGATAAACAGTGGATTGTGTTATTCGACAAGCTAAAGACGGGTTTATGGCGTGAAGGTAGGAGATTGAGGAAGATAATAAACCTGTTGCAAGACACTACTTCTATCATCTGGTGTGGCTTTAATAGTGTAGTTCTTCATAGCCTTTTTCAGAGCATCCACTCTTGAAAATACTTTGGTCTGTATGGTTTACATAGTTAGAAATCTAAATTGAGCAAAAACATGCATATAGTTCAAATTTTATAACAAGAATATCTTGCAAATTATGTTAGAGGTTGAGAAGAGATACACTTGCTGGGTTGAGAAATGTGCGGCGAAGACCATAATATAAGCCCAAAATGTCATATGCCTGAAATTCCAGAAGGGTCTAAGGTATTAGTTCAGGTCTATAGTAAACATAATGAACTCAACCTGCAGGTAGAAGTTACCTTATGGTCAGGGTCAGCAAAGAGGGAATCCAATGGAAATGGTAACTAGTGGCACAAAATAATCGGTCATAAATCAGTTTAGAGACAGCCATAAGCAGTGAATATTAAGTAGGTTCACTGATAACACAGAAAAAGGGTTCAATTTGTTATTCCCTGTTATTAAGGAGTTAGGCACAAACACCAAATATATAGTCATTCTAACAAAACAGTATCAGAAATAGGGATCCAGCAACACAAAATGCATTAGTTGAAATGAATTCAGTTCAGTCGAGATATGCAAGTCACCAGGAAACTGAGCACTTAATGTTTATCAAATCCCACATTTGAAACATCTTAAAGATACAAGATTGAATGATTTGACACGTGACGTTATGTCTAAGCATGGATTCATGAATTGCGCTCAGTTTTGAACAAATTAACAAAATTATTCACTCAAAGACAGAACTTGATCCAATTTTACCCAATCCCCTAATCTGGATTTATGACTAAGGCAGCTGCAATTAAAAGCTGCTCCATAGATGACCAAAAGATGATGTCAAAACTAATTTTGCCAAAATAAAAGTATACTTCAAGTAAAATGCAGTCATATCACTAATCAGACAGAGAGTTAGATTCCTTCGCAGAGAAATATAGATAAGCTAATTACCCTTTCGGCAAGAATTTGAGCTTTGTCAGGAGTACCAACTCCAACAACAATTAGCTTCACACCAGCCAAGTCAAATTTCTCCTTTGATTCTCTAAGTGCTTCAGCAAACTCCCAACTAAAATGGAGGAACAAAAGCATGTTGAAAGGGAGAGGCCTGCAAATTCTCATTGTAATGTCGAATAAAATTCACTGGAGCAGTTCGTAAATCGTAACGTACCAAAAAAAACATCCAAAATGTCTCAGAAGTGCAACTACAGCCATTCCCTGTAAAGAAAAGTTTTCAATGAAAATGCATAGTTAAGAACCGAAAAAGGGCTATGTCACTTCTTAACAGATTCAGTTCAACTCTACGTAGACCTTTTGTTGAGGTCTTGGAGTTAGATCCTTTTGACATCCATGGTTTCTGGTGATTCTTTGTAACGACTAGGCCTAAAAATTTAAAATGTTACCGTTGAGAGGTGATTCTTTGACAGGACTAAGGCCTGAAATCTAGGACATCAAAAGTAACAACATTCAAAATGAATACTATTCAGCAAGTTTCCAATCACATCCATCAATATAAAACATCAACTCAGATGCTCATGATGCGATCGAGACATCAACGTGTAACATGGCGCTTGATGCTGTAGCTTAATTTTTAAGACTTCTGTAAATAAATATCATTTGATAGGCCCTCAATCTGATCTTAATGCAGTTTAATTGCAATAAATGTTCAATCATCCTATTTAAGAACATCTCAGTGAGCTGAACTTCAAAAGCTGGAATTCAACAACTGAGCGAGTCTTGCAAAAAGATAATTCGGCAACAGTTTCTATGATAACCCGCCAGTGTTTTACGCGTAACAGTGCCTGAAATTGAACCCCCAATTCAATTGAGTTTTAGCTTGAATTTGTCAAAATCCATTTGGCACAGCAAGAATCATAAACTATTTGATATTGAGTAAAAACACCACAGCCATAGTAGGAATTATCTAAAATTTATACAGTACAAATAACTAAAAAACACCTCCTTTTGATCCCATAGATCCTTGAATTTGACGGGCTCTCCGGCGGCAGTGAAGATGCTAACTTCCCCGAGCACATCCGCGATGTCGTCAGGCACAGCGGCGGAGGCCGTAGAAGAAGCAGCCTTGGCCACAAGCGATAGTCCACTAGGCTTTCTTGAAGAGAGTGCTCTACGGATCGGCTTGGTTGTAACTGCAACAGATTGAGGTGGGACTAGCGATTTTTGAGAGCGGGTAGACGGGAAGAGAAGTGATGTGGAGGAAGTGAGAATCCATCGAGACATTACTTTCGCCATACTATGTGGTTTGGGACTCTTGGTAAGGCATTAAAAACGAAGAACGGTCAGTAGAAAATTTGTGGTACAAATTCTTCTTCTTTATTGCTGCTGTAACGCCGATGGGAAAGGACCAGACGTTGGGGCAACTGGACTGATAATGAACATAAACAGTTTGTGTGGCAGGAGAAGTGACGACGACGGCGTGGGATTTTCTATTATACTTTTATTTATTTAGCATGCGGCACGGGCTTAATTTAATTACCAGTACGCATGAAAATGGCATATTTTAAATATGTTCATAATTTTTTATAACAAATTAAAATAGAACATTTATATAAAACTACCTTTTTGTTTTGAATAAAAGAGCCAACTTATTGATGAAAAGACGAAATTCAGCCATGATTTTTGTCACGAACAAGTCTGGAGGGTGAGACTTGAGAGCCACCCTCAAGAAACCCAATGGCATGCCTAGCAAAACAATTACAAATCCTAACAATGAAAGCAAAAGAAACATGGTTACATGTACTAAGCGAAGCAAAGAAAGGGTGTTAGAAACTAAAGGACCAACATCAGACATATCCAAAAACTAGCCCCATGTTTTCTAATAAGAGGCTCACAATCTCCCTCCGTAATCACATTTGGTTAACATTGTCAAGCTACCAAGCGAGCCGCCTCACAAATGACGAGGACTTTGATGTGCAAAGGCTTCACAAGTTTCCACATGCAAAAACAGCACCAAGTCAGGCATTGACCCACGGAGTCGCGTGCAATAACACCAATACCTCCCTCTTTTCCTCCCTCAAAACATGTAAACTGTTCAAGTGACTAAGCTTGGAGGTGGTAGATCACATGACCCCGGATGCTTTGGCTGGACAGGAGGTGGTTGTTGGCAGGCCACCCCTTCAAAGGCTTTGAGGAAGAACCGGTCGAGGTCATCTACATTGGTTTTGTCTATAAGTTTTCCGTTGCTTTACGATTCAAGATTTCACCGGGAAACAGAAGAAGAAGAAATCACATGCAGCCCTCCCTCATCCATGATTTAACTCCAGAAGCCACCAATTCCAGTGCACACCATCTAAGATTTGAAAAAAGCCAAACTTTTCGTGCAAAGCGATACCCCTAGAGAGCATGCATAGTGTCTTTTGACTTTGCTGCATAATGAGGACAACCAACTGCCTAGGACCTAGTTAGTCGAGAGAGGTTAAAGCTTATCGGAAGGGAATCAAGGCACGCCCACCATGCAAACACTTGGACTCAATGTGGAACTTTCACAATCCAAATGAAGCTCCAGGAGAGTGAATGACTGCAGATGATGAGGCTGAGAAGGCGCAATTTCTTACAAGATGGTATGCACTTCTTATGGTAAAGTGACCTGGCTTCAAAAAGTGCCATACGTGAATATCCTCTTGCAACCCCCAACCAAAATGAATAGAGAGAATTTGATCACGATTAGCAGGGAGTAAGTTCGTCTCAATGCATTCATAGCACCAATACCCTGTAGTATTATCGATAATTGTACTTACTGAAGCAGCAACCATGTGAGAGCGGAGCGATGTAATGGGGCGGAATGTGGTTGGGGGTGGGATCCAAAGGTCCAAGCCTAGACGAATAGAAAGTCCTAATCTAATGCGATAACGAAAACCTGCATGGATAAGAGCTTTGACAGAAAGGATACTTCTCCAAACAAGTGAGGGCCTAGAACCAAGTTTGGCCTTGAGAATAGACGTACCTGGGAAGTATCTTGCTTGAAGAACCCTGTGAGCCAACGAGTGTTAATTCGTGAGAAGGTGCCAGAACTGTTTTGCAAGCATGGTTGAATTGAATGCTCGCTTTTCACAAAAACCCAGTCCTCCTTCCATTTTCCTAGAGCAAAGGTGGCTCCGAGCAATCCAGTGGATCTTCCTTTGTTCCTGATTGTGCCACCAAAAGTCAGCACACATAGAACGAATGGCTTGAAGCGCATTATGGATGCGAAAGACACTCATGTCATGATGTACATTGAAATAGCTTGGAGAACCACCTTAATAAGTCTCCTTCCCAGTTTGTAATAGCAAATTCTTGTTCCATATGGGGATGCACTTCCAAACACGATCCCGAAGCCCATAAAAACCGCACATTGAGATTTGCCCACCATCCCTAGGAGGCCCAGATATTTCTCATGCATATTTTTCTATTGAAGTCCAATAACCGCGGCCACCGCCTCCTGTGTGGTTTGGGAGACATTCCTTCTAAAGACCACCATGGATTTACTAAAGTTGATCTCCTCGCTCGAAGCTTTTGCATACACTTCCAAGGTATCTGCAATACATAGTATGGCATGCATCATTGTCGGGCCAAAGACAAACATATCATCAGCGAAGAGCAGGTGTAAAATCCTTGGGACTCCTCAACAAATAGCAATAATACCTTCAACATCACCATCTCTCTCAGCCGCCCCAAGCAAAGAACTAAGCGCCATGTACACAACAAAAACAGATAAGGGGAAAGAGAGTTCTCCCACCGAATACCTTGTTGTGGAGTTAGACACCCAAATTAATATCCGTTAAATATAAAAGAATATGAAACTCATGAAACACAACACATAACAAGAAAAATGAATCGGGGTGGGAATCCTAGTCTAACCTAAGCACACTCAAGAAGGGCCACTCGATTTTGAGCATAGAAAAAAAAATAACAATTAAAAGATAGTTATAGAAAATCATGATAAATGAGTAGTTAAAAGCAATTAATTAATTTAAATTTAAAAAGAAAATGAAAGACCAAAATTAAGTGAGAGAGCAAAAGGGTGCTCTCACTTAATAATAAAGCATAGATAATCAATATTATATTTTTATTAAGGGTTAAAACAAATTTTGTCCCTCGCACTATTTTTGATGTTACATTTATCCTCATAAATTAATAAATGTAACATTTATCCTCCTTCTGGTTGGACAAAATTACCCAGTACTTATATTATTCTCAATTTAATTTTCGTATTTTGCACATTAAATCATTATCAAATTATTTTCTAATTAAAAAGAAGTTTTAATAAGTGAAGATTAAAATTAAAAATGGAGTAATAAGTTAATATATATAATAGATACACAACAAATATAATATTCTAACAACTTATATATATATTTTTAAAAACAAAAGATAATATATATGTTTAACCAAAAGTGAAACAATTTGAAGAGAAAATGGACAAATATTTTTTATGATAATTTTTAAAGAAAATATATTTGAAAATCGGATACGTAATTACTCATTTGTATCTAAAAAATTAAATAGTTTCCAACTTAATTTCAAAAATAAAAAACCCATCTTGTTCTTGTTTCTTCTTCCACTTTCTCTCTTTCTCTATCTCCATTCTTTCTCCTCTCTCAATTCTTCCCCAAACCCATCTCTTAGAACCGTAGCCCAAACTCACGGCAACAAGGACGGCGACGAGTACGGCTTCCAGGTAATCCTTCTTTCTCTGTTGTATTTTACTTATTCTTCTTTTTCTTGGGTTTGGGTGTGTTTTTAGCATCTTGTTTAGTTCTTTAATTCTTGTTTAATCGGATTCAGGGGCACATTCAGGGGCACTATGATTTGTTTAATTCTTGTTGTTGGATTTCTTCTTCTCCATTGTTTCCCTGACTGTACCACATATAAATCTGAAATTTTTGTATAGAGTTGAGATTGAGTTGTTGAATGTTGAGTTGTAGTGTTATGGACACTTGGAGCTCATTGGCTCGAGTTCGAGCTCGAGCTCGAAATCACAGAGTCGAGCTCGACTCGTTGCCACCCCTATGTGACAGAATATATATGAATTTCCTATACCTGGGGCAGAAAGAACCTGCCCTATACTTACTCTAGTTTGTCACAGGGAACACTTTTTTGTGGATTGCCTGATATGAGTTTTTTGTTAGCATTTGCTTGGTAAAGTTGCATAACTTGGATAAGAGGATGACAAATAAGAGTTTGTGCTTGACATACAGTTTTAAACCAACTGTTCATGAAATCCTGTCCTCTTTTGATTTGTTTTTTTCCCCATTATATCTGTTAAAATGCTTGGCAATAGGATAAGTTATGCATAAATCTGGTATGTGATAAACATATTAGCTTAGATAAATTAGAAGGAAAATCTATCAGTAAATGAATCTTTTCAATTCGTTTGCTATTAATTGGTTGTTCTATCCCAGTGCATTACTGGTGGTTTTGTTTATTTGGCCCACTAAATATCAAATGCTAATGTATCAACTCTTCTAATTGTTGGTGCATCGATATGCATGCTTCAGTTACAAGTTGGAATGAGTCTCTTTATTAGGTTACTAATGTGACTATCAACTTGATTTAGCTTTAGATAAAAGAATCAGAGTACTGGAAAGTTGACAAGAGAAGGTATATTATTGGACATCTGACATGCCATTTGACACGCTTTAGATTTTTTCTCATTTAAAATCCGGAAAATCTAGATTTATTGCAAGCTGGTTTGCATTCTTTTGGTGAACTATATTAAGCTTCAACTTTGTTTACGTTATATTAATATACAATCCTGCCAAGCTCTGTCTACTTGTTATGCTGCAGTGGGGTGCTTTTAGTTTTGTTTTACACTTATAATTCTGAACATTAAGCTATAAGTTTGACAGTCAGTATTTTTTGCACCTTTCTGCAAAGACAGTGTTTCGATGCTTTCCCTCTATAATCTGTCAGATCACATAGTGGATTCGTAATGATTATTTATTTGATTGCTTTGTTTAGGTTTGTAGTGTTCCGTCAAAGGACTTGTCTCATCGACGTGTTCTATTTTCTTTGGTTCAGTAACTCAAATTTTCTGTTGTCCTCTAACATCACATTTGCACTTACTCCTATATGCTCTCTATGCTTGCAAAGAATTTTCATTTCTTGACTCGCTGGGAGCTCACCTTTAATATACGTTATTACGACCATCAGTGTCACAGTCTCCTTTACAGTTTGGTCGTATCCTTATATTTCAATTCTTCTGTGCTATGTTTGAAACAACTACAAATTTTTCGTAGAAATACCCTTTTCCTATGAATTTTATCCGTAGCAAAGCATTGGTTATGCCAGCATTTTATACCACAAAAATTCTTAGCAAATACATAGCAAAAAGGTTGTTACTATGAATTTCGGCGTTTAACAAAGATTTTTGCCTAGTACTTAAAAGATTTTTTCTTGTAGTGATATATTTATGTGTATATATTAATGTGTCTGTGCAATGGATCAATATACATAACATAGTTTAAGAATGGATATAATGTAATCATGAAAAATTAAAGGAAGCAAAGATATCTTTCAGTGTGTCAATATTGTGAACAATATATTAATATTACAATTAAAAGCATTTCAAAATTAGCTAATGAATTTAGTTAATTTGAGTTGTTATTTTGTAACCTTCTCATGTAAAAATAAAATATTAAATAATTTATTGAATTTTTCTATGAGATTCTATATAAATTTATATATTTTTAAAATAAGAATTATGCTTCACGTGCAAACATGTGTGCATTTTACTAGTAGTCAAAAAATATTTTCCGCACCTATATTCATACCTATATAATGAGTGGAAGCTGCTACTTTAGACCTAATGAAATTAAATTAGTACGTACCATAGAGTCTTATACCTTGGAGTTCTATTCAAGGCTTAACAATGTTTTTATGAAGGGCGCCAATTGCTCAAAGATATTTATAATATTGATCTTTTTAGCAATCGTGTGATGCATTTTCCATATTGTAATGCTCTTAGGTACTTTCCTCTCTTGTAAATTTATGCCACAGATTGAGAGTAGGCTACTGAAGAAACCATCTGTAAGGGGCCATTTACAAGGCCAAATCCACTCTTATCCATGGTCTACTATGAGAAATGGTGGTCCTCTAGTAATTCCTTAGCCCAGGATAAAGATTGATAAATTACCCCGTCTTGAGGGGATGATGCTATAATCCAGTCATATTCAAGTTTTTATCCAACTGGATAAACATCAATAAAAATTATTAATTTGTCCTTTCTCACATTTTATCTAATCAAACCTATTAACCATTTATCCCACGGCCCCTAAAATGTAAATTTTCTCATAGTATCTTTATTGTAAAGTTACTTGTTCTTATTATTCTGGTCGTGCTAAGTATATGCTATTTTCATCAGTTGTAGATACCAGCAGTGGTTGTGAAAAAATTGAACAAGGAGTAGGAAATGCAACGAAGTAGTAAAAAGAATGGGGCAGTTCTTTGAGGATGAAGGGATCAAGAACAGACATAATAATTGGTCTGGTTCTTGAGTTTATTATGAATTCCTGTTTGGACTGAGATGATAACTTGAGTTCAATTGATGGTGTCCAAATGTTACAAACCACTCATAGCTGCTGCACCAGGAAATCCAAGCCAAGAATTGATTAAACTCAATTGTCTTCTGAAAAACCTCATTCATGGTGGTCAATTCTCAGATGCCCTCCAACTCTTCCGACGAATTCACTTGTCCCACCACTTGAAACCTGACCACTACACTGTATCGACCGCCCTCACCGCGTGCGCCAACCTCCAAGAGACTAGAGTGGGTGCCCAACTCCACTCTCACTCCATTCAATCTGGGTTGGAAATCTTTCCACACGTTACAAATACTCTCCTTTCACTCTACGCGAAATCGGGGGACTTGGTTTCTGTCAAAAGGGTTTATGATGAAATAAAGAAACCTGATGTTTATTCGCATACTACGTTGTTATCAGCTTGTGCAAAGCTCGGGGAAGTTGATTATGCTTGTCACATGTTTGATCAAATGCCTCATGAAAATGTGGCAGTTTGGAATGCCATGATCACAGGATGCGCGGAAAATGGACATGATGAGATTGCATTTGGGTTTTTTCTGAAAATGCATGTCTTGGGTGTAAAAGCTGATAATTATACTTTTGCTAGTGTTCTAAGTTTAACTTCTTTACGGCAGTTTGATTTTGGTAGGCAAGTGCATTCTTTAGTTGTAAAGACTGGATTTTTAAGGAGGACGTCAGTTGTTAATTCTTTGGTTACAATGTATTTTAATTGTGAAAGTGTTACAGATGCTTATGGTGTGTTTGAGGAAGTGGGTTGTGAAGTTGGGGATGAGATAACTTACAATGCAATTATAGCTGGTTTAGTGAACTTGGAAAAAGATGAAGATGCTTTGACATTGTTCATAGATATGCAAACTGTTGGTCTAAGACCAACTGAATTGACTTTTGTGAGTGTTATGGGAGCATGTTTATTCTCCAAAATTGCTAGTCAAGTACATGGCCAAGCCATAAAGATGGGTTTTGAAGAATACACTTCTGTGAGTAATGCAGCAATAAGCATGTACTCTAATTGTGGGGAGCTAGATGCAGCTCGTTTGGTTTTCAGAATGTTGAAAGAAAAGGATATTGTGTCGTGGAATGCCATCATAGCAAGCTATGCTCAAGAGAATTTGGGTAAAGATGCTAGCTTAGCTTACCTTCAGATGCAAAGGCAAGGCCTTAAACCAGATGAATTTACGTTTGGAAGCTTACTAGCAAGCTCAGAGTTGCTAGAGGTGGCTGAGATGATTCAAGCAATTGTAATTAAAAACTCACTTATCTTGAAGGTTGAAGTATTAAATGGGTTGCTTTCTGCTTTTTCTAGGAATGGTGAAATAGAGCAGGCAAGCAAACTCTTCTGTGGTATGCAGTCCAGGAACTTGATATCCTGGAATGCTATGATTTCTGGATTTCTACTAAATGGAATGCCGGCAAATGGTTTGCAGCAATTTTTCAAAATGCTGCTGTCGGGATTGCGACCAAACCATTACACTCTCAGCCTTGTTTTGAGCATTTGTGCTAGCACTTCAGATCTACAGCATGGAAAACAGGTTCATGCATACATACTGAAATTTGGATATTTTTTTCATACATTGCTGGGGAATGCTCTTGTTGCATTGTACTCAAAGTGTGGGTCTTTGAATTGGTCTTTGAGAGTGTTCCAGAACATAATGAGAAAAGATGCTGTATCTTGGAACTCAATAATCTCTGCTTATGCACAACATGGAGAAGGCAAAGAAGCTGTCCGGTGGTTTGAGGCTATGCAATATTCAAGTGCAGTGAAACCAGATAAGGCCACTTTTACTGCAGTCCTTTCAGCTTGCAGCCATTCAGGTTTAGTTGCTGATGGTCTCCGGATCTTCACCCTGATGGTCAATGGTTATGGTATTGAGCCCAAAATACACCATTTTTCTTGCATTGTTGACCTCTTAGGTCGAGCCGGATTCCTTGATGCAGCAGAGAGACTAATTAAGGGTAGGGGCATCAACGTTGACCCCAGTGTCTGGTGGACTCTATTCAGTTCCTGCGTGGCTCATGATAATCTGCAGTTGGGAAGTATAGTTGCAGAATTTCTACTTGAAACAGGAAAAGATGATCCAGCAGTTTATGTTCTTCTGTCAAATCTTTATGCCAATGCAGGAAAATGGGAAGAGTCGGCTAATTTGAGGGAATTAATGAAGAAATATAATGTGATGAAGCAACCTGGAAGCAGTTGGATCACTTCATGAAACCATCTAACGTTTAGTTGCTACTAGCTAATGTGGGGGAGCTTGACTTCTTTTCGAGTATTTATATGCTCGAGATCAATCAGAGGTATCTACCACTTGTGGATGTAATCCATGCAACTTCAAACTATGGATGGGGCTACTCGTGCACATGTCTCCAATTAGAATGTTATCATCGACACTAGGATGCCTTGTGGCTTTCAGGCAAATGATATTATGATATATTCAAGCATTTATGTATGTCACCTGTCACATGAATTAATTTTTTAGAAACCTGAGTCTTACATTCCATTGTTTCTAACTAAGCAAATAATTGTGCTGCAGTTCCAGAGAATGATGTGGACTCCCTCAGTAAGGTTGTCCTGCTGGCACGGATAATTTGTAAGCATATTTTTGGAAATATCTTTACTCTGTAGCATTTTCATTTGTATCTTAATATATTACTATTTTAAGTCCTCCTTTTGCCATTTATAAGTTCCTTATTCTTTTTTGTAAAGCCTATTAAGATGGTTATTCTTCAGTGTGTCTGTCTGCATGTTTGTTAAACTTAAGCCATTATAGAACACAGTATTTACTGAACCTGTAGTGAAAGAAAAGAAAATTTACTTAATAATTTTGACCGACACAAGAGGTCACTTACTATGTGATTTTGTGCTTTCATAATACTGTTCTCTCTTTATTCTCTTGTTATGTGCTGTGTAAATCTTTATCTTTTGTAAAACTCCCATTTTCTTAATAAATTACCATTCTGGTTGAGGAGCAAGGTGGTAGCTGAAGAAATACAAATGTTGACAAGACACTTAAAAGTCTGTCTTTGTTAACAAACATTTAAGCTTCAATATCTGTACTCTCCCTCAATGGGAGCTTTTCTGGTGCGAGGATGGTTCTCCTGGCCCCTCTCTTTTACTTATACTGCAATTTTAACTTAAATCTAGTTTCTTTAAGGGTTTTTGGCCTGCTGTCATTTGTTTTCCTGGATGACGTGTGAACGGTTGAAAGGCATTAGGAAAGTCGTTAAGAAAATATTGCTGTATCCACTGGTTTGAGGAGGTAAATATTTGATTCGCTCTCCAGCTACAACTGTTCGTTTCCGGACCTCAAAATCCCCGTTCCGGCCACTAGCAGGCCATAAGGCAGATTTAAGTTAGAAATGAACGATACAATAATGGTCAGGTTTTCAATTCATGATTATATCATGAATCACATTTTACAAAACCGAAAATGATTATCAAAATGCAAAATAAACAAGAATTTTAAAGAATAAGAAAATATGTGGAACGAATGTGCTGCTGCTACTACTTACAATATACAACTAAGCTGAAGTGACAAGCGGATCACCGAGTTGAAGCGAGAGGAAAAAAAATAATAAAATAAAATTTGTGACCAACCAAGGGGTGAACTTTTGGTGTTCCGTAGTATGTGGATTTAAAATAAATAAAACAACAAATTTCAAAATACAAGGCTATAGATTATAGAAACAAATGAGAAATGGTATTTAAACGAGATCTTACCTCTTTCGTTTTTCGTTTCCGCCGGTAATCGTGCATTCGTCCCTTTGTTTACCCTAGGCTCCAATATAAGAACCCTCTAGAGATGATCCAAACCATACCATGGAAGATTGCTTTGATCTTTTTGCTAGAAGAAATTAAAGCCGTTGGAAGAAATGATTGAAGAGAACTACACTATCGATTAGAGTATTCTCTTCATCAAAAAAAATTCTCTACAACTCTATTTTTGATCCTAGATCAAAGAGAGTTAGTGAATTGAGGGATGAGAGGGGGAGAAAGAGAAAGGGCCAAGAGTAGTAGGAGGAGGAAGGGGAGTGTGTGTGTGTGTGTTCTCTTCACCTTTTACTATGTGTTGTTATCATATAAATAATGGTGATAACTGTAAAAACTGGAGCTTGAACTTATAATTCAAAGCTTTTAAGCTGTTGCTGTTGCTGCATCAAAAACAGAGGAGTCCGTGTGAAGAAGAAACACAATAGTGAAAGTCGGGTTTCTGGTTATGCGAGATTGCTGTTTTCTTAAAGGAGGTTTTAGTGGAACCACGACTCTATTAGTAGTATTACGTTTTCTGGTTACCAAAATGCGTTTAACTGAGAACAAATATTACATTTTTTATAGCCTGAAGGAGGGAAAGGTTGTTAGTGGCAGTTGTAAGCATTGTGCATATATTCTCCCTGCTCTGTATGTTTGAACGATAACAGTGGAATGAAATCAATCTCCATTACTGCAAATTATCTCAAGAAAGTATTGTTCATGGGTTCTCTTTACTTCTTTTCCTCTCATCTCCTCTCTATTCTTCTCTATCTGTGTTTAGCTTTCCACCTATTTTTCACTTCAGTTCACTACAATTTGATGGGTTGGCCTGCGGTGGCGAAAACGCTAACTTCCCAGAGCAACTCGGCTATGTCGTCGGGCACAATGGCGGTGGCCGTAGAAGAAGCCTTGGAAACAAGCGATGTTTCGCCGGGCTCTGCTGCAAAGCGACCTCTACTGAGAAAATCCAACAGATGGAGGAGAATGTAGGGACGTGGGAGAGTGGGTAGATGGGAATAGAAGTGATGTGGAGGAAGTGAGATTCCGTTGAGATATCATTTTCGTCATACTCGCTGTTTAAGATTCTTGTGAAGTTCGCAAGACAAAGTAGTGGGAATAGCTTAAATTGTTGTTGTGATGAAAAGTGAAAAGGGAGTGAATGAATGTTCTTGGGGGTTATGGAGGAGAGGTGGACTAACAACCAACACAAAGATTTATGTGGGGGGAGAAGTTTCGTCATCATCGTCTTTTGGGGACGATTTTAGTTCGTTATTTAACCACTTATATAGTTTTGATCCATGAATGATTGGGCTTGATAATATTAATTTTCAAATCAATATTCTTTTAACAATTTTCATTCCTATAATTAAATTTGGTTTTAAAATAGACAAAAGAAACACTCCTTGGAACTTGACTACTTCATGAAATTAATTAAAAGTATGAATTTTCACCATTTGTTTTTCAAGTTTAAAATTAAATTAACATTAGTCATGAACCTAAGCATATAAATAAATTCAATCAATTTATATTACTTATCATTCTTCAAAATTCTGCATGTTTTCAGGATTCAACTTCTTGATTGCAATTATTAATTCGGTGCCAATTTTAGATGGCATGAACGTCTTCTCCTCTGCCTATCCCTTATACATAGTCCCAAAACCTCCAATCTTTTTAATAACATATCAGACTTGAAATTCCTCCAAATCTGAAAAACTATAAATTATCAAATTTGGAATGGGCATGTTTGCTCCTCCATAATCAGGCATAATATCGAGGGAATGTTTGCTTCTTTTTGCCATTGCTCCTCCTCAGCAGTCCACAACTGCAAACTTTTTCCACAATGGTGATTAGGTTTGAGGGTTCGGGATTTGGAGTTTCAAACTAAAAATTCAAAATTTTCAAATTGACTTTAAAAAAAAAAAGATAAATTGGTTCAATTTAGTGAATATTAGAAAATTATCGATGAATTTGAAACATTTGAGTGATAATAGAACTAGTATTTCTTTGGGGAAGGATAAGGGAGTTTGAAAAAATGAGAGAATTGATCACAAGCTGTGATCCCTAATTTTTTTAGGTTTTCTCATTTATGCTTCACCCTCACCTGCGCATTGAGTGACGTTCTTCGTCAATTCTAACACTAAATCACACTATAGGGCCCAAAATTATTTTTTAAAAAAAAGTGTCAATTTGAGGAATAATTTATCAAGCTAAAAAATTTAAGGATCAAAATTGAAAAAATTATTAAGTATAGAGACCAAAATCTTAATTCTTCCAATTGATGGCCTCGTGTCTTTTTGGGTAGAGCCCGACTAATGACGACTTTGCCATCTTCTCCATGTTTGGGCGATATGGCCGTGGGCTGTCCCCAACCATATCTCAGCACCTAAGTCTAGGACAAAATCATCTATTACGACAGCCCACATACATCTTACAGGGACTGAACCAGTCTATTTTAAGGAAGCCTCAGCATAGTTTGGGCTTGATGGTCAGTTGACAATTAAAAGAAATTAGAGAAGGTTGGCGGAGTGAAAGTTGAAACTTAGGAAGCTCCGGTTTCTTATAATTTCTTGATCTTTCTTCTCCAAAACCCCAATTAAACCCTTTTCAGTCTATTCTTCATTCCTTTCTCTGACCCCATAAATTTTTTCTATTATTCCATCTTCAAATGATCACTTCTGCAGCCATCAATTCTGGGATTTGTTTTCGCCGGCGCGCAGTATCATTTCCCTCTGGGTTTTCTTCCGGGTTGCCCTCAGTTTCCACAAAGCTCTTACCTTTAACATCCGCCCTTTATCCCAAGGGGAAGGTAGTCTTCTTTATATTCGTTTTGTCTAGGTTCAGGTGTTTCAATCATAATAAACAGATTTCAAAGTAATAATCTACTGTCTTGGACCCTCCCTCTCGAGGCTGCCGTAGTAGTATGAGTATACGGTGAAAAGTTCTAATGAATTTATGTACTAATTTAATTTTATTGATTTTTCTATCAAGCATTTACACATACAGGTATTTGCTTCTTAGCAATTTGAGTGCAAAAGTTTGTTTATTTAGTATCATAGGTTGTATTTTCATTGCTAAGGAATGTTTTGGTTGCTCAGACAACTTTCTATTATGCCATTAGTATCTCTTTCGATTATTGTTTGATTTTCAAACTAAGGCTCTTCATACATGTGGTCCTCTTTTATATAAAAAAAAGTTGAGTAAAATCCAACATGAGATAGATGTGTAGATTTTCCTTGCCACTTGCATATTACATAAATGCATAGAGGATAGACTATACTAGATTTCTTGACATTTGGGAGCATAGTTAATATTACAATATACGGGGCCTTTGGTGTATTAGGGAGGTTAGTCAAAAGGGATATTTTTCTTATAGAACAAAGCTTCTTAGAAATAGTGAAATATACGAGCTAGCAAGAAGAATGTGAAATTTGCAGCCGTTATATATAGGCAGACTTGACAAATAAATCCAAGGAGAAATTTGGTTACAACTGAGACCACGAAGCTACAACCACTAGTTGCTACCAATTGAGGGAAAAGAGTGCTCTTTCATATAATATTTATCCGTTTTATCAATTTTCCTGCCAAATCCTTTTGAGTTTTGGGCTGATTGTTGCCTAATATGTCCTCTTCTTGATGCCCAAAGGGTAGATCTTGTTTATCTGTAAGTAGGCTTCAGGCATACTTAGATTCACCCTTCTTACTTCATTCTCATACTAAAGTTTAAGCAACATGGTGGTGATCAAATGAATCCATGCAATAAGCTATAGGAGAAGTTCTGAGGCAACAAATTCACCACTAGTTTATTTTCTCTTTAGGATTTTCCTAAGTTGATGCTAAGATTGCAGTGATAAATTAGCAACTTTTCAGTAATGGAACAATAACATGAGTAGGTGGGGGGAGGGGCAGTTCCCACCCATATTATATTTCCTCTTGAAGAATTTCATGCATGTAGTTACTTTATTGGTTCCATCTAGTTTTGCTCGATATTTTGTGATATTTTGAAAGAATTATATTAGTATCTAATACTTTCTTCATACTGACCTTAGGATGCGCTTCCCAGCCTCCGACCTTTTGATTCCCGCATTCTGTGCAGAGTTTTGGTTCATCCTTGGGCCACAAACCGTGAAGCTGATGGCACGACACAATTACTGAAGAACACTATTGTTCTGGCATCAATGCCCCAGGCTGTTATTATCTCAGATGGAGGAGCATCTTCTGGTGCAAATACATCAAGAAAGGAAAGAAATCCCAAAAGGCTCAACAGTAGTGCACCCAAGAGCGACAAGCCTGACCTCCTTCCCGTTATCAGATATCCTCTTGCAACTGACTCTGCGACAAAGGCAATATTAGAAAATAATACTCTGGTTTTCATCGTGGATAAACGTGCTGATAAGAAGAACATCAAAGACGCCTTTAAGAATATGCTTAAGACAAGGGCCAAGAAAGTGAATACTTTGATAATGTCTGATGGTACCAAGAAGGCCTATATTACGCTGGGACCAGATTGTAAGGCCTTGGATGTGGCAAAGAAGATTAAAGTCTTGTGAAAACATACATTTGATTGTTTACGTTTGAAGAGAGCTTTGAAGGTATAACTGATTTTGCACTGTTCATTGGCATTGAGTGTCTGCACAGGCTAAATCCCAAACCTGGGCAGTTTTTGTCTGAATTAAGTTTAGTTTTACTGAGTTCATCATATGGCTGGTGTTGGGGATCAATCTTGTCCACAGGGATAAAATAGTCAATTTATGGCGACTGTGCAGTTGGTTAGGTTTTCTTTTCCAGCTTTCCTCAAATTGTCTAAACACTGGTTGCTCAGATTTTTAGACATGTAAGAAACGTAGACATGTGAAGGATATGTGTTTTACATTCATGGATAATTACAGATTGGTACGAGGACTTGATGGGTCAAAACCGAAAAGATACATGTAACATCCTCCATTTCTTATATATAATTTTCATTGGTAAAATAGAATATGGGGTGTGATGATTCATAAGTGTTCTGTATTGGAGGTTTACTGAACATGAACTTGGGAAAACAGAAATCAGACCTTGCCTGTCTAATATATACAGAAAATTGAATAAATCAATGGCTCAAAACTCATACCTTGTCTTCATCAGTGGATTTTAAATATAAAGGGTAATTATACTTATACTTTATATCAAAATATAAAATTACATTTCTTTTTAAAAAAAAGTTTTGAATTGTACTTATACACCTCTTTTAAAAATTCATTATTTACACCTGACCCTCTTTTATTATGATTTGAACAAAAATGCTGATATTAGTAAAAATATACATAGAAATGTTAAATGAGGGGCAAAATTGAAAATTTATGTAATTTTTTTTTTGGTTTATGTCAGCATTTTTTATCCAAACTCCAAACATTTTTGTTTATATCAGCATTTGGGGATAAGATGGATAACGGGGCATATTTCTAAGACGATTAACCTCTATATTTTGCAATTTTCTTTAGCTTTACAACTCCTCTATACTTTAAATGGGCCGTTTTTTTCCTTTTATTTTTATTATTTTGTAATGATTGATAGCTATTTTAATTATTACAGATATTTGTTGGAGATTTTGTGGGTCTAGTGACATATTGATTAGCATATGCATGAAGATTTCTTTTCTTCTTAAGAGGAGCTTTTGAAGATTATGACGCCAATTCATCAATTCGAGAAACATCACACATGAAAATATCATGTGAATCTTCTTAGGATTCTCGACATTTTGTACCATGAATGCTGTCGGAAACTCACTCCACTTTTCAAGAAATTAAAGGAGACGACGCCTTGCCACCACATCTTTAGCCCCCAACATTTTCTCTTTGCTTTCCCATTCTTTCCGGGTTTCAAAGGCACTAAAATGAGGAAAACAAAATTAATAATTCCTTGGTAATTTAGAAAATTATTGTTAAGTGAAAGTTTGAATAAAAAATGATCAATATCAAATATCTATTGTCTAACAATTACAGTCATATACTAATCACAAACATATAACTATATCTAGTCAATTACAATTATGTACTAATTATTAATATTCGATAACTATATCTAATTAACAACTTTTATTAAAGTTGAATATTTAACATCCTGCACATTGGTGGATTTCGAATCCATGATTTTATAGTCATGAGATTTCAGTAAGCCTCATTTATAAAATTAGATTAAATATTGTGTCAAATTTTAGTTGTATACAAAATTAAATTTATTAACCGATGTGTAATTAATTATCATAACTAGGCGAAGTTGAGCTCCACGACACTGAGGTTGTGGATTTGAACCCCATCAACGTGTGGGATGTTATTTTATTTTTTGATAGGTATAGTTATACTTTAATAATAGGTGTTGATTAGATATATGTATATAATATTGATGAATAGTATATAATTGTTATTGTTGTTGATAGTTGTTAAATATTGATGATTTGTAGTATACCGTTTTGTTCACTTAAAAAAAAAATCAACTAAATATTAATGGCATGATAGACAACAAATTTTAAGGATATTAGATATAATTTTTCAAATTATAGAAAATTTACGTGTAATTGCACCAAATTTCGTAACATGAGAGTGTGATTATGCCAATATAATAAATGTTAAATAGAAATGGATGATGCATGAGAATCAATTACTACAATTTATTATCCTTAATGCTCACCAATAGAACCCATAAACGTGGGGAATATCCATCGCACCTCCCAACAAATACTTCCCCTCATTCGCCCACTAATAGCGACGGTTTACCCGTCGCCTTTTTTATGACAACAACACTTAAATTAATTAAAGTTAATTAAAAAATGGAATGACGCGTGAATGCGCTTTTATTGATAGGGTACGTCTTTTGGTGGGCCACTTTAATTATATAATTAATAATTCATATTTTATTATAATTGTCTGCACTATATTAAATATAATTACTTATTTGTTTTAAGTGGTGACGTCATCTCTTAACCATCAATATTTATACATTGTTTATTCATATTAATCACAATTTTTAATTTTAAAATATGTATCTTATTTATCTGATAATATGTGCATAAATACAGCGTATCACATTTACTGATTTTTAATTGATCAAAAAAAGGAACAAAGGAAAAAGGTAGTTTGATATCTCTGGTGTGGATTGTTCCACAAAGCATCACATTCGCCGTCTCTCATTGATTCTTTAATTCTCCAACATTTTGTTTGTTTTTCTGTGGATATGGGCTGAGATTATGACAACAAAGAAATCAAATATGAAGATTACACACTCATTTTATTAAATTGCCCACTTCACTGGTATTGGATTTTAGATTATAATTAAGGGATAATTACACTTTCTTTTCCTGAAATTTGGTATAATTACACTTATAATTTGAAAATTACATGCACCCCTAAGGTTTGCTTTCATCTAACAAAAAAAATTCACCGAATTATCTGATATTAATAAAAAAAGTGAAAAAAAATTATAGTTACTCTCGGTTGATTTATTACTGATTTACTGCAGATCAAACAAATTTTTTTATGATCAAATTATCCTCATTCGTCTTCACGCATTAATGCAGGTAGAGTAGATATATTTTCACCTTCATAAAGGTATTCTATTTCAAAAAAAGTTGTTTGATCTACAACCAATTAGTAATAAGTCAATCGTGGCTAAATATCAATTTTTATTTAATTTTATTAATTAACGTTAACAAATTCACTGAATTTTGACCAATAGAAGACTTATTTGTCGAGAATAAACGAATTATATGGGTGCTAAATGTAATTTTTCAAATCACAGAAAATTTATGTGTATTTACATAAAAACTCAAGAGGAAGGAGTGTAATTATTCCTAAAATTAATAGTAGGTTGGGGCTGAATAAATAAAGTTTTGTGGGTATAATATATATATATTATGGTGCGATCAATAGTTAAAGTAAATTTTGCACAGTAGTTGGACTTTTCAAAAGCACTTTTGAAACTTAATTATGGTGACATGGGCATTTAATTTGCCTATTTATATCTAAAATCGCTTTTGGTCAATTGTAATTTTGAGAGCGTCTGATGAGCTAAGGTATGATAACTTTTGAATTATTCAAACGTAATAATTCTTTAATTAAATGCGTATGTATAGTTTAATTTTTATTATATTTTGTTTAGTTAAATGCATGATTATGAAGATAAAATAATAATTAATCAAATACTGATAAAATAATGTAATATTAAATATGCATGAATAAAGAATTATCAATAGAAAATTAACAATTATATGAAAAATTAAGTATGTTGAGAGTATTTTCGTCCAATATTTTGTGAACCAAAGGTATACTCTAGGCCCCTTCTTCTTATTTTTCTTATGAATTATTATTAATTAAAATAAATTATTTACAATTATTCCTATCGGATATCAATATTATATAAAATTATTATAAGGATTGAACTCTAATAATTTATTTTATTTTTTCTCTTTCATTTAACTAAATAAACATAATTATAATTATGCACACTCATAGAGTGTGCTTTGTTAGTTAGTATATATTATTTCTACCAAATTTTAGATTATTACTTGGCATTTTTTTCTAAATTTAAAAGTTTACAAATATATACTCGCTCAAAATGGATTATTATGATGAGAAACTTGTTAGACAATCGTTAATATCAGATTGGTATCTGTAATCTTTTAAATGATCAAAAAAATAATTATCATTATGACGAATTTCAGAAGAGCCCATTATAATTTATTTTTTCTCTTTAAAATTAAACTATTAATTACTTAGCATTTGACTGCAGCAACATGTATATATATATCACTAGAATAACAGCAACTGGGAGTTTTTTCTTTTTTCCAATTAACACCTCTTAGAAACCAATCAATTTACTGCACAATTCAACTGTCCGAGAATTTAGAATGATTGAATAAAGTAAGTTTACAAACTTGCCATTTGTTTCAATCTGATGCAGGATTGTTTGGATGTTAATTTTATTTTGAATTATAATATTGTATTTTATATTTTATATAATACATGTATGTATATTTTTTAATTGTACCTACACAACACTTTTTAAATATATACCAAATGATAGACATTTAATTATACACATTTTTAATTAAAATTACGTTATAAATTTTAGTCATCAACTATAAATATACCAATTTTTTATTTCAAGTATCTATAATCAAACTTTGAAAATAGGATTTAAATTCATAACATGAAACTTTAACTTTGTTACTAAATTAAATCTCATTAGTTATACAAATATCCATATATATTGCGTCTGATTTGCATGCTTGAATCATTTCAATGTTTGATCAACTTGACCTAATTACGCGATTAAGATATAATAATGTACGTAAATGTAAAATAATATTAAATAAAATGGCTTTATGGAGAAAAATATATATAAAAAAAGTAAAAGTTGTGGAAGTTTATACCAACATGAGAACACGGTTTGAAGGCTTTCAATTAATTATATAAAAATAATTAAGCAAAGCCAATCATACTTTAATTAAGACTCCTTAATTACAATAATTTCACAACCCATTCCTTTAAAATCAACCCCAAAATTCCTTCCTAATTTCTTCCTCTAATTTAATTACATTCAACAATTCTCGATTACCTAATTTTAGTGATTAATTAAGTCACGTAATTAAGGACTGGTGCGTAATTAATTGTCCTTCATTAGTAGACGTAAAGTTATTGCATGGCCATGCAGGCGACGGATTCAGCTGCTGATGAAGCTGCCGGACGAGCAACACTTGGCGTATGTCCCACAGTCTTTGCCGGAGCACCACCGCCTCCGACCGGAGGTGCTCATTTTGACGGCGGACCAACTGGTCTTGATGCACCACCCATCGAACACGGTTGGTTAGCTCCCCGTTTACGGTCCTCAGCCGGTTCAATTGGGTCCTCAAGTTCTCCAAATGCTTTTGTTTTCGCATGCGGGAACGACGTGCCGATTCCCGGTTCGATATCATGCGCCTACGTTTCCGCTCATCTATGATGGAGCCTAAGGGTTTAGGATTGGGTTCATCCGAACTGGAGTTGGGAATCGCGGGTGGGGGCTTGGATGTTTCCGAACCGGAGTTGTTAGAACTGACCGGTTCTTGGTCTTGGAGAGGTGGGTGAAAGAGGAACGGAGGTTCATGGGAAACCCAAGGGGGAAAACCGCCGGCAAAAGGGGGGAACTGGGAGGAGTCGGAGAAGAGGACGGCGGGGGATGTGGACAACATGGCCGGAAAACCGCTTTCTGGGAGGGGGAGAGGAGAGAAGGGGAAAAGGGAAGAGTAGGAGGACAGGAGAGAGGTATTTATGGGCAAAACCCGTGAACTATTATGAGGGCAATTCCGTCATTGCAGTTGTTGCTTTTGAGTCATAGGGCACTACTGGTGGTGGGGCAGTGGTTTTGGCTTTTTTGAGACTGTGCGTGGGGCTTACTGCTTACATCAGCGCGTAGGTCCCAGTTCAAGCTTAGTCATGAAGAAAAAATGCAGGTGGGGTCATTTAGCCACGTGTCGTCTTGGGGTAGGCTCGGGTGTTTGATGAGCCAATAGTTTGGGAATTGGAAAGGTGCTTTCGTGGAGCCAAATTATCATGGGTCATTGGTTTGATGGATCTTAATTTGATATTTTGGAGTCAAATTGCAACTTGCAAGTTGCCAATCTAACTTTTATTTAAACACACTTTAATTTTCTTTTGTTTTAAATTAATGTAATTATTTTATTTAAATAACTTGTTCTCCTTTTTATATAAACAAGAATATGTCACATACTTAAATGGCTGTGCAAAATGGATATTAAATTTAAAAGATTAATTATTATTTTAAAAAATATAGTAATTAGATAAATACAATATATAAAAAAATATAGGGTTAATTATAGTTAGACCCTCTATAAAAATGAGAAATTACATATTTTTCCAAAAAATTTTTGAAATTACATTTACCTACACCTGATCTTCTTCTGTTAAGGTTTAGATAAAAAATGTCGATGTAATAAAATATATATATATATTTTTAATTTTGTTCCTCATTCAATAATCAATGTATATTTTTGTAGTTATAAAGAAATAAATATAACTAAAAAATTATACAATGAAGCCAAGAATACGTATCATTTTTGCATTATATTAAGAGGAAATTATACTCAACTGCATACATAGATCATTTTGTTTACAATTAGAAGATTTTATACTTGCATCGATTTATGCGTAAAATATTTATGTGCACGGGAATCGTGTGCTATTGCTGCTAATGTATACTAATATCATATAAACACATTGATTAATGTATACTAATATTTTTTTATTTTAATTTTTTTATTTATTCACGCATCGGGTGTGCGTGCACTGCTAATATATATACAGTGAGGTTTACATTCTTATATTTTTTCCTTTATAAGTATAAAGTATAACATGAGAATATTAAATGAACGATAAATTAAAAATTGATAAAAAAATACTTTAATCCCAATAAAAGAGGGTTAGACATAAATATTAAATTTTTCGAGGGGGTATAAGTGTAATTTTATTTTTTTTTAAAAAAATATAATTTCACTTTTATAAAGGGGATCTAAGTGTAACTGATCCAAAAAAATATATTAAAAATTAAAGCGTCTCAAACAATATTATCCATCCCCCGAAAAAATAGAAAAAAGGGTATCTCGAGCTCTATATTTAAATCAATGATTTTTAGTCTAGTGGTTAACATTGATGTCTTATGAACGAATTTGAAATTATGGATTTAAGTATCACCAGACATGTGGGTATTTGTCTCACTTTACATAAGTTTATGAATTTATTGAAATTTATTTCATTGTTCTTAATTGGATTGACGTATTGATGGGAATTGATGTATTATTCAATTTATTAAAAATATTGATGTAATTATGTAATTACAAAATTTAAAAAAAAAAACACACACACACACACCATATTTAATGAGGTGTAAATAATTCTTTATTAATTGGGTCTTGGGTGGCAGTGCCACTTGTATGGGAGGAAAAAAGTTATGTGGAAATTGGGTAATTTAATAATTATAATTTTGATTTTGTTATTGGAGTAAGAACCTTTAGCTTGGGAGAATTATCTGAAGAGGCCTAAAAAGGAGATTAATTAATTAAGAAGTAAGGTATACAGAACTTTATACCCTAATTCGAAATGTGGTTAGCACGAGGACGACAACCCTAACCATTTATGTTTTCATCAACACATACATACATACATATATATATATATATATATAAATTTGATGTTGCTCATGTGAATTTGTACCTACACGAATTGTGAATCATTGGATTAATACATGAAGATAATATCATTTTGACATTTTGTAATATTTTTTAAAATTAATGACATGGTAGTAAGTTTAGGATAAAATTATAACACATTAATTCAATACTTCATCCCATAAAATAAACAATATATAGTCCTATCACTACATATTCCAAATTTTATCATTCCTTCAATTTTTTATTTTTATTTTTCAAACTGTGATTCAAAGACTGAAATCTTAATTTTGAATACAGATACGTAATCTCTGTCGGAGTTGTGGGTGTAAAAGTAGGAGTCACCTTCAAGGGTTGTTGCCAAACATACGAAGAAACCCTCTGTTGCAGCACTTCATTATGTTGAGAGTTTTGAATTTGCTTTGAGCTTGAGTTGTTCTGTGTATTCGTATTTCTTTCTTGTGTATAAGTGTTGTATCTCCCACATTGTGCAGCGCCATTTTATAGGTTTGAGATAGGTTTGGGCTTGCAGTTTATTTCTATTGAACTTGAACGTTGTGGTTTTTGATGGATCGATTTTTTATATTTTCCTACTATTATAAAAAGGCTTGATTATATTTATCGTCCTTTATATTAAGGGGTGACAAAATAAGGACTTTAAATATTTTGGTAGCAAAAAGTGCCCCAATTTTTTTTTTTTTTTTTTTTTTTTGTAATTGTAGGACTCCGATCGCCAAAATTTTAAAAGTGGTCGAAATTTATTTATGTGGACAAAAATTAGGACTTTTCTTTGGTTTTTTTAGTGACTGAGCATTTTTTTTATTTTTTATGTGCCATGTGAGTATTTACATAGAAAAAAAGTGAAATTATATAAAATTAATTTGAGTTTTTGTATTATGTGTATAATTATAAAAATAAAATTATATTTTAATATAATAAATTAAAATAAAATATTAAACACCAGCCCCTTTTTCCGGGCCACCCAAAGGGGTGGGAGAGGGGGAGTGTGAGTCAGTTTTTTTTAATTAAATTTGTATTATTTTATTTTTATAATTTACATTTTTTTATAATATTAGAATCAAATTTTTTATAATTATATATATTTTTTTAACTTTATTATATAATTAAAATATGTAAAATTATGTATATATATACATTCAAAGACGCCGTGCAACAACTAGCATATAATGTAAATAAAATTTCATTTTTATGCAATTTGACACTTTTTGTCATGTAATATGCGACAGAGGAGAAATAAAAAGAAAATGTCCGATATTATATTTTTTTCCATATCATTGCTTATATGGTAGGTTTTTTTCCTCTTAAATACTTAGGTGACAGTTGATCTTTTTTAAAAATATCCAGTCAGCAAAAGCCCCAAAAGAAAAATCTTAATTTTTGTCCATGTAAGTAAATTTTGGCCACTTCTAAAAAGGCCGGAGTCCTACAATTGAAAATAAATAAATAAATTCGGGATACTTTTTATCACCCATATATTTAGAATCCTTGTTTTGCCGCCCCTTAATATACATTACAATAAATACAATTAAGTCATTATAAAAATATAGTAAATAACTAATAAATATTGTAATTTTCAAACTGAAATCAACAAACATATATAAAAACACGTCCAATCTACCAAAACAAAAGGAAAATAAGCAATTTTTTTTCAATAATATCAAATCAACTAAGTCAAATAAACTTCTAGCGTCCCAATTATAGTTCCTTCAAAGAAATAAATGAACTGTAACAAAAAATAAAATGTGCATTTCGAAAAATTCTAGATCAATTCATCAAAATGCATCGTACGGGATTTTGTATGGACGTGTTGCGCCGGGAGCCATTGCACCGGGTGCTAAAGCGTGGGTGTTTTGTATCCATTGAGCAAAACGGATTGTAATTATATAGCGAACATATCCATTTTGAAAATACATAAAATTCAAATTTACTATGACTTTTTAATTTGAAATCTAATTATTAGCCAACTTGTTTAGCCTTTCCATTGGTCATTTATTTTTAAACAATTCGATGTCAATAATTACTACTAACATCTTGTAAATTTTATAATCTTATTTCATCAAAAAAAAATTAAAAATTCAATTTTAAAATAAAATCTAATATTTATAAATATAGGATTAATTATATTCGAACCATCTCTGAAAATGAGAAATTACACTTTTTCCTCAAAAAAAGTTTTAAAAATACACGTACACCTGGAAGATTCTCCAATTACTATTGAAAGCTTTCCGTTAGGCTTTGGATGAAAAATATTGATATCAACAAAAAAGTTATATAAAATTTTGATTTTATCCATCATTTAATATTATCTTAGCTAGTAGTATTTTTATACTTATAAGGGAGTAAAAATAATATATATAAAGTGAAAATGGTGTAATTATAATAAAATATTATTCTCAAATTATAGTCATTAGATAGAAAGTAACTGATGATGAATGAAAAAACTAATCATCTTCTGGTGCTTTTTTTTATTCAACATATATGGTCACTTGACATCATCATTGTATCTATTTCCTGAAGATGTCTTAAGAACTTCATCGACTACTTCAAGAAATAGTTTGAACAATGGTGTTCACATCATTCCATATATTAGAAAATTAAAAAAAAATTATTAATTTTTTCATTTATAGATGACCATTTTTTATCCAATGACTATAATTCAGAAATAATATTTTGTTACAGCTACACCTCTTGACTTTATTTGTATTACACTTTACAAATATAAAACTATAATTAGGGGAATGCTGAATGAGAGTAAAATTAAAAGTTTATGTAATTTTTTACTAATATTGGTATTTTCTGTCCAAACCCTAACGGAAGGGGTCAGTTGTAAATGGAAGATTTTCGAAAGGGTATAAGTGAAATTTTGAAATTTTTTTTAGAAAATTGCATTCGCAAAAAAGAGGTATAAGTGTAATTAACCCTAAATATATGAAAGACAAAAAAAAGTTTCAAAATAAATTTGGCAAGAGGTCCACTCAAACATTAGTTACATTTTAAGAGAGACTTATCTGAATTGCAACTCTTAAGACTTGTACAAGTTTCCAGAAATGGGAGTAAAGTAAAGCTTTACATGTTTTAGGACATGACATGAGGGCTGGCTGCTTTCATTTTGATAAAAGTAAAGTGTGGAATACCAAATTTCGAACATGGGCGGCACAAACCCCATATTGCTGTGTCTGTGTCTGTTTCTGGACCACATTCCTCACTTTGGGAAAAAGCGCATTTTACTATTTATGAAAGTTTTGGGGACTCCGTCAATGCCTTTTTTGTGTAAGAATATTTTACTCAATTTTCATCACATGCTTAATTAGGAAAGCAAATCTTATGGATTATTTGTTTGATGAGAATGGAATTTGATGTAAAATAATATATATATATAATTATTAGTTTTGATTAATTAAATATTTTTTATTTAATTAAATAAGTATAATAATATTTCAAATTGTACACATGCATTAGAAGTACTTCAATCACTAATCAATTATTATTATTTGGGGTGGGGATACTGAACGCATTGGAGGACATATGATTTTTCATTATGATTAATTACCATGACAAAAAGTAAAAACTCATGACGGGTACTAATCACCCACGGTTCTGCAACGACTACCAGTCGTCGTTTCTGCAAGTGAAGTCAAGATATTTTCTACCGCTAAGAATTATGGTCAATATTTAAAATTATAACGAATGATGATTAATTGTGATCAAAAGTTAAATTTTCACATTGATTTTATTTGATATGGTGTAGATAGTACATTTTGCTATAATTTTTAAGTTGTAAGAACTCATAATGTAGGAAGTATCCATTGTTATTATAGTGACGAGGATTGCTTTCTTCTATAAATAACTGAGAAAACAAATAAATAAAGTCCAAATGTATAATCAACTAACCTTCAACTAATGTATAATCAATTATAAAAAAAAGCCCAATGTACAATCAATGTCTACGAACAAATTGGGCTCCTATACAAAAGTCAATGATTTTAAAATTAATTTTATAAAATTATGTATTATACAATTCATTAAATAAAAATGAAATCATTTGAAATTAAATAGTCAAGAGTTAGGCCAAACTCACACTTGGTCACGTGAAATGCATTTTTTGAGGTCGAATTCACACTTTATATAAAGATCATATAGTTGTGCTTTTGACTCTATACACATCCACCATTACTTTTTTACCAACACAACAAACCCTCCTACACATTTATATGTGATGCGGGTCCGCAGTAAAAAAATATAAGTGTGAAAATTATCGATCAAAATAAGGATTCACAACTTCTTAACTTAAATGGATATGTCATCCATTGATCTTTAGCTCATCTAAGGGTGCACTGCAATACACGTAAATTTGTATGAATTCTGACTCGATGAATTCTAAAAAGTATTGGAGGTTTCATAAGATATGCATGTATATATTTATAATTGAGGTATAGCTTTACTATTTTATTATAATTTCAAAAGAACTTATTTAACCATTGAAGAGTTTTAGTCGAGTACTATTCCAAAATATATATCAGTTATAAGCATTAAAGCGTAGCATATTAATCAACCAAGTAAAGCAGTAAAAACTAAACTACAACATCTGTCCACAAAGAAAATCAAACATGGTAGGTGAATTCAGTAAAGCTTGCTTGCAGACTTCTAGCCAAAAGATGGATTATACCACTTTATTGAGTAGGAGACTGCACTAGTTCGGACATTGACACCGTATTCTTTGCAAAATCTACCTGCTTTGTCCATATCTTCTTCAACTTTTCTAGCAGATCTACTAACTCCATCAACAATGATGAAATTATGAATTTTTCTGCATCCCTCCGGTTCCCTTGTGTAGTGGTGTACACTAACAGGCGTTTTGGCGTATATTATATCTATGTTGTGGTCAATTTGCAACGCCTTTTCAGTATGCAATAGTCGCACAACTCTGACCATCACCTCATATCTAGCGTTATTAAGACCATAGGATTGTCGGGAATTTTTGTAGTAATATTGGAGGTATATTTGGGAAGAAAACTATTGTAGATATTGAAGAGGCTTAGTACGTTAATATTTTTTATTCATTGATGCATACTTCGAGAAAGGACTGCATCTTGGAGGAGCTACTGCTAGGGGTAGGTAAGGATGCTCGGCTGTCCTTGACGGTAGGGGTGTGGAGGGTTGTCGCGATTGGCAGGGGTTTTGCTCTTGCGTCTGAGTGACTTCAGGTCAGGAGACTCTACTATTCACCTCTTCCTGCCTCTGCTCCTCCTCAAGAGTCGAGGATAATTCTCAACTTTGATGAGGAGGAGGGGGCGGGTTCATGGGGTAATGAATTGTAAATTGAGCCATTGCTTGTGCAGCCGCTCACGTGGATGCATCGTGGATCAGAGCCATTAAGACCTCTTGCGTTAGATGTATTATCGTTTCTTGGGGTTGGGCACCTTAGGGGGGTGATTCTCCATGGGGCAGAAGTGGGGTTTGTTTACGGGGTACGAGGACTTCTTCATTGAGTAGGACTTGTTCATGGAGTGGAGGGGCTATTCCACGGGTGGTGACTGTTCACTTGGTGAGGCTTGACTTGCTCTATTTACTTGTGCTTCTTGGGTGGTATCCACCTCATGAACATCGCAAACTTGAGACCTGATTTGCATTCTCAATTCCGGGGTAATATATTTCAACAGACAACACTAATGATGTGGTTGTAATTTGGATTAATAAATAAAACGAAAATTTTACCCACGGCACAACATTCACCATGTGAAACTACTTCTAAAGAGAGAATTTTTTAGAGAGAAGGTGTTATGTGCTTCAAGTACAATAAATAGTAACTTGATTTCAAAACAGTATATAAGGTATTTATAGTTGTATTTGGAGTTTTATAACGTGGTAGGGTGTATATATTTATTGTATGAATTGTATGTAAAAATAATTTTTTTATCCTTATAAATAAATAGATTTTACCAATATACACGTCAATTGTAAATTGGAGTTTATTGGCACAAATAATTTATATACACGACTTCATGATTTGATTCTTGAAAAATAGATACGAATGAAATTCGATATGTTCTCGTATTTTTAATTATAATTATCAAATTTAATATATATGGCATTGATACCAAAAGCAAAGTAAGGTTAAATTCCAGTTTGAAGAAGGAAAATTAATATAAAGTGAGTGTAAACCGAATATTTTTTGTCATCTGCGGTAGTGCAATAAGAGGAAAACTAAAAAGGAAAATAATAAAACGAAAATGAAGTCTTTTCGTTCTACTCTTCTCAATATTCTCTACTTCGATAGACTTCAAATTCATGATTTATCTTTCACAAAATAATATATTATTATTGATTTTTTTCAGAACGACCCATCTTGCCTTTTCTTCGCCAAAGCATTCCTCAACAAATATTTTCACTATAAGTACAAATCGAATCATAATTCAAAGAAAAAACGATAAATAAATAAATTATTAGAGAAAAAAAAAAGAGCAATTTTTTTGTTTTCCTTAAATTCTTTTCTTAGAAGAGGATAAAAGTTGCTCGCAATTTTCTGTTAAAAAATCATCTTATCAAATTGTGAATATGTGCAGAAAATTTAAAAAAAAAAAAACATAAAATGCAAAAATTTATGTGGCTCGAAAATGATTTAAATGTTCATGATCAACATGCATACAAACTAGAAATAAGAACTGAGTCGACATCACATTTTCTGAATTATTGAGATATCCTAAGTTCAAACATAGGTGTACCCTTTTCTTCTATATTTTTCGAGAACGAGAATTGATATATGACCTGTTCGAAGCAGATACCGGTACCATCCTAATCCTGTTGTAATAACAAAGAGGACAGTAAGTTGGCTGAGAAAGTGTGTACATGGTTGTTTGGTTATGCAGTTTGAGGCTGATGGGGGGGAAGTGAGCTGCCGAGGAATTGCCGAAGAAGCGTGCTTGATGAGAGGAACCCTCGATGCTCATCTTCATTACATTTACACCCAACACCAAAACCCATAACATAAACTCATCATTCAAGGACGATAAGGGGCCCAATAACAGCACTTTCTTCTTGTAAAAGACAAGTCACTGCTTGTGTATAAATATATTGTTACTTTTAAGGTGGTAGGCAAGTTAAGCATTTCTTACTTTTATGTATTGATACTTCATATTATCTCTGCTAAAAGTATGCCTGGCTTCATTCAAATGATTCTATAATTTTTTGGCATTTTTATAAAATACTTTTAATTAAATAAAGTTCATGATATACATACACATATTTGGGGATTACTGGATAAACAACATTATTGGCATCAAGGCATTTAAAAAAACATCATCCGCATAACAATCAGAGTGGTTATGTACAAGCATCATGGTTTCCAAGAAGATAAAAGAAAATAATCAATACAGAGGTTCACATGACGAATATCAGTTTCATCAATATCCTTGGCTGAAACAGATTAACCTTTTTTCTTTAACAGAACCATGTTTCCCTAACACTTGCAGGCACGTTTCTATCATCTGAATACATGTCGAGTGCAAATTCTCAAAAGTGCATGACTCATAAACCCTCTCTCTTTAAGTATTAGACAACTAATGCTCCAGCTTAAGGGGCACTATGGCATAATTCAACTGAGGGCTAATAACTTACATTGAGTCGACAAAATGGGGGAATTCAGAGGCACCAACCTGATGTAAGTACCGGAAGATCGCTTCGATGAAATCCCAGGCAATGGCACCTACTTTTTATAGCTGGTTGTTATTCAAGAGAATTGCATTTAGACTACTCGTTATCCCAATAGTTCCTAAGCTGAGACATATGCAGAAGAAGCTCATCTCGGCCCAACCCCGTGACACTGCTAGTCATGATCCACGGAGGATGTTGCCGATAGTTTTCTCTGATCAGCTCTTGAAAGTCTTGAATGTTCTGATCGGGCCTTCTTCCTTTGCCTCCTTTCATTTTATCACACTTTGTGAAAACAAAAGTCATGGGTATCTACAAGGACATGAAAAGACCAAGAGAAGAATTGTAAGATAAACAGTGCTTAGCTTGTGACCTACTGCCAAGTTTAGAGAAGTACAGATACTGTTGGAACAACATACATTATTACGTCCAAGCCAATTCGCACAATCAAGGTCGATTTTCTGAGGTGGAACACTCGCATCAATCAAAAGTAGGACAGAAACCAGAGTTTCTCGGTTCAAAAAGTAGCCTTTAGTGAATGAGGACCAATCCATTCTTGCAGATTCAGGGGCATTAGCAAAACTGAGAAAGAAGAAAGATGCATGAGATTGAAGGCTTGTTTGATCGCCTACCATAATTACAATTCAGAGAAATGAGCAGGAGCATCACAAAAATGCATTAAGAGCACCCCGAGTGTTTCACCAATTTGTTATGTTGTCTAGTAAACATTTGAATACGAAACTCAGAAGTCATTCTTGTGATGACACATTTGACAATATTAGTGATAAATGCTTCATGGCTTTAATCAACTATGCAGTTATATGTTAATCTTGTCCCAAAATCAGTCAGCTAAAATGGTCTGCCGTCAAGCTGCATTTCTGATGGAACTACATGTACAATATGATGCTTGCCACTGCATAAAACATTGAAACTTTCTCATCCCAAGCTCTCCACACAATTGAATACTATTCATGCATCATTTAGTCCCAGATCATCGGCTTTCTTTTTCATCAAACTAATTTCCTTCTAAATATCAGCTTCCCATCTGGTGAAAATAAACTCGTTCAGTGAAAAATTTTCATTTTCTATGTCATAGGAGAACATTGAGAAAGCCCAAGTTACATTTTCCAATAGCATTTCAGATGCATATAACAGATTGCCAGTTAAATTCGGACTCAAATTCACATGAATCCAGCTTGAGCCAATCACAACCACCGGGCACCTAGCCCCACTCTTTGACATTTTTGAAATATCCAATATACATCATATGAATTTTGAAGTGCAAAGATCAATCTCAAGAAAACAACCACAACACGTACACAAATACCACCAATTTTCAAGTACTAAATGCCAGAAGTTACTACAAACACCTACAACAGGGTGGTGCAATATCAAATAAGTCCTACACAACATACAAGAATAAAGGGAATCATTAAGCATAAAACTCCATTCAAAGGTAAACATAAAGAAACTAACAGCTTACCCATAACCCGGCAAATCCACAATATACCAACTTTTATTAACCAAGAAATGATTGATCAACTGAGTCTTCCCTGCAAATCCAATCAAACAAATAAACATTTCATCCTAAAAAAGAAAAAACAAGAAAAACAAAATCAAGCCCGCGATATACAGTTCCTATTTACAGCCAATACATTAAATTCCAACCTGGTTTCTTAGAAGTGAGAGCAACATCCTTCTTGCGCACCAAGAAGTTAATCAGAGAAGACTTGCCAACATTGGACCGGCCCAACATTGCAAACTCGGGCCGGTCATCCTTGGGACAATCCTTAGGCCGGTTACTGCTCTTCACGAAATCCACCTCTTTGATTTTCGCGTCCCCAGCGTAGGGCCCTATCACGATATTCGAGCCGGGCAGGACCATGTCATCCGTGACTTCATCCGGGTCGACTCCCGGCGGCACAAAGAGCACTGTCCGCACGAACTGGGCAGCTTCCGATAGCGGCGCCGGTCTCGAGGACTTGGAAGCGGAGGTATAGTGGGAGTTTGGCTTCTGAGAAATGGAGGCGCGAAATGAGAGCGAAAAGGGAGGGGTTGGACGAGATGAGGAGTTTAGCACAGAGGAGAAACTGGGGTTCAACAGCCGAGACCGTAGGTGCAGTAGCATCTTCGCCAAAACCAAGTTAAGAGGTAGTATACTACAAGCACGTAGCAAGAATATTGATTAACAGAGGAGCTTCCATTAGCAAGACCCGGAGAGAGAGAGAGAGAGAGAGATTGAGATTTGCAGACGTGGGAGAGCAGAGCAAGGGAGATGGATGAGAAGGGGGTGGGCTTGGTGGGAACCGCACAACTTGCTATGGAGCCCATTAACACTTATTATGGGCCTGGGCAGTTAAATTGTTTATAAACTAGTTAGTACCCGGGAGAATTGTACTTTCAAAAAAAATGGTAAATAAAAATTAATGTACTTGATAAATGTAAAAATACACATATTGAATATGAATTATTTTAAACTATTTGACTAATTATTTACCTAGAAAAATGAGTGAATCTTTTTGGATAGATAAATAAGAGTAGACGTGTTTACATTCAAATATAAATAAACAGTCATATTTTAAGTAGAAAAATAAAATTCAAAGAGACCATCCAAGTATAACAACAAAAGCTAGAGAGGATTGTATGTTTAATACATAAATAAAATGATAATTAATTCAAACTTTAAAATAACATGAGTAATTAATAAACAACTTAAAACATAAAATTAAATTAAACAATAAATATAAAAGTAAAAGTATTTATTTAATATCAAAATAAATTTAAAATTATATTCTTGAACACATCTCAAAACAAATTCAGAAAGACTACTCTAATATACTTATGTATGCACAACCAGGTATTTATCTAGTTGCAAATCACATCATAAATATATATATGTGTGTGTGTGTGTGTGAGTTTTTAATTATTTTAATATTAATACTCTTGAGTCTTGACAGAGTGCCACAATGAAATAATAAAATTCTGTTTGTGGGAATTGTCCTTACAATTAGGGATCAACTGTAATGTAGTTAAATAACTTATTTGGTTCATTGATAGATCTTGCTCACATCTGCATTCAAACATCTCTTGCAATATCATAACACAGTAGAGTGATCAGCTCGATTCCTTGTGCCAAATCCCCACTTATCAGGGGTAATAACAAAAAGAAAAAATAATAATAATTAAATTAATATAAATTTTAAAAAATTGAATAAATTAGTTATTTTATCACAAAATACATTAATTTCATAGGAGGTATGATGCGACAAGATGCCAAACAATGTGCAGCCTAAAGAAGTGCACTTGGGTGAAATGAGGCAAGTGTTCCTGGACTCAGAAGAACGGAAGAACACCATGCAAGCGATGAAGGTGACAAGCTTATAAACCCGACTGGGCTAAGTGTAATCCCAGAACTATTGTCAAATGATTTCCGGCGTATTTCTTCTTCATCTGCAGCACCGAAATTCCCCGATGCCAAATAATTAGGCTTCTCGACTGAAGCATGATCAAAGATTGTTGACGGAGAGAGGCTGAGAGGGGGCGGCGCCACCTCCTGCAGCCGCGTTGACCTCTGGAACTCCAGCGCACCAGTAAGCTTCTGAACAACAGCCTTGAAGTCGACCGAATCCACCTTGTAGATTTTTGGCCGGGTTGGGGGCAGAGGTGCAATTGGCTGCTTCGTAATTACCGTGTTTTTCGCCGGATACCTACGGGCGGAGCGCAGAGACCGCGGCGGTTTCCGGCTATCTACATCGCGCTGATATCGAGAAGGAAATTCAGGATCAGTTGAAGAATTGGATGAAGAAGAAGCTGATGAATAACAAGTGTATGAATACGAGTACTCCATGATTAAGTACTAATTAATTTGTAGCTGTTCCTGCGCGAATCAAGATCAAGGGTTTTGCTGTTGCTGTATGTATTTGTTTGGACAGGAGTGCTGCATTTATAGTACTGCATGACTGCAATAATTTGCAAGAACTTGAATTCAACGCAAGACTGAAAAGAAAGAGACCTGAGAGCTTGGAACGGATTGAGTTGAGAGAGAGCAAATACTAGAATTTTGTCCGGAGCGTCGGCGGCGGAGAGAAGCTGACCTTACATTTTTGGTATCCAACTTTGACCATATGTATGATATTGCCTACACTAGGCTGTATCGGATATTCTATTTTAAATTTTATTAATTTTTTTTATTCTGTTTAATATATTTATATCATGGCATAATTTCTTTTAAGAAAACTAAATAATATAAAATTTAATTAAATGTGTGATACGGTTAAGGAGATTAAATACATTTTATTTTGGTCATATGACTTGAGTCATTTGGCGATTTCGTTCTTTAACTTTTAGAGTTGCATTTTTATCACATTTTTTTTAATTTTTAAGATTTCAATCCCTTTTTCTCGGAAATTCATATTCATCGGCGAGAAGTATGAACTCAGATAAAAAAGAAAAAGACTGGAATGACCAAAATTGAAGTGATGCAGGACCAAAATGCTATTCTAGAAGTTAAAGGACTAACAATAATAAGCCAATAGGAACAATAACTTTAATTTTCAAAGGTTATGTGAGATGGATGTACTTTTCCTGCAAGAATAGTGAACTCTGATGCCGATGAGTCTATAAGTTTATTCTTAAGATATTAATGAATCGCTTCAAATTTAATTATATTAAGTACAATATTATCATTGTTAACATTTTATAATTAAGTTCCTCCATTTTATTTTGTGCAAGCACTTAAAACTTATTTTTTCTCCAAACATTAATTTTATGTGTATACTTTAGAACCATATTAATTATAATATGCATGAACTTATAATTATATATCATTTAAATAAATTAGTAATATATTTTCTAAGATATAACATTGTATCTTTTCTACGATCGATTATTCTCGTGGACTATATGCTAATTAATATGAAAAATGTAATTTTTCTCGTCATAATTTGTTGGAGTATGACTGGTCATGAGCTTGGTTTGAATTAGGACTTCCCAGATTGGGATATGTGTTGTTGAAAATTTCCAGATTCTTGCTTCCCTCACGATCGATCTTCTTCTAATTAATAATGCAAATATTTATGAATTGTACAACCACAAAATAGGGGGGTTTGGACTTTGAAGTAGTCGAGATTTATCACATTAGCCGCCGTCGGACGTCATTAAATCCTCAAAATATGACATTATTATGTGCATGTTAGCCACTCATACCATGGTTTACCTCCTTTTACTCTGTCGATCGAGTTGTAGCACAGTGACAAAGTAATTAGTGGTAATAAACCCTTTTTTTTTATAAATTATTAGTTGTCGACACACGTGATTTCTTCGAGCATATAAAAAGAAATTTAGTGTGGGAAGATAAGAAAAAAAATTATTAAAAGAGTAAATTATAATAAATATGAAAAAGTAAAGTGAGATAGAAATGTGGGGTAGTGGGTAGTTAAGAGAAAAATAATTATCAAATTATTAAAAAAATATTAAAATTACTTATCTGACCAAATATTTTTAATGAGAAGAAATGAAATGAGGGGTAAATTGGGACAATTTAAAATTGGTAGGATCAAATGATTTTTTTTTTTTTTATAATAGTATAGATAATAATAATAATAAAAGTTTTTGTTACAATTAAGAAATTCATGTCGATCGTTTGAAAGGACCTCTCAATCTAAACATCTTGAAAAAAGCCCACTTCAACTGAAATCGAGATGTGGATAAAAACAGAGTCAAATTTCAGAAGGCTATGTGGAATGAAAAATAATTAGAACTCACCCGGAAAGAATGAAAGAGATAAATGTAACCCCCTGAATTGATTAGGACATGAGTAAGATAATTAGGAGCTGACTATGATAGGGACCTTCCCTAATTAATAAGTAACCGCTCTCATAAAAAGTCGAAAAAATCCTCCTAGGAAGTGGTTGAATCATAACAATTTCCATTAAGATTGGGAATTTGGTCTTATCATTTCTCATCCTTTGTATGCTTACATATACCTAATATTTTACATGCAGTGAAACTAAGACTAGACTGTGTTTGGTTGGTGTGAAAAGTGAGAATATAAGAGTAGTGGAAGTAAAAATGAAGGTATAAGAAATAATTTAATGTTTGGTTAGGGGAAAGAGATGGAGGTGAAATAAAAAACTCGATGTATATGAAACCACTTCAAATGCCAATTTTGTTTCTATCCAAAATTGAGAGGAAACGTGAAAGTATAAGGTTAAAATAACAAAAAAATTATATTTTTTGGTTTATTTACGCTATTACCTATATATATCATATATAATTTTCCTCCCAAGTTTAAATAAATGAAAGATACTCATTTTGATTAATATTTTTACAAATAAAAATATTCTTATTTGATAAATATTTTTATTAATATATTTTTAAAATTTTTTATATACTAAAATTATATTAGTATAATATTAATTTATTTTTTTTGTAATACAAAAATAAATAAAAGGGTTATTCAGTAAAATTACAACAATTAATATTTTTTTCTTAATCTGCCTTTTTCGTACCAAACAAGGGGAAGTATTTGAGAGTTACTCCCCTTCCAATCGTACCAAACAATTTGAAGAAAAATTATTATTCATTCTCTTTCTTTCCCCCTTTCACTTTCTCTCCCCCTTCGACTTTTCTTTTCCTCTCACTTAAACTAAATGAAACCTAAAAGTTAAGAATAGTAGGGTTCCTACTTTTTAATGAAAAACATTTGCATAAAATAGATTTTTCATATTAAGGTTAGAACAATGCCATATTGATATGATAAGAAAAAATTATATAAATTTAATTTCACACTTTTCATTTGTGTGATGTCATTATAAGATGGTGCGAGGGTGTTAAGATGGTGGTTTTCAGCTTTAGCTCAGTTCCATGCTCTTTTCATCATGTTCTTCTTCAACGGCTATTTTTAAGCCTTTTCAAAATCACGCTTTCTCTTTAACATTTTTATAAGAAATACACTTTTATTAGTTCCTTATTAGTTGGTTTGTTAACATGTTAATAGCAAATTATTAACTGTTTAGCCTTTACTTTATTTAATCCTGAAACTCTTTCAAGACCATGTAACAAGAACTGCTATTTTCTGAAATCTTTCTTAAGTTTCTGCTTCACACTCTTCTTAAATTCTCTACAGCGTGTATTTTGTTTTGCACTGCTTTATTTTCTCATAGAGGGTTGATGAGGTATACCCCAGTTGTGGTCGGGATGGAGTGTTCCACTATCTCATCCTAATGCTTTCATGCTCTGGAAGCATCGTTTTCACACTTTCTCTTGTTACTTGCGCTCACTCCTGCTACAGAGTTATCATCTTGATAAGACGCAATTTAGTGTCTTCGTTCATGTTTATCTCAAGTGTTTTAAAAGGTCTTTTATACCATAAATCATTTAAATTATCTATCTTTTGGATGTAGAAATAGTTATTTTCAAGTTTTGATCAAAATCGAATTAAAATAAATTAATTAGACTCAATAAGAGACAAACAGATAATAAAGAACAAAACAGATTTGAACACTTTATAAGATGTGGTCACACCCTATTGGATGATGAAGTTTGTCAGCGAGAAAAAGTGAAGTATTCTACATAATCCTTGATAGGATCAACTTCCTTTATTAGTTACTAGATGGCAAGAAGAACCAGAAGTCTAGAGGAGCTGCACATTTTTTAGCCTATGAAACGATAATAAAAACCCCTTGACTGATTGGTACAAGTAGCAAATAAATTAATTGTGTTTATTTCACCTAATTAATTTGTAGATACAAGAAAATTAGGTTAGATGAATTTTAATTCCTTTCACAAATACAAATGATATTATTAAATTGATATTGAACGTTATCATGTTTAGTTAATAAGATGATAAATTTTGATTAGATGCTTGAATTGAACTAACTACAACACGAAAATGAATATTTATGACTATCCTAATAAATTGCAATGTGTTTTATGATAAATGAATCAACATTATCAATATGACGATCAACAATCGGGGCGATCGCTTAGAACTGCAAAACCTACCTACTCTATTAACACGCTTACCAACCAAGCTATCCACAATCGGTGCATTGATCATCAGCCCTTCCACCATAACACCACCACCACCGATAAGTTCATCACGCTTACGAATGTGAGGTAATTTGCAAATTACGCAATATATATATATATACACACATATATATTGTATTTTTAATTAATAATTCACTAAAAATATAACTCTTTTTTTGTTCTATTGTGCAGCTCTGACTGTTTCAAATGTTGCACATCATAAATCTTGCGTCCCACTTAATGTTTCCATATATAATTATCTTATCTTAGCCAGCTAATTAATTGCGCTCTAATGTGCTTTTATATATTGATTAAAATAAAATTAATGATAAAGCAACTTATATTAATATATTTATCATATAATGAATTAAGTTAAGTAAAATTAAATAGTATCTATTATCTTGCTGGCTATGCATAGAGCAATACACAGCACTCGAATTAACGCCAATTAATATACCTTTAATTTTCTGAAGTATATAATTTCTGAAAAAGTCTACGTAGACATGGATTAATTAATGTATTATGTCACTTTCAAATACAGTCAGAGAACTATATTATACACGCCAGGCATGCTAGGCCAACTTTGTTTTATGGGATAAATATTCAAATAATTATTTAAAAAGCATATGATACTTAAGTTAGGTAAATTAGTTAATCATTCTAATTATATTTAGTCAAAATAATGTGACATATTATAGGTCTCTATGTTAAAATTCATATATAAAAAATTATTATAAGATGGGGATGCCGGTTCTGCCCGTAATATAATCCAGCAATCTAATTCTGAGAATTAATCTAATCAATATTTTAAAATGATTTTCCTCCCAAATGATTCATGGGAGACTATATTTATAACTTTTCAATCTTATGGTAAGGTTTTAAATCGACCAGTTTGCCCAACACTTCATTTGTCATAGCTATATTTGATAATTAATAATAATTACAGTTTTTTTACTTGAATGGTATCATCGATCCCACTATACAAAGAAATTAAATTTTTGCTATATTGTAGATGATCAAGATTTAAAAATTATAGTAAATTAATATTATTAATTACAATTGAATAAAATTAATGTGAAAGTTTAAAATTTTATCACAAGTAATCAATATTTGTTTATTATTTTTATTATTTATAATTATATTATGTTTATTATTTATAATTATATTATGTTTACTTAAATAAAATACATTCACTACAAGAAATACAATATTTAACTAATAATAAATAATCTTAGCCAACAGTCATTGATCAATGTCATGCAGCGAGTATATATCATAGTTTTTACGAGGTGTTCAAACATTTGCTATAATAAATATTTTTACAATGACTTTTAACTGTGGTAAATATTTTTTTCATGGAGAAAAGCTAGTATTTTTATATCGATTTTATTTATTGTGGTTAATAATAATTATTATAAATATTCTAATGCAATTGGGTGACAAGAAAATCTACTTTAATAAAATACGAAAAAGTCCAATAGTTTTTAATTATTATAAAACATCCTTTAAGTTGCATTTTTTTATTTATAATTTTATACTGAATCATCTTCACAACGAGCTTTCATCAATGCAATGAAATGTATTATCTTATCTAAATCTATCCGAAAAATATGATTTTTTTTATCATAGTAAATATTCATGGTTAAAAATAAAAAATTGTGGTAAATATTAATTAATTAAAGCTACCCAACGGCTATCAATTGTTGTGTTTGTCGGCGAAATCAAAATATTAATTATAACTAAAAATCTTGTAAATATTTTGATAATAGTTAAAACTAAGACAATTTAAATGCTAATTAGTCTAAATCAAAACTGAAATTTTTTACATTAATTTGTTGAAAAATTCTTGTCTAGATTAAGTTTGTCCGAGTCAAACCAATCACAAAGCAAGCGTATCAGACTTGTTATGTGATTTTTTATTTTTTTTGAAATATGCACCAATCACATGATAAATGTATTGCACGTTTCATACCTATGTACATCAATAAACATTATCTTAAATTAATATGTCATAGAGTAGTAATCTTCAACAGTCAAAATTAATTAATCCAAAGAAATGAAGAACATATTCATATCATACCCCACCCCACTCCCCACACTAATATAAATATATACATAGTCGTCTCCCTCCAAGCAATATCTTTCAACCAAAATTTACCACTTTGATAAGCCAAACAAACCCTTCAATCATAAGAAATGAGCACCAAAAGGATTCGCACAGAGAGCAAATTCGCCAGATACATGAAAGGGCCAGCCAAAGCTCTGGCCCGAGCCCGAGATCTCTACGTGCGCAGCCTTTCGGGCTGCGCCGATCACGTCCACTGCGCCGACTCAATGGGCTTCCCAGCGCCCCATTTCGAGAGCTTGCCGAGGAGCTTCAGCACCAATTCCTCGTATTCCAGAGACGAGGATTTGAAGGAGCTCGTTCGAATAGCGTCCACTCGCAGCCTCACCGGAAAAGTGGAGGCCGAGCTCCACCGTTCCGGAAAACCGTCGGCGGTGGCCCGCAGCCGCACGGTGGTCATTGGCAGGATCGATGAAGAGAAGCCGTGTGAATTTGGAGAAGATTTCGACGGAGAGAGGCCGGGGATTTATCCGAGGAGTAGAAGTTACGTAGCTTCAAGAAGAAGCGGCATGGTGTGATTTTCTTTCCCTTTTTGTTTCTGGTAATCGTCAAATGCAGAAGAAGTTGAAGGGCTGTGTTCGATTTCCTCTTTTGTTGACTGTTTCTTTGTCTGCTTTGTTTATACGTAACCATCATGTAGTGTGAGTAAAAGTTAGTGTGTGTTTGGTGGTTTTTGTGTGTGAACTGTCTATATTTCTGAATGATTCAAAAAACAAAATCTGTCCTATAGTTATTATGTGCTACGTACCTTAGGGCAGCAAATGATTTAAATTGACTCCAATGCATTATTATTTAAATTTTTTTAATTCATTATCGACTCGAAGAACTATATTTGTATTTAGTTTGATTATTAATATTCAAACGAGATTCAATTACATCTAATATAAGTTGCGCTTGAATATTTTAATGTTTTTAAGTATATTTCATATTAATTTAGTCGAATTCAAACCAAATTTCAAAGTTAAATCGAACAAAAAATTATATTAAAGTTTTGTTTATTAAGTCTAATATATCAAAATATGATAGAAAGATCTTGGTCCTCTCAATGAGAGGCTTGCAATCGAATACTTATGTAATTCTGATATATGAAAATTCGAATTCGGTAAATTCCATCATTTTTAATTAGGTAATTAACTTATTACACTTCCTTTTTACTCATAGACATGATAAATTTATATTAATCATTAATTGTGAGAGTTTTAATATATGTTTTTGACTGAAATACCCTCTAATTACGTATTTGTTTTTACATAAAATAGCTATAAAAAAAGTTTATTCCCAATACTGTAATAATCATGACTTAAAAGCTATTGTAAATCAGTGATATCCACCGCAACCCAAAAGAATCAATGTAAAAAATTAAGTTTTGACCATGATTAATGAACATTTGTCTTGATTTTAACTGTAGTCAAAACATTCGCTATGGATTTTGGATTCGTTTGCAGAAATAACAACTAATAACCATTGTGCAGTCATAATTAATTAATATTTATCACACATTTTCACTTAACCATAGTAATTAATCATTATCCAAAGTAATATTTTTCCTAGAGTAACCACGTCTTTAATTACTTGGCATTAACATTAACAGTTGTGTTGATACATATTTAAAGTTAAAATATCTTTAGTACTTTTGGTAAGCGATTCATTTTATTTTTCTCCTCCTAATTTAAATATCATAAAACTTTAATTCAACACACACATCGAATATGCTTCATCTGCTAATATGCAATTAAATTTGTAAGCACACGTCGTTAATCCACAGTAGGTAATGTTCGTGTCCGCCCACTTAGATGGTGGCATCACCAACGTACGCGCTAGGAATATACTTATAATTGATTTAATACAGAGTCAACACAATTATTATTACTAAATTATATAAATTCAAATATATTAAATATTATCACACACCATACATCAATTGCAGACAAAGAGTTCATATATTTTATACAAATTCCAATACATGCATTTTTTTGAAAAAGACAGTACCTTTTAAAAGATAAATTCATGAAACTTCGATTACAACAAATAATACTTTGTGTAAGAAAACATCGATCGAATCTAACAGTGCATGGACATACAAAAGCACATTTAAGATAATTTTATGTGAAAAAATGGGCTTATAGGCATCAGAATAGCAAATAATTACTGAGTATTAAAGTGAATCTTTTGAGGATTAGCTTTGTTTTTAAGTCACACATATATACCCTTGGATAAGATTACCAACAATATTTTACGTATCTAAATGCGTGTTAATTAAGATGATATTATACGCATAATAGTATGTACTCTTTACATTAATATTCGATTATCTAATAAATATCATGTGTATTATGGGCACGTCAGTGGACATGTCTGAGGAGTGGACTTGCTGCAAATTTATATTTGCGAATTTATACCTACTGATTTTGATTGATGACCAAATTTATAATTTAACTCGAAAGCAACAGCCCTACTACTAAAAATAAATTAGCTATGGAAATAACCAAACAAAATTAAGTGTCAATCATCTCGATTTTTGAAGCAATCATTTAATAGTATCAGAGACAGAAATAGAGACGGAGTATAACATATTTTAGCGAAATTATATATCCGTCTGTAAAATAAAATTATTAATAATTTATCATCAAATATGGTATGCAGTTAAACACACAATTATGCCGATAATTAAAGATTTTTTCAAGTCTTAATCGGGAAGAACTGCCCACAAATTAATTCCTATTCTATGTTTTGCTTATGACTATTTTATGTTGGCCATGCTAATCATAAAACAACAATGCATATTAAAAATTGTTTTAAGTTTAGTGGCTGGTAAGGATTCGAAGTTAAATTGGGAGAAATCAAAAATTATTTTTTCACCCGACACACCAAGACTTAGACGAAGGGATATTGTTCAGAATCTACTCCTATGGTGGTCTTAATAAGGAATCCTTTTACGAAATTATTAAGAATGTCCAGTCAAGAATTAATACTTAGTATAATAATTATCTATCTATGGCCGGAAGAGCTACACTTGTTAAACATGTTCTTAGTACAAACAACAGGGCTGAATTATGGGCATTTTGGATTGGTCTTCAACTTGCATAGGATTTAGAAATCAATAAGCTTGTCATTGAAACTGATTCTAGGTTTATTGTTAACAGCATGACCAGTCCTCATCATTTGTATGGAGAGTCTTCATCACGCATGCAGGAGGGCTCTCTAGTTTGCAACATGCTCAAGTGAAGCACTGCTACAGAGAAATAAACCAGGCAGCACACTACTTAGCTAACTTATTAAGGAATATATTGGATCGGCTAGTAAAAATATTTTTTATGTTTGTCCACAACAGTTGGAAAGTTTTGTTTACGACGATATTAGCAATTGTATGTAGGGGTAAATATGTATCTAGGAATCTATCAAACTCTTTGTAGCTTAACTTTTGACTAATATATATATATATATATATATATATATATATATATATATATATATATATATATATATATATATATATATATATATATATATATATATATTAGACAAAAGTTAAGCTACAAAGAGTTTGATAGATCATTATGTTATAATTTGGACAAAAAATACTAACATTAGCTAAAGAAATTTATATGAATTTTTAATTTTGCCCATCATTTAATATTCTCATATATATTTTTATACTTATAAATAAATAAGCAATATATATATATATATATAGAGTCAGGTTAACATCAATATATTTTTTCCTTTATAAGTACAAAATTATTACGCGAAAACACTAAATGAGGGCTAAAATTAAAAATTTATAATTTTTTTTCTAATATCAATATTTTTCGTCCAAATTCTAACAAAAATGATCATGTGTAAATAATAAATTTTTAGAGGGAGTGTACGTATATTAATTTTGGAACTTTTTTGGAGGAAGTGTAATTTTATATTTTGAAAGGGGTCACATATAATTAACCCTGAATATAAGCATAATTGAATAAATAAAATATATAAAATTATTCTGAGGTATACACAATATAAAAATATATACAACAAATGTTGCTTCATATATATATATATATTAAAAAGTACTTAAAACATAAAAGTTGTACTTAATAAACAATATAAAAGTAATATTATTTGTTTTATGCATATATAATATATCAAATATAAAAATATATATAACAATTTTGGACAGTACATATATAAATAAGAATATTTAAGATATAAATTATATATATATATGCATAATATAAAAAAAGAACAAAATACATACAAGACAAAATATATCCATGAAACAACTTTTGTTAGAACTTTGCAACTGATTACCTCGTTGAATGTTCTTTCTTTGTATTTTTGCACTGTAAATTCATCCCCACAAAAAATTGAACTTTCAACTTAAACTACCAAATCCTGAGCTGAAGATCGCGAGCAGTGAAGTCTGAAGACAATGGGAGAAGATGAAAAGCAACGAAAGTTTCATCAGGCCCTTCTTCAAATGCTTTATCCTCCTCCACCATCTCCTCCTCCTCAAGATGTATTCTCTCAAATATTGGGACTTTTTGATCTCATAATACTGTGACCTGCATCTACTAACATGTTCGATGGAAACAGGAAGAGGAAGAGAAGAAGAAGTTGATTGAGCCGTTGGTTGACCTTCCAGGTGTTTTAAATGACGCATTTATGGGTAGTTCGTCTGCAGAATTAGTGAGAAGCTGTTCCAGGTTTTAATTAAGTTTTTGGGGTGATTACAGGGGAGGAGCTAGAGAATGAGGAAGGGCGTTCTTTGCCATCAAGCAGCGACGACAGTGAGGGTGAAAATGGCGGCAGCGGAAAGCTGACGAGGGCGCAGAGAAAGAGGCTTCGTAAGAAGAAGCTCAAGGAAGCCGTTTCCCAACGCAGAAAGATCATTGGGCCTCTGTTACCTGGTTCAAGTGATGATGGGAATGATGGTAGCGTCGATTTGGTAGGTAATGCGCCTGAAAGTGTTCGACAAAATGCCGCAACTGAAGTTTCAGGTGAGATTTCATTCAAGATTTCAGTACTACTTTGTCTTTGATTCTGTGCTTCGTGGGAATCCATTCATTTTGCTTATGAATCATGTTATACGTGAATAAATCCTTGTTCTAGGAGCGCCAGCTTCTTGCTCGAAACAGAACAAGCTAAAGCAAAGAAGAAAGTCCAAGAAATTGGCTGCTAAAAAGTTGAATTCATCAAGCATTGAAAGTGGTAGCAGTCATCAAAGTCGAGGCCAGATAATGAGAACAGATGATAGGACTAACCCCTAAAACACCCCCTATTCTATGAACTGATGAGTAGCTAATGCTTATTGATGCAACCGGAGTAGCACTCGATGTTAGGTCAGACAGCCAATGCTCAAATTAGAATCAACCTGTATTCTGAAAGGCGAGTATGTTATCAGAGATAAAGATTATGGAGACATCAACACTGTTCCAAGTTGTTTACATTGTAGGAATTCTTGCAATTAGGAACTAATTTTCCATATTATTTTCAAGAAGTCACAAAGGGACATTCAAATTGGACTACTTATTGACTACAATTGCTTCCTCAGCACCAACTATGCTCCACGATACCTGAACCTAAGCCCTATCGGCTACCAGGCTCGACAGGGTTTAGCTTCGCTCTTGACCCCAGACTTGTGATAAAAGTGAATTGGAGGACTAATCTCCTCTTATCGTTCAATATAAACGAGATCTAATAGTAAATATGTTAAGTCTAGCAAGGCTTCCTGTGTTAGTATCACCTCATCACCATTCATTAAGTCATAAACTCGATGCTTCTAACTTAATGCATCATCATACTCAAGTAACATAAAATTCTTGTTCGGATCATATTTAAATTAATTAATCTAGTTACATGATAAGTGACTTCAATCGATACCTCGCATTTTCAGTTCATTTATCACATGAATAATAAATTATAAATTACAACAAAGTCATATAAAAAACTAAATACTAAAATTTAAATCCATGACCTTGTACTTATTTATGAGATTTAAATTTAAGCATTAAACTAAGTTTCATTAGTACAATAGTATCTCGCTCCTATCAAATTAATGTGTAACATTCAATTTTCATTAAAATTGTCATAAATAACTTAGTAACCCTTCATCTATATTGATTAAATCAATTTTAATAAATTCAAATCCCATCCTTTCGTAACTTCCTTATTCGGCATCACATTCTAAAAACGGAAATTTTTTATCAATATTATATTAAATTCAATTCAATCAATTACACAATAAGTAATATTAACTGGTATCTCAGCCTCAATTCATTTCCACACAAAAAATGGCCAGAATCCTGCAACTATCCCTCCTGGCTCTATTATCCCTCTTCCACATCCCCTTTTCTCTTGGCGTTCCGGCTACCGATCTAGATGGCTTTATCGATGAATACCTAAGCGTCAACTATCATCGAGCTGAGGTCGACGTTCCTCCACTCAAGTGGAATGCGAGCTTGGCGGTGGTGGCAAGCGATCTGGCCGACCAACTAGCCGACAGCATAACACCATCCGACGCGCCACCACATTACGGTGGTTTTGGGGTGACTACTTACATATCATGCTACGATATTCCGCCAATGGCACAGCGCGCTGTGTGGGGATGGTCTCAGCAGAGGACTGCATACAACTACACCACGAATTCATGCATCGAGAATCGGAAGTGCAGCGACTACACGCAGATGGTATGGAAGAATTCGACCGAGTTTGGATGCAGTTTGGGAAGATCATGTAATGAGCCCTCGTGCTCGCCTCCTGAGGCCACCTTTTCATATCCCACACTGTTTGTGTGTGTGTATAATCCCCCGGGGAACACAAGTGCCCAGCGCCCATATTAGATCCATATTCGCCACAAAAATTCTAATTTAAACTGAATCTAATCATATTTGAATCAATTATATAGTAAATAATAATACATTTTTTTATATAATTATTATAGAGTTTAATAAAATGCCGAGTTATATTGCAAATTTATTATACTTACCATGGGGTTAGTATAATCTAATTAACTAAACCTAATTAAAATAAGATTTTTTCTAGGATCACATTAATGTTGATTATAATTATGTTATGGGCTAAGTTAGCTAGTGAATGATATAGTATTGAAGAAGCTTTATGAATAATATATACATTTAAAGATCGATTTTATTTAAACATAATTATTATCACTCAGCCTCAGAGAGAACTGTTTAGTCAAATTTATTTATAAATTATAACGTCTATCAAACTCTTACCTCTTTTTAGAAGAGTTCATAATGTCTTATTTTTGTTCTTAGAAATTTATTTTTAAAAATTACTTTCAAATACTTTTCAACATCTTATAAGTTATATTTTCAGAAGCTTATAGGCCCCTCTTACTAGTTTTTAGATTTTATGCGTCTACGTATTACTCCATAACTATTTGATACAAATATTTTCATTAAAAAATGCACTAAGAGAAAAGAAATCAATTCTTTTTTCTATATATATCGACATATATTTCGAGATGCATGCAAAAGTACAAACACAAACACAATGGGATATTTTTAAGTGTCTAATTAAAAAAATTAACCCCATCACTACATTATTTATAGTGATAACATGATAATTTTACTTTATACACCATATTCTCACACCACAGCGGAAAATTTGATGTCGTTTAGATGAATTTGTACCTTAATAAGTTGAGAATCATTGAATTCATACACGATAATAGTATTATGTGTGATCTAATAATTGATAATTTACGAGGGTACAAATTCATACAATTCACACCCACACCCACATACACACACACACATATATATATATATAAATATATTTCATGTTAGTTTTGATTATAATTACTATCGATTTCACATATTTGATGTATGTGCTTGAACTTTAAAAAATAACATTATAAAAAGAATATTAATTTTTTATGCAAAGTTAAATTTTCCATAGAAAATTAATTATAGTGAGCAGATTGAAACTAATATAACATAATATATTGAAAGAAAATTTTATCACATAACAAGTATATTACACTTATTTTATAATTGATTTAATTCGACGAAGTCGGAGTTTTCAGTAGTTAAGAGAACTCATACATTATTAACTGTTTGGGGAAGAAATTGCTTTGGAGTCTAGATGTTATGATGTGTGATTTCTTTTCTTTTTTTTTTTTTTTTTTTTGAAA